>NC_092337.1:306617500-306983750 GCF_046630445.1 Rutidosis leptorrhynchoides | reverse complement strand
AAGGAAGCAAAATATTAGGAGGGTTACCAATTCTCCGATGAATCGGATTCCGACGAGAATTCCGATGATGTTATAGAAATTACCCCAACTGAATTTAAAAAGGCAAAAGAAAATAATAAGGGAAAGGGCATAAAAATAGAGAAATCTAATTCCAACCCCGATGAACTTTATATGTATCGTCAACCCCCGAAGTCCTTAAGTTGTAACAATGACCCGGGAACCTCTAAACCACTAGGTTTTTCTAAACCAATGTGGAAAACGACAGCTCGTATTAGGGGAACATCACATATCCCTAGAAACTTGGCAAAACGAACCAAAACCGAAGGAGAAGAAACAAGCGAGTCGGAATAAGATAGTTGTATTCGTGTGGTGTAATATATGTAATATAGTGTGCTTATGCTTTATGATATATGTAAAAATTGCTTTTATTAATAAGTGTTTTTTTTTATGAATCTAACTCTTGTCTATTTTACAGTATAAAAACACAAAATGGATAGACAACCCAATATTTTAAGAGACCTACCCGGAGACATGATTGATGAAATCTTGTCTAGAGTCGGTCAGAATTCCTCGGCACAACTATTTAAGGCGAGATCAGTTTGTAAGACATTCGAAGAACGTTCCAAGAATGTCTTGGTTTATAAGAGACTTTCGTTTGAAAGATGGGGGATATCACATTGGGAAACCCATAAGTTACGATGTGTTTACTTTGACGCATATATTGCGGGGAACCCAAATGCTATTTTACGCAACGGGTTAAGAAATTATTTTGACTCAATATATCCGAATATTGGACTTCGTGATTTAGAAAAAGCGGTTAACATGCAACATAAAGAAGCATGTTATGCTTACGGATTAGTAATGTTCGCTTCTCACCAAAGTGAGAACAAGAACATCGGGCTACAACTATTAAACAAAACGTTCCCACAAGTGACGGATTCGGTAATTGAGGTAAGAAATGAGGTTTTTAGATTGTTACGGGACTGTTGGACATTACGTAACCCTCGTCCCTTTGACGACGTTACAACACGCTGTCTTATCAACGGCCATAACGGTTATGTTCCACAAGACCAAGGATGGGAAGTAGTCCTAGTAAAACCAGAATGCATGACTTGTTTCTGGACGTATGAATTACGTGTCTTTATTGCCTTTGCTGAACGACTTGTGTACTAGCTAGAATTATCTTCACAACTATCTTGTATCAAAGTCATTGTGTGCTATATTTCATGCTTTATGTAAAATAAGCGGTATTGTAAGTTTGTAAAATATTGTGTAAAAGTTTGAACGCGAAATATTATTATAGTCAGTTTTTCATATAGAATTGTAGTAGTTGAATTGTATATTAGCTACTAAGTATGAACTTAACGAGTAGGTACTACCCGAATTTAAACTTATAAAACGCTAATATGAAGAAAAAGCTTTTATAAATGAGTTCATATTATGCTACGAAATACTATTAACTACTCTTAATATTCTGTATGATTAACTTGTTCCATTTAACTATTTTGAAGGAAATGGCACCGACTACTCGACACACCGTGAATATGAATGAAGAGGAATTCCGTACTTTTCTAGCTTCAAACATAGCCGCAGTACAGGCTGCGCTACATACCAACAATAACCTTGGATCTAGCAGTACAGGAAATCGTGTAGGATGCACCTACAAAGAATTCACTGCCTGCAAACCTTTGGAATTTGATGGAACCGAAGGACCGATCGGATTGAAACGGTGGACCGAGAAGGTCGAATCGGTGTTTGCCATAAGTAAGTGTACTGAAGAGGACAAAGTAAAGTACGCTACGCATACCTTCACAGGTTCTGCGTTAACATGGTGGAATACCTATCTAGAGCAAGTGGGACAAGACGATGCGTACGCACTACCGTGGTCAGCATTCAAGCACTTGATGAACGAGAAGTACCGTCCCAGAACCGAGGTCAATAAGCTCAAGACAGAACTTAGAGGGTTACGAACCCAAGGATTTGATATTACCACGTACGAAAGACGATTCACAGAATTGTGCCTATTGTGCCCGGGAGCATTCGAAGATGAGGAATAGAAGATCGACGCGTTTGTGAAAGGATTACCGGAAAGAATCCAAGAAGATATAAGTTCACACGAGCCCGCCTCCATACAACAGGCATGTAGAATGGCTCACAAACTCGTGAACCAGATTGAAGAAAGAATTAAAGAACAGACTGCTGAAGAGGCCAATGTGAAGCAAGTCAAAAGAAAGTGGGAGGAAAATGGTGATAAGAATCACCAATACAACAACAACAACAACAACAACAGCAACTACAACAATCATCCCAACAACAATAATAACCGCAACAACAACAACAATCAGAAGCAGCTATGCCAAAGGTGTGAAAAGAATCACTCGGGGTTCTGCACCAAATTTTGCAACAAGTGTAAAAGAAATGGTCATAGCGCGGCGAAGTGTGAGGTCTACGGACCAGGGGTTAATAGAACGAAAGGAACAAATGGTGTCGGAACGAGTAATGGCGGAGCAAGTAGTGTCGGAGCAAGTTATGCCAATGTAGTTTGTTATAAATGTGGAAAACCGAGCCACATTATTAGAAATTGCCCGAACCAGGAGAACACAAATGGACAAGGCCGCGGAAGAGTTTTCAATATTAATGCAGCAGAGGCACAGGAAGACCCGGAGCTTGTTACGGGTACGTTTCTTATTGACAATAAATCTGCTTACGTTTTATTTGATTCGGGTGCGGATAGAAGCTATATGAGTAGAGATTTTTGTGCTAAATTAAGTTGTCCATTGACGCCTTTGGATAGTAAATTTTTACTCGAATTAGCAAATGGTAAATTAATTTCAGCAGATAATATATGTCGGAATCGAGAAATTAAACTGGTTAGCGAAACATTTAAGATTGATTTGATACCAGTAGAGTTAGGGAGTTTTGATGTGATAATCGGTATGGACTGGTTGAAAGAAGTGAAAGCAGAGATCGTTTGTTACAAAAATGCAATTCGCATTATACGAGAAAAAGGAAAACCCTTAATGGTGTACGGAGAAAAGGGCAACACGAAGCTACATCTTGTTAGTAATTTTAAGGCACAAAAACTAATAAGAAAAGGTTGCTATGCTGTTCTAGCACACGTCGAGAAAGTACAAACTGAAGAAAAGAGCATCAATGATGTTCCCGTCGCAAAAGAATTTCCTGATGTATTTTCGAAAGAATTACCGGGATTACCCCCACATCGATCCGTTGAATTTCAAATAGATCTTGTACCAGGAGCTGCACCAATAGCTCGTGCTCCTTACAGACTCGCACCCAGCGAGATGAAAGAACTGCAAAGCCAATTACAAGAACTTTTATAGCGTGGTTTCATTCGACCAAGCACATCACCGTGGGGAGCTCCTGTTTTGTTTGTCAAGAAGAAAGATGGTACATTCAGGTTGTGTATCGACTACCGAGAGTTGAACAAACTTACCATCAAGAACTGCTACCCACTACCGAGAATCGACGACTTATTTGATCAACTACAAGGCTCGTCTGTTTATTCAAAGATTGACTTACGTTCCGGGTATCATCAAATGCGGGTGAAAGAAGATGATATTCCAAAGACTGCTTTTAGAACACGTTACGGTCATTACGAGTTTATGGTCATGCCGTTTGGTTTAACTAATGCACCAGCTGTGTTCATGGACCTTATGAACCGAGTGTGTGGACCATACCTTGACAAGTTTGTCATTGTTTTCATTGATGACATACTTATTTACTCAAAGAATGACCAAGAACACGGTGAACATTTGAGAAAGGTGTTAGAAGTATTGAGGAAGGAAGAATTGTACGCTAAGTTTTCAAAGTGTGCATTTTGGTTGGAAGAAGTTCAATTCCTCGGTCACATAGTGAACAAAGAAGGTATTAAGGTGGATCCGGCAAAGATAGAAACTGTTGAAAAGTGGGAAACCCCGAAAACTCCGAAACACATACGCCAGTTTTTAGGACTAGCTGGTTACTACAGAAGGTTCATCCAAGACTTTTCCAGAATAGCAAAACCCTTGACTGCATTAACGCATAAAGGGAAGAAATTTGAATGGAATGATGAACAAGAGAAAGCGTTTCAGTTATTGAAGAAAAAGCTAACTACGGCACCTATATTGTCATTGCCTGAAGGGAATGATGATTTTGTGATTTATTGTGATGCATCAAAGCAAGGTCTCGGTTGTGTATTAATGCAACGAACGAAGGTGATTGCTTATGCGTCTAGACAATTGAAGATTCACGAACAAAATTATACGACGCATGATTTGGAATTAGGCGCGGTTGTTTTTGCATTAAAGACTTGGAGGCACTACTTATATGGGGTCAAAAGTATTATATATACCGACCACAAAAGTCTTCAACACATATTTAATCAGAAACAACTGAATATGAGGCAGCGTAGGTGGATTGAATTATTGAATGATTACGATTTTGAGATTCGTTACCACCCGGGGAAGGCAAATGTGGTAGCCGATGCCTTGAGCAGGAAGGATAGAGAACCCATTCGAGTAAAATCTATGAATATAATGATTCATAATAACATTACTACTCAAATAAAGGAGGCGCAACAAGGAGTTTTAAAAGAGGGAAATTTAAAGGATGAAATACCCAAAGGATCGGAGAAGCATCTTAATATTCGGGAAGACGGAACCCGGTATAGAGCTGAAAGGATTTGGGTACCAAAATTTGGAGATATGAGAGAAATGGTACTTAGAGAAGCTCATAAAACCAGATACTCAATACATCCTGGAACGGGGAAGATGTACAAGGATCTCAAGAAACATTTTTGGTGGCCGGGTATGAAAGCCGATGTTGCTAAATACGTAGGAGAATGTTTGACGTGTTCTAAGGTCAAAGCTGAGCATCAGAAACCATCAGGTCTACTTCAACAACCTGAAATCCCGGAATGGAAATGGGAAAACATTACCATGGATTTCATCACTAAATTGCCAAGGACTGCAAGTGGTTTTGATACTATTTGGGTAATAGTTGATCGTCTCACCAAATCAGCACACTTCCTACCAATAAGAGAAGATGACAAGATGGAGAAGTTAGCACGACTGTATTTGAAGGAAGTCGTCTCCAGACATGGAATACCAATCTCTATTATCTCTGATAGGGATGGCAGATTTATTTCAAGATTCTGGCAGACATTACAGCAAGCATTAGGAACTCGTCTAGACATGAGTACTGCCTATCATCCACAAACTGATGGGCAGAGCGAAAGGACGATACAAACGCTTGAAGACATGCTACGAGCATGTGTTATTGATTTCGGAAACAGTTGGGATCGACATCCACCGTTAGCAGAATTTTCCTACAACAACAGCTACCATTCAAACATTGAAATGGCGCCGTTTGAAGCACTTTATGGTAGAAAGTGCAGGTCTCCGATTTGTTGGAGTGAAGTGGGGGATAGACAGATTACGGGTCCGGAGATTATACAAGAAACTACCGAGAAGATCATCCAAATTCAACAACGGTTGAAAACCGCCCAAAGTCGACAAAAGAGCTACGCTGACATTAAAAGAAAAGATATAGAATTTGAAATTGGAGAGATGGTCATGCTTAAAGTTGCACCTTGGAAAGGCGTTGTTCGATTTGGTAAACGAGGGAAATTAAATCCAAGGTATATTGGACCATTCAAGATTATTGATCGTGTCGGACCAGTAGCTTACCGACTAGAGTTACCTCAACAACTCGCGGCTGTACATAACACTTTCCACGTCTCGAATTTAAAGAAATGTTTTGCTAAAGAAGATCTCACTATTCCGTTAGATGAAATCCAAATCAACGAAAAACTTCAATTCATCGAAGAACCCGTCGAAATAATGGATCGTGAGGTTAAAAGACTTAAGCAAAACAAGATACCAATTGTTAAGGTTCGATGGAATGCTCGTAGAGGACCCGAGTTCACCTGGGAGCGTGAAGATCAGATGAAGAAGAAATACCCGCATCTATTTCCAGAAGATTCGTCAACACCTTCAAAAGCTTAAAATTTCGGGACGAAATTTATTTAACGGGTAGGTACTGTAGTGACCCGAACTTTTCCATGTTTATATATATTAATTGAGATTGATATTTACATGATTAAATGTTTCCAACATGTTAAGCAATCAAACTTGTTAAGACTTGATTAATTGAAATAGGTTTCATATAGACAATTGACCACCCAAGTTGACCGGTGATTCACGAATGTTAAAACTTGTAAAAAAACCATATGATGACATATATATGGTTATATATATAGTTAACATGATATTATGATAAGTAAACATATCATTAATTATATTAACAATGAACTACATATGTAAAAACAAGACTACTAACTTAATGATTTTGAAACGAGACATATATGTAACGTTTATCGTTGTAACGACATTTAATGTATATATATCATATTAAGAGATATTCGTACATCATAATATCATGATAATATAATAATTTAAAATCTCTTTTGATATTATAAACATTGGGTTAACAACATTTAACAAGATCGTTAACCTAAAGGTTTCAAAACAACACTTACATGTAACGACTAACGATGACTTAACGACTCAGTTAAAATGTATATACATGTAGTGTTTTAATATGTATTTATACACTTTTGAAAGACTTCAATACACTTATCAAAATACTTCTACTTAACAAAAATGCTTACAATTACATCCTCGTTCAGTTTCATCAACAATTCTACTCGTATGCACCCGTATTCGTACTCGTACAATACACAGCTTTTAGATGTATGTACTATTGGTATATACACTCCAATGATCAGCTCTTAGCAGCCCATGTGAGTCACCTAACACATGTGGGAACCATCATTTGGCAACTAGCATGAAATATCTCATAAGATTACAAAAATATGTGTAATCATTCATGACTTATTTACATGAAAACAAAATTACATATCCTTTATATCTAATCCATACACCAACGACCAAAAACACCTACAAACACTTTCATTCTTCAATTTTCTTCATCTAATTGATCTCTCTCAAGTTCTATCTTCAAGTTCTAAGTGTTCTTCATAAATTCTACAAGTTCTAGTTACATAAAATCAAGAATACTTTCAAGTTTGCTAGCTCACTTCCAATCTTGTAAGGTGATCATCCAACCTCAAGAAATCTTTGTTTCTTACAGTAGGTTATCATTCTAATACAAGGTAATAATCATATTCAAACTTTGGTTCAATTTCTATAACTATAACAATCTTATTTCAAGTGATGATCTTACTTGAACTTGTTTTCGTGTCATGATTCTGCTTCAAGAACTTCGAGCCATCCAAGGATCCGTTGAAGCTAGATCCATTTTTCTCTTTTCCAGTAGGTTTATCCAAGGAACTTAAGGTAGTAATGATGTTCATAACATCATTCGATTCATACATATAAAGCTATCTTATTCGAAGGTTTAAACTTGTAATCACTAGAACATAGTTTAGTTAATTCTAAACTTGTTCGCAAACAAAAGTTAATCCTTCTAACTTGACTTTTAAAATCAAATAAACACATGTTCTATATCTATATGATATGCTAACTTAATGATTTAAAACCTGGAAACACGAAAAACACCGTAAAATTGGATTTACGCCGTCGTAGTAACACCGCGGGCTGTTTTGGGTTAGTTAATTAAAAACTATGATAAACTTTGATTTAAAAGTTGTTATTCTGAGAAAATTATTTTTATTATGAACATGAAACTATATCCAAAAATTATGGTTAAACTCAAAGTGGAAGTATGTTTTCTAAAATGGTCATCTAGACGTCGTTCTTTCGACTGAAATGACTACCTTTACAAAAACGACTTGTAACTTATTTTTCTGACTATAAACCTATACTTTTTCTGTTTAGATTCATAAAATAGAGTTCAATATGAAACCATAGCAATTTGATTCACTCAAAACGGATTTAAAATGAAGAAGTTATGGGTAAAACAAGATTGGATAATTTTTCTCATTTTAGCTACGTGAAAATTGGTAACAAATCTATTCCAACCATAACTTAATCAACTTGTATTGTATATTATGTAATCTTGAGATACCATAGACACGTATACAATGTTTCGACCTATCATGTCGACACATCTATATATATTTCGGAACAACCATAGACACTCTATATGTGAATGTTAGAGTTAGCTATACAGGGTTGAGGTTGATTCCAAAATATATATAGTTTGAGTTGTGATCAATACTGAGATACGTATACACTGGGTCGTGGATTGATTCAAGATAATATTTATCGATTTATTTCTGTACATCTAACTGTGGACAACTAGTTATAGGTTACTAACGAGGACAGCTGACTTAATAAACTTAAAACATCAAAATATATTAAAAGTGTTGTAAATATATTTTGAACATACTTTAATATATATGTATATATTGTTATAGGTTCGTGAATCAACCAGTGGCCAAGTCTTACTTCCCGACGAAGTAAAAATCTGTGAAAGTGAGTTATAGTCCCACTTTTAAAATCTAATATTTTTGGGATGAGAATACATGCAGGTTTTATAAATGATTTACAAAATAGACACAAGTACGTGAAACTACATTCTATGGTTGAATTATCGAAATCGAATATGCCCCTTTTTATTAAGTCTGGTAATCTAAGAATTAGGGAACAGACACCCTAATTGACGCGAATCCTAAAGATAGATCTATTGGGCCTAACAAACCCCATCCAAAGTACCGGATGCTTTAGTACTTCGAAATTTATATCATATCCGAAGGGTGTCCCGGAATGATGGGGATATTCTTATATATGCATCTTGTTATTGTCGGTTACCAGGTGTTCACCATATGAATGATTTTTATCTCTATGTATGGGATGTGTATTGAAATATGAAATCTTGTGGTCTATTGTTACGATTTGATATATATAGGTTAAACCTATAACTCACCAACATTTTTGTTGACGTTTTAAGCATGTTTATTCTCAGGTGAGTATTAAGAGCTTCCGCTGTCGCATACTTAAATAAGGACAAGATTTGGAGTCCATGCTTGTATGATATTGTGTAAAAACTGCATTCAAGAAACTTATTTTGTTGTAACATATTTGTATTGTAAACCATTATGTAATGGTCGTGTGTAAACAGGATATTTTAGATTATCATTATTTGATAATCTACGTAAAGCTTTTTAAACCTTTATTGATGAAATAAAGGTTATGGTTTGTTTAAAAATGAATGCAGTCTTTGAAAAACGTCTCATATAGAGGTCAAAACCTCGCAACGAAATCAATTAATATGGAACGTTTTTAATCAATAAGAACGGGACATTTCATGCTAGATCCAAGGTTATTGTTGGTATGTAGCGCAGCCTGTACTACGGCTATGTTTGAAGCTAGAAAAGTACGGAATTCCTCTTCATTCATATTCACTGTGTCGAGTAGTCGGTGCCATTTCCTTCAAAATAGTCAAATGGAACAAGTTAATCATACAGAATATTAAGAGTAGTTAATAGTATTTCGTAGCATAATATGAACTCATTTATAAAATCTTTTTCTTCATATTAGCGTTTTATAAGTTTAAATTCGGGTAGTACCTACCCGTTAAGTTCATACTTAGTAGCTAATATACAATTCAACTACTACAATTCTATATGAAAAACTGATTATAATAATATTTCGCGTTCAAACTTTTATACAATATTTTACAAACTTACAATACCGCTTATTTTACATAAAGCATGAAATATAGCACACAATAACTTTGATACAAGATAGTTGTGAAGATAATTCTAGCTAGTACACAAGTCGTTCAGCAAAGGCAATAAAGACACGTAATTCATACGTCCAGAAACAAGTCATGCATTCTGGTTTTACTAGGACTACTTCCCATCCTTGGTCTTGTGCAACATAACCGTTATGGCCGTTGATAAGACAGTGTGTTGTAACGTCGTCAAAGGGACGAGGGTTACGTAATGTCCAACAGTCCCGTAACAATCTAAAAACCTCATTTCTTACCCCAATTACCGACTCCGTCACTTGTGGGAACGTTTTGTTTAATAGCTGTAGCCCGATGTTCTTTTTCTCACTTTGGTGAGAAGCGAACATTACTAACCCATAAGCATAGCATGCTTCTTTATGTTGCATGTTAGCCGCTTTTTCTAAATCATGAAGTCCTATATTCGGATACATTGAGTCAAAATAATTTCTTAACCCGTTGCGTAAAATAGCATTTGAGTTCCCCGCAATATATGCATCAAAGTAAACACATCGTAACTTATGGGTTTCCCAATGTGATATCCCCCATCTTTCAAACGAAAGTCTCTTATAAACCAAGACATTCTTGGAACGTTCTTCGAATGTCTTACAAACTGATCTCGCCTTAAATAGTTGTGCCGAGGAATTCTGGCCGACTCTAGACAAGATTTCATCAATCATGTCTCTGGGTAGATCTCTTAAAATATTAGGTTGTCTATCCATTTTGTGTTTTTAAACTGTAAAATAGACAAGAGTTAGATTCATAAAAAAAATACTTATTAATACAAGCAATTTTTACATATATCATAAAGCATAAGAACACTATATTACATATATTACACCACACGAATACAACTATCTTATTCCGACTCGCTCGTTTCTTCTTCTTCGGTTTTGGTTCGTTTTGCCAAGTTTCTAGGGATATATGATGTTCCCCTAATACGAGCCGTCGTTGTCCACATTGGTTTAGAAAAACCTGGTGGTTTAGAGGTTCCCGGGTCATTGTTACAACTTAAGGACTTCGGGCGTTGACGATACATATAAAGTTCATCGGGGTTGGAATTAGATTTCTCTATTTTTATGCCCTTTCCCTTATTATTTTCTTTTGCCTTTTTAAATTCAGTTGGGGTAATTTCTATAACATCATCGGAATTCTCGTCGGAATCCGATTCATCGGAGAATTGGTAATCCTCCCAATATTTTGCTTCCTTGGCGGAAACACCATTGACCATAATTAACCTTGGTCGGTTGGTTGAGGATTTTCTTTTACTTAACCGTTTTATTATTTCCCCCACCGGTTCTATTTCATCATCCGGTTCCGATTCTTCTTCCGGTTCCGATTCTTCTTCCGGTTCCGACTCTTCTTCCGGTTCCTCTTCGGGAACTTGTGAATCAGTCCACGAATCATTCCAATTTACATTTGACTCTTCATTATTATTAGGTGAGTCAATGGGACTTGTTCTAGAGGTAGACATCTATCACATAATATCAAACGCGTTAAGAGATTAATATATCACATAATATTCACATGTTAAAAATATATAGTTTCCAACAAAATTTGTTAAGCAATCATTTTTCAAGTAAACACGGTCGAAGTCCAGACTCACTAATGCATCCTAACAAACTCGATAAGACACACTAATGCAAAATTCTGGTTCTCTAAGACCAACGCTCGGATACCAACTGAAATGTCCCGTTCTTATTGATTAAAAACGTTCCATATTAATTGATTTCGTTGCGAGGTTTTGACTTCTATATGAGACGTTTTTCAAAGACTGCATTCATTTTTAAACAAACCATAACCTTTATTTCATCAATAAAGGTTTAAAAAGCTTTACGTAGAATATCAAATAATGATAATCTAAAATATCCTGTTTACACACGACCATTACATAATGGTTTACAATACAAATATGTTACAACAAAATAAGTTTCTTGAATGCAGTTTTACACAATATCATACAAGCATGGACTCCAAATCTCGTCCTTATTTAAGTATGCGACAGCGGAAGCTCTTAATAATCACCTGAGAATAAACATGCTTAAAACGTCAACAAAAATGTTGGTGAGTTATAGGTTTAACCTATATATATCAAATCGTAACAATAGACCACAAGATTTCATATTTCAATACACATCCCATACATAGAGATAAAAATCATTCATATGGTGAACACCTGGTAACCGACATTAACAAGATGCATATATAAGAATATCCCCATCATTCCGGGACACCCTTCGGATATGATATAAATTTCGAAGTACTAAAGCATCCGGTACTTTGGATGGGGTTTGTTAGGCCCAATAGATCTATCTTTAGGATTCGCGTCAATTAGGGTGTCTGTTCCCTAATTCTTAGATTACCAGACTTTAATAAAAAGGGGCATATTCGATTTCGATAATTCAACCATAGAATGTAGTTTCACGTACTTGTGTCTATTTTGTAAATCGTTTATAAAACCTGCATGTATTCTCATCCCAAAAATATTAGATTTTAAAAGTGGGACTATAACTCACTTTCACAGATTTTTACTTCGTCGGGAAGTAAGACTTGGCCACTGGTTGATTCACGAACCTATAACAATATATACATATATATCAAAGTATGTTTAAAATATATTTACAACACTTTTAATATATTTTGATGTTTTAAGTTTATTAAGTCAGCTGTCCTCGTTAGTAACCTACAACTAGTTGTCCACAGTTAGATGTACAGAAATAAATCGATAAATATTATCTTGAATCAATCCACGACCCAGTGTATACGTATCTCAGTATTGATCACAACTCAAACTATATATATTTTGGAATCAACCTCAACCCTGTATAGCTAACTCCAACATTCACATATAGAGTGTCTATGGTTGTTCCGAAATATATATAGATGTGTCGACATGATAGGTCGAAACATTGTATACGTGTCTATGGTATCTCAAGATTACATAATATACAATACAAGTTGATTAAGTTATGGTTGGAATAGATTTGTTACCAATTTTCACGTAGCTAAAATGAGAAAAATTATCCAATCTTGTTTTACCCATAACTTCTTCATTTTAAATCCGTTTTGAGTGAATCAAATTGCTATGGTTTCATATTGAACTCTATTTTATGAATCTAAACAGAAAAGTATAGGTTTATAGTCGGAGAAATAAGTTACAAGTCGTTTTTGTAAAGGTAGTCATTTAAGTCGAAAGAACGACGTCTAGATGACCATTTTAGAAAACATACTTCCACTTTGAGTTTAACCATAATTTTTGGATATAGTTTCATGTTCATAATAAAAATCATTTTCTCAGAATAACAACTTTTAAATCAAAGTTTATCATAGTTTTTAATTAACTAACCCAAAACAGCCCGCGGTGTTACTACGACGGCGTAAATCCGGTTTTACGGTGTTTTTCGTATTTCCAGGTTTTAAATCATTAAGTTAGCATATCATATAGATATAGAACATGTGTTTAGTTTATTTTAAAAGTCAAGTTAGAAGGATTAACTTTTGTTTGCGAACAAGTTTAGAATTAACTAAACTATGTTCTAGTGATTACAAGTTTAAACCTTCGAATAAGATAGCTTTATATGTATGAATCGAATGATGTTATGAACATCATTACTACCTTAAGTTCCTTGGATAAACCTACTGGAAAATAGAATAATGGATCTAGCTTCAATGGATCCTTGGATGGCTCGAAGTTCTTGAAGCAGAATCATGACACGAAAACAAGTTCAAGTAAGATCATCACTTAAAATAAGATTGTTATAGTTATAGAAATTGAACCAAAGTTTGAATATGATTATTACCTTGTATTAGAATGATAACCTACTGTAAGAAACAAAGATTTCTTGAGGTTGGATGATCACCTTACAAGATTGGAAGTGAGCTAGCAAACTTGAAAGTATTCTTGATTTTATGAAACTAGAACTTTTGGAATTTATGAAGAACACTTAGAACTTGAAGATAGAACTTGAGAGAGATCAATTAGATGAATAAAATTGAAGAATGAAAGTGTTTGTAGGTGTTTTTGGTCGTTGGTGTATGGATTAGATATAAAGGATATGTTATTTTGTTTTCATGTAAATAAGTCATGAATGATTACTCATATTTTTGTAATTTTATGAGATATTTCATGCTAGTTGCCAAATGATGGTTCCCACATGTGTTAGGTGACTCACATGGGCTGCTAAGAGCTGATCATTGGAGTGTATATACCAATAGTACATACATCTAAAAGCTGTGTATTGTACGAGTACGAATACGGGTGCATACGAGTAGAATTGTTGATGAAACTGAACGAGGATGTAATTGTAAGCATTTTTGTTAAGTAGAAGTATTTTGATAAGTGTATTGAAGTCTTTCAAACGTGTATAAATACATATTAAAACACTACATGTATATACATTTTAACTGAGTCGTTAAGTCATCGTTAGTCGTTACATGTAAGTGTTGTTTTGAAACTTTTAGGTTAACGATCTTGTTAAATGTTATTAACCCAATGTTTATAATATCAAATGAGATTTTAAATTATTATATTATCATGATATTATCATGTATGAATATCTCTTAATATGATATATATACATTAAATGTCTTTACAACGATAATCGTTACATATATGTCTCGTTTAAAAATCATTAAGTTAGTAGTCTTGTTTTTACATATGTAGTTCATTGTTAATATACTTAATGATATGTTTACTTATCATAGTATCATGTTAACTATATATATCCATATATATGTCATCATATAGTTTTTACAAGTTTTAACGTTCGTGAATCACCGGTCAACTTGGGTGGTCAATTGTCTATATGAAACATATTTCAATTAATCAAGTCTTAACAAGTTTGATTGCTTAACATGTTGGAAACATTTAATCATGTAAATATCAATCTCAATTAATATATATAAACATGGAAAAGTTCGGGTCACTACAGTCACAATATATCACAAAATCATCATTCCCTTCAAGTAATGACAATTGAAACGCTTTTTCTTGTTCATCCTTCCACTCAAATTTCCTCCCTTTATGCGTTAATGTAGTCAAGGGTTTTGCTATTTTAGAAAAATCTTGGATTAATCTCCTGTAATAACCAGCTAGTCCTAAAAATTGGCGTATGTGTTTTGGTGTTTTTGGGGTTTCCCACTTTTCAACGGTTTCAATCTTTGCCGGATCCACCTGAATACCTTCTTTGTTCACTATATGACCGAGGAATTGAACTTCTTCCAACCAAAATGCACACTTTGAAAACTTAGCGTACAGTTTTTCTTTTCTCAGCAACTCTAGCACTTTTCTCAAGTGTTCTTCATGCTCCTGGTCATTCTTTGAGTAAATAAGTATGTCATCGATGAAAACAATGACAAACTTGTCAAGGTATGGTCCACACACTCGGTTCATGAGGTCCATGAACACAGCTGGTGCGTTGGTCAACCCAAACGGCATAACCATAAACTCGTAATGACTGTAACGCGTCCTAAAAGCAGTCTTTGGAATATCATCCTCCTTCACCCGCATTTGATGATACTCAGAACGTAAATCAATCTTCGAATAAACCGACGAGCCTTGTAGTTGATCAAATAAGTCGTCGATTCTCGGTAGTGGGTAGCGGTTCTTGATGGTAAGTTTGTTCAACTCTCGGTAGTACCTAAATGTACCATCCTTCTTCTTGACAAACAAAACAGGAGCTCCCACGATGATGTGCATGGTCAAATGAAACCACACTCTAAAAGTTCTTGTAATTGGCTCTGAAGTTCCTTCATTTTGCTAGGTGCGAGTCTGTTTAGAGCACGAGCTATTGGTGCAGTTCCTGGTACAAGGTCTATTTGAAATTCAACGAATCGGTGTGGAGGTAATCCCAGTAATTCTTTCGGAAATACATCGGGAAATTCTTTTGCGACGGGAACATCACTGATGTTCTTTTCTTCAGGTTTAACTTCCTCGATGTGTGCTAGAATGACGTAACAACCTTTTCTTATTAGTTTTTGCGCCTTCAAACTACGAATAAGATTTAATTTCCCGTTGTTCTTTTCTCCGTACACCATTAAAGGTTTTCCTTTTTCTCGTATAATACGAATTGCATTTTTGTAACAAACGATCTCTGCTTTCACTTCTTTCAACCAGTCCATACTGATTATCACATCAAAACTCCCTAACTCTACTGGTATCAAGTCAATCTTAAATGTTTTGCTAACCAGTTTAATTTCTCGATACCGACATATATTATCTGCTGAAATTAATTTACCATTTGCTAATTCGAGTAAAAATTTACTATCTAAAGGCTTCAATGGGCAACTTAATTTAGCACAAAATTCTCTACTCATATAGCTTCTATCTGCACCCGAATCAAATAAAACATAAGCAGATTTATCGTCAATAAGAAACGTACCCGTAACAAGCTTCGGGTCTTCCTGTGCTTCTGCCGCATTAATATTGAAAACTCTTCCACGGCCCCGCCCATTAGTATTCCCCTGATTTGGGCAATTTCTAATAATGTGGCCCGGTTTTCCACATTTATAACAAAAAACGTTGGTACTACATGCTCTGACACTATTCGTTTCGGCATTACTTGTTCCGACATTACTTGTTCCTTTAGTTCTGTTAAACTTTGGTCCGTAGACCTCACACTTTGTCGCGCTATGACCATTTCTTTTACACCTGTTGCAAAATGTCGTGCAAAACCCCTGATGATTTTCTTCACACCTATGACATGGCTGTTTTTAGTTTTTGTTGCCGTTGTTGTTATTGAGGTTGTTGTTGGGATTGTTATTGTTGTTGAAATGGTTGTTGTAGTTGTTGTTGTTGTTGGGATGTTTGTTGTAGTTATTGTTAGGATTGCGGTTATTGTTGCAATTGTTGTTGCGGTTGTTGGGATAGTTGTTGCGATTGTGGTTGTAATTGTTGTTGTTGTTGTACTGGTGACTATTGTCACCGTTTTCCTCCCACTTCCTCTTGAGTTGTTTCGTGTTGGCTTCTTCGGCCGCCTGCTCTTTAATTCTTCCCTCAATCTGATTTATGAGTTTATGAGCCATTCGACTTGCCTTCTGTATAGAAGCGGGCTCGTGTGAACTCACATCTTCTTGAATCCTTACTGGTAACCCTTTTACAAACGCGTCGATCTTCTCTTTTTCATCTTCGAATGCTCTTGGACACAATAGGTACAACTCTGTGAATCGTTGTTCATATGTGGTAACGTCGAACCCTTGTGTTCGTAACTCTCTAAGTTCTGCCTTGAGTTTATCGACTTCGTTTCTAGGACGGTACTGCTCGTTCATCAATTGCTTGAATGCCGACCTCAGTAGTGCGTAAGCAGCATTTTGTCCTACCTGTTCAAGATAGGTGTTCCACCACGTTAACGCAGTACCTGTAAAGGTATGCGTAGCGTACTTAACTTTGTCTTCTTCAGTACACTTACTTATGGAAAACACCGAATCGACTTTCTCGGTCCACCATTTCAATCCAATTGGTCCTTCGGTTCCATCAAATTCCAAAGGTTTGCAGGCAGTAAATTCTTTGTAGGAGCATCCTACATGATTTCTTGCGCCGTTAGCTGCATTGATAGATTCAGAGTTATTGTTGGTATGTAGCGCAGCCTGTACTGCGGCTATGTTTGCAGCAAGAAAGTTACGAAATTCCTCTTCGCTCATATTCATGGTGTGTCGAGTAGTCGGTGCCATTTCCTTCAAAATAGCCAACTGAATCGAGTTAATCATACAGAATATTAAGAGTAGTCAATAGTATTTCGTAGCATAATATGAACTCATTTATAAAATCTTTTTCTTCATATTAACGTTTTATAAGTTTAAATTCAGGTACTACCTACCCGCTAAGTTCATACTTAGTAGCTAATATACAATTCAACTACTACAATTCCATATGAAAAACTGATTATAATAATATATCACATATAAATATTCTTCAAACTTACAACATCGCTATATTACATATAACATGAAATATAGTACACTTTGATACAGGACAGTTTTGAAGATAAATCTAGTAAATACGCAAGTTGTTCAGCAAAGGAAATAAAGACACGTAATTCATAAGTCCATAAACAAGTCATGCATTCTGGTTTTACTAAGACGACTTCCCATCCTTGGTCTTGTGGAAAATAACTGTTATGACCATTGGCTAGGCAGCATGTTGTAATGTCGTCAAAAGGACGAGGGTTTCGTAATGTCCAACAGCCCCGTAATAATCTAAAAACCTTGTTTCTCACCCCAACTACTGAATCCGTCACTTGTGGGAAGGTTTTATTTAAAAGTTGCAATCCGATGTTCTTTTTCTCACTTTGATAAGAAGCGAACATCACTAACCCATAAGCATAACATGTTTCTTTATGTTGCATGTTAGAAGCTCTTTCTAATTCACGAAATCCTATGTTGGGATATGTTGAGTCAAAATAGGTTCTTAACCCGTAGCGTAAAATTGCATTTGGGTTCCCCGCATTTAATGCTTTAAAGAAAACACGGCGTAACTTACGGTCTCCCCAATGTGATATACCCCACCTATCAAAGGAAAGCCTTTTATAAACTAAGGCATTTCTGGAAAGTCTTTCAAACATTTGACAAGTTAATTTCGCCATAACTAAATGTGCTGATGAATTCTGACCGACTCTAGACAAGATTTCCTCAATCATATCCTCTGGTAGCTCTTCTAAAATATTCGGTTGTCTACCCTGAACGTCCATTTTGTTTTTATACTGTAAAATAGACAAGGATTAGATTTGTAAAAGATAATTAACAAACAATACAAGCAATTTTTACATAGAACATAAAAGTACAAGCACACTACAATACATATAATACACAACATGATTACAACCCTCTAATCTGAATCACTGGTTTCTTCTTCTTCGGACTTGGTTCGTTTTCCTAATTTTCTAGGAATATATGGTGTTCCTCTAATACGAGCCGTCGTTTTCCATAATGGTTTAGAAAAACCTGGTGGTTTAGAGGTTCCCGGGTCATTGTTACATTTTAGGAAATACGGATGTTGTCGATACATATAAAGTTCATCGGGGTTGGAATCGGGTTTCTCTATTTTTATACCTTTTCCCTTATTATTTTCTTTCACTTTATTAAATTGGGTCGAGGTAATTTCTATAACATCATCGGAATCCTCATCTGGATTCGATTCATCGGAAAATTGGTAATCTTCCCAATATTTTGCTTCCTCGGTGGAAACACCATTGACCATTATTAACTTTGGCCCGTTGGTTGAGGATTTTCTTTTATTTAATCGATTTACTATAGGTATCAATATTTCTTCCTTCGGAACCTCTTCTTCTTCTGATTCCTCCTCTTCCGATTCATCCTCTTCTGGTTCCCCTTCTTCTGGTTCCACCTCTTCCGGTTCCTCCTCTTCCGGTTCCTCCTCTTTCGGTTCCTCTTCGGGAATTTGTGAATCTTCCCAAAATATATTTGACTCTTCATTATTATTAGGTGAATCAATGGGATTTGTACTAGAGGTAGACATCTATCACACAATATCAAACATGTTAAGAGATTAATATATCACATAATATTTACATGTTAATAATATATAGTTTCCAACAAAAAAAATGTTAAGCAATCGTTTTTGAAGAAAACACGGTCGAAGTCCAGACTCACTAATGCATCCTAACAAACTCGGTAAGACACACTAATGCAATTTTCTGGTTCTCTAAGACCAACACTCGGATACCAACTGAAATGTCCCGTTCATATTGATTATAAACGTTCCATATTAATTGATTTCGTCGCGAGGTTTTGACCTCAATATGAGACGTTTTTCAAAGACTGCATTCATTTTTAAAAACAACCATAACCTTTATTTTATCTATAAAGATTTAAAAAGTATTACGTAGATTATCAAATAATGATAATCTAAAATATACCGTTTACACACGACCATTACATAATGGTTTACAATAAGAATATATTACATCAAAAATAAGTTTCTTGAATGCAATTTTTACATAATATCATACAAGCATGGACTCCAAATCTTGTCCTTATTTTAGTATGCAACAGCGGAAGCTCTTATTAATCACCTGAGAATAAACATGCTTAAAACATCAACAAAAATGTTGGTGAGTTATAGGTTTAACCTATATATTATCAAATCATAATAATAGACCACAAGATTTCATATTTCAATATACATCCCATACATAGAGATAAAATTCATTCATATGGTGAACACCTGGTAACCGACATTAACAAGATGCATATAAGAATATCCCCTATTATTTCGGGAAATCCTTCGAACATGATATAAACGAATTCGAAGTACTAAAGCGTCCGGTACTTTGGATGGGGTTCGTTAGGCCCAATAGATCTATCTTTAGGATTCGTGTCAATTAGTAGATTGGTTTACTAATTCTTAGGTTACCAAGCAAAAGGGGCATATTCGGCTTCGATCATTCACCCATATAATGTAGTTTCATTTACTTGTGTCTATTTCGTAAAACATTTATAAAACTGCATGTATTCTCATACCAAAATATTAGATTTTAAAAGTGGGACTATAACTCACTTTCACAGATTTTTACTTCGTCAGGAAGTAAGACTTGGCCACTGGTTGATTCACGAACCTATAACAAATATGTACAAATATATCAAAGTATGTTCAAAATATATTTACAACATTTTTAATACGTTTTAATGTTTTAAGCTTATTAAGTCAGCTGTTCTCGTTAGTAACCTACAACTAGTTGTCCACAATTAGATGTACAGAAATAAATCGATATATATTATCTTGGATCAATCCACGACCCAGTGTATACACGTCTCAGGCAAGATCACAACTCAAAGTATATATATTTTTGGAATCAACCTCAACCCTGTATAGCTAACTCCAACATTACTGCATATAGAGTGTCTATGGTTGTTCCAAATAATATATATACATGGGTCGTTATGATATGTCAAAACATTTGCATACGTGTCTATGGTATCCCAAGATTTCATAATATATTAGAATACATGTATAATACAATATAAGTTAGCTAGGATATGGTTTTGTATAGAATTGTTACAATATTTCCCGTAGCTACATCAATCAAAAAATATCCAATCTTGTTTTACCCATAACTTCTTCGTTTTAAATCCGTTTTGAGTGAATCAAATTGCTATGGTTTCCTATTGAACTATATTTTTTGAATCTAAACAGAAAAAGTATAGGTTTATAGTCAGAAATACAGGTTACAAGTCGTTTTTTTAACGGTAGTTATTTTAGTCGAAAGATCGACGTCTAGATGACCATTTTGGAAAACATACTTCCACTTTGAGTTTAACCATGATTTTTGGATATAGTTTCATGTTCATAAGAAAAATCATTTTCGAAGAAGAACAACTTTTAAATCAAAGTTTATCATAGTTTTTAATTAACTAACCCAAAACAGCCCGCGGTGTTACTACGACGGCGTATATCCGGTTTTACGGTGTTTTTCGTGTTTTTCGATTTTAAATCATTAAGTTAGCATATCATATAGATATAGAACATGTGTTTAGTTGATTTTAAAAGTCAAGTTAGAAGGATTAACTTTTGTTTGCGAACAAGTTTAGAATTAACTAAACTATGTTCTAGTGATTTCAAGTTTAAACCTTCGAATAAGGTAGTTTTATATATATGAATCGAATGATGTTATGAACATCATTACTACCTCAAGTTTAGTAGGTAAACCTACTGGAAGTGACAAGAAATGATCTAGCTTTTAAGGATCTTGGATGGCTTGAAATTTCTTGAAGTAGAATCATGACACGAAAACAAGTTCAAGTAAGATTATCACTCGAATTAAGATAGTTATAGTTATAGGAATTGAATCAAAGTTTGTATATGAGTATTACCTTGATTTAGAATGATATCTTACTGTAAACAACAAGGATTTTTTGAGGTTGGATGATCACTTTACAAGATTGGAAGTGAGCTAGTAAACTTGGAAGTATTCTTGATTTTATGAAACTAGAACTTGAGAGAGATCAATTAGATAAAGAAAATTGAAGAATGAAAGTGTTTGTAGGTGTTTTTGTGTAACGACCCATCCCGTTCACCAACCACAAACTGCGTAAAAATTTTTTTTTGAAGCAGGCCTGCCCAGGCAGGGTGCGCGGCGCGCACACTTACCTGTGCGCGGCGCGCACAGGGCCTGGCAGCCCGCTGTCCAAAATGTTCCATTTTCGTAAAAATATCTAACACTTCCCATCATTTTTAGACGAAATGCTTTTCACATCATATTAGTATAAGTAAAACTAGCACGAATCAAAGATAAAACGAGTTTCACATCGTGGGGCCCACAATTGCCCAAAATACCATTAAGTACGAAATACGAATTTCGACCACAAAAAGTTTAATTGCCAAACGTCACTAGAGCATGGTGTTTGGGGTTAAACTACTCAAATCTTGGTCGAACTTCCAAATAGCTAAAACCCCCGAGAGCCACTAATCCAAGCGAATACCTTTGCCCTTATCCAAGCCGGATCCAAAAAAGGTAAACAACGAGAGGGTAAGCTAACGCTTAGTGAGTAGAATAAATATATACATGCATATAAGACTTACATACTCGCATCCACGATATCATATAACGCATACAATCGGAAAACATCTCGATAAACAAGCTAGTATCATCAAATCATACAACTAGCAACATTAATAGCATAGTAATCATAACATTAATTAAAATGTTAACGTTAACAACTATAACCCATGGTTAACCAAATTCTTCGCAAGGGAATGACTTCGCGAAACAAGTCATCGATGTTCATAACAACCGTTAGCTCCCAAACACGGCTATGGTATACTAACCCCCCGAGGTGTTCCAAAAACAGCTATGGCATCACCCCCAAGTGTTCCCAAAAACGGCCATGGCATCACTTGATCAACATGTGAGTAAAACACGGTTATTACTCACAATCATGTACACAAACACGGCTATGTGCACAATAACACGGATAATAACGTGGGAGTAAAACACGGCTATTACTCGCCACTATATGCACAAACACGGCTATGTGCATAAATATAAAACGTGGACAAAACGGCTATGTCTCACAACTATGGTCACAAAACGGCTATGTGACACCATTAATACGGCACGTAAATCATATACATACATATATAGATTCTCCACTCACCTTGTCGACTTGGCGAGATTTCCAACCACAACTTGTAACTTCAAAGCGAGTCACCTAACACAATTAATTTCTCAATTAATTCACATAATAAGTTGGACTTTCCACCAACTAGCCTCACTAGTGCATTTATGGCCCATTTGCACTAGAATCACCCTTAAAAGGTCAAGACTCCCAACCAATCACTAAAAGCTAGTGATTAAGGTTCTAAGACTTCCATCAACATATAACTAGGGTGTTTTCATACTCAAATTATCCCGCTAGGTCAAACCTACCCATTTGACCCATTTCAAGTCAACCATAAACCCTAGAATCACTTTTAACTAACAACACAAGTGAGCTAGTGATTTACTAACCATTTAAGCTTAATTAACATTAATTATTACTTTGGAACCCTAGGTTAAATCATTCTTGAGTCTTCATGACTCAATCTTACCCAAAGCCCCCAAAATCATCAATAATGGGTTTTGTGTTCATCACTAACCCAAGTTCTAACCCTTAAACAAATAAAATTAAGGAAATCAAAATTAGAACTTACCACCACAACTAAAACGTAGCTAGCGAGGAGATGAACAACTTTATAACCCGAGCTAAGACCCGAAACTAGCTCCTTCTTCCTTCACTAGAGCTTTCTCTCTCTCAAATTTGGGTTTCTCTTACTAGAATTAAAGTAGAAAGAAAATGGTTGTTGAAAGTGGAGTTATGACTCCCCCAAACCACTGATCTGTGATCTTAACTCGTCCCCAAGTGAAATTACCACAATACCCTTCCAAAATATCTGATTAAAAGAAAAAGAACCCGGCTACAGTAGGAGTGCGCGGCGCGCTCCCCTAAGTGTGCGCGGCGCGTACACTGGTCTGGGCAGGTTCTGATCACAGATTAATTACACACAGCTCTCCACGCTTTATATACACTATTTACACTTCTGTACGATAAATAATAGGGTGTTACAACTCTCCCCCACTTGAATCGGAGCACGTCCTCGCGATCCAAGCCGCATGACAAGCAGGAAGATAAACCAACACAAATTCTTCAGGTTCCCATGTAAACTCAGAACCTTTACTACGACGCCATTGGACCTTAAAAGTCCTCACCTCTTTGTTACGCAACATCTTCACCTTCTCATCAAGTATAGCTATCGGCTCTTCAACATACTCTAACTTGTTGTTTAACTCGATCTCATCCAATGGCATCCATGATGAATCATCCGCAAAACACTTAGGAAGGTGGGAAACATGAAATGTATTATGGATCCCCGCAAGCTCTTCGGGTAATTCCAAATGATACGCAACTTCACCAACACGAGCCAAAATCTTAAATGGCCCAATAAACCGAGGAACTAATTTTCCCCGTTTTCGAAACCGAATAATACCCTTCCATGGCGAAACCTTAAGCATCACCATGTCACCTTCTTGAAACTCGATCGGTTGCCTACGTTTATCGACATAAGATTTTTGTCTATCTTGCGCCGCCTTTAAACGAGCCCGAATCATATCGATTTTATCATTTGTCTCCAATACCAAGTCGGAGCTCCCGACTTCCCTTTGTCCCACTTCGCCCCAACAAATCGGGGTTCGACACCTTCTACCATAAAACATCTCATACGGTGGTATTCCAATACTAGAGTGAAAACTATTATTGTACGAGAATTCCACCAAAGGTAAATGTTCATCCCAACTACCACCGAAGTCAATGATACACGCACGTAACATATCCTCCAATGTTTGATTCGTACGTTCGGTTTGACCGTTCGTTTGAGGATGGTACGCCGTACTCATATTTACCCTCGTACCCATATCTTCATGAAACTTCTTCCAAAATCGAGAAGTAAAATGCGTGTCTCGATCCGAAACGATAGACGCGGGAACGCCGTGTCTTGATATCACCTCCTTAATGAACATCTTCGCAAGTGCCTCCGATGTAATCGCTTCTTTAATAGGAAGAAACAATGCACTTTTCGTCAATCTATCAACAATCACCCAAATAGTATCAAATTAGGTTCTTGCCGTTTTTGGCAACTTGGTAATAAAATCCATGGTAATATGCTCCCACTTCCACATCGGAATTTCTAGCGGTTGCAACTTACCATACGGCTTTTAGTATTCGGCTTTAACTTGCAAACACGTGACGCATTGCTCAACATACTTAACAACGTCGCGTTTCATGCCCGGCCACCAATAATCTTTCCTCAAATCATGGTACATCTTCGTCGCACCCGGATGTATGGAATACTTAGACTTGTGCGCCTCATCAAGAAGCACCTTTTGGAAATCACAAATATTAGGCACCCACACTCTTTCTTGAAAAGACAATAAACCACACGAACCCATCGTAATGAATTCCGATTGCCCCACAATTCGTTCCGCATGCTTGTTGTGAACGTAAGCCTCTATTTGAATCGCACCAAGTTTTTCAAGAAAATCATTAGTAATAATCATACGTAACAATCCCAATCGTAACGCTGGGTGGTGATTCTTTCGGCTTAACGCATCCGCGACCACATTCGCTTTGCCCGGATGATAAAGTATCTCACAATCATAATCCTTCACCACATCCATCCATCTATGTTGACGATAATTCAAATCCTGTTGATCAAAAAGATGTTTCAAACTCTTGTGATCCGAATAAATCATACACTTGACACCATACAAGTAATGGCGGCAAATTTTCAAAGCATGGACCACCGCCGCTAATTCGAGATCATGAGTTGGGTATCTCTTTTCATGTTCCTTTAATTGGCGAGAGGCGTAAGCGATGACTTTACCTCGTTGCATTAGAACATACCCGAGCCCATTCAAAGAAGCATCACAATAGACCGTCATATCATCTACACCTTCCGGCAATACTAAGACCGAAGCTTTACACAATTTCTCTTTCAACAATTGAAAAGCGATTTCTTGTTCGTTCTCTCAATTGAATCTCGTATTCTTCCTTGTCAACTTAGTTAATGGCGAAGCAATCTTGGAAAAGTCTTGGATAAACCGACGATAGTAACCGGCCAATCCGAGAAAACTTCGGATTTCCGTAGGCATAGTTTGTTGTCCCCAACTCTGCACCGTTTCTATCTTCTCCGGATCTACTTGAATACCATCCTTGTTCACAATATGGCCAATGAATTGAACCTCCCTTAGCCAAAATTCACATTTTGAGTATTTAGCATATAACTTCTCTTTTCTCAAAGTCTTCAACACACTACGCAAATGATGTTCATGTTCCTTCATACTCTTCGAATAGACAAGTATGTCGTCGATGAACACAATTAGCGACTTGTCCAACATAGGTTGGCACACTCGGTTCATAAGATCCATGAATACCGCCGGCGCATTCGTAAGACCAAAAGGCATCACCACAAACTCAAAATTCCCGTAACGCATTTGAAAGGTCGTTTTCTCAATATCTTCCTCACGGACCCGCATTTGATGATAGCCGGACCGTAGGTCAATTTTAGAGAAATATATCGCACCTTGGAGTTGATCAAACAAATCGTCAATACTAGGCAATGGATAACGATTCTTGATCGTCACTTTATTCAACTCCCGATAATCAATGCACATACGCATACTACCATCTTTCTTCTTCACGAACAAGACCGGAGCGCCCCAAGGCGAAGCACTCGGTCGAGTAAAACCCTTCTCAAGTAACTCTTGAATTTGATTGAACAATTCTTGCATTTCCGTTGGTGCTAAACGATAAGGAGTTTTAGCAATGGGAGTAGCTCCCGGGACTAACTCAATGCGAAATTCGACTTATCTTTCCGCCGGAACACCCGATAACTCATCCGGAAAAACATCATCAAACTCACTTACCACCAGAATTTCACGAATGGGTGGTGGCTCATTTCGAGTATCAACAACATGAGCAAGGAAAGCCATGCCACCAGTAACAACGAGACGACGTGCCCGTGCAAAAGTGCATATCGGCACCGGTCTCCTTCGTTTATCACCATGAATAATTAGCTCTCTCCCACTAGGGGTCTTCACACGAATGGATTTCTCATGGCATGCAATATCGGCCCTATTATGATCGAGCCAATCCATACCAACCACGATATCAAAATCACCCAAGGTCATCGGGATGAGATCAATTTTAAAGTTCTCAAAACCAAACACCACATTACAATCTTTACACACATCAACTACTAGCACCGCCTTGCCATCCGCTATTTCGACTTCTACCGGACGACTTAACTTAGCTAACGGTTTATTAAGTTTAGGCACAAATTTTGGTGACACAAACGATAAATTTGCACCGCTAACAAATAGAATCCTTGACAGATTAGAGTTAACCCTGAAAGTACGTGAGACAACTTCGTTGGATTGTTTTGCTTCCTCATTGGTCATCAAATAGTTACGCCCCCTGGCTGACCCCGCCACCTTCTCTAGCCTCTTTACTTGGTCGCTTGATAATTCGGGACATTCTTCCTTCCGGTGCCTCGTCTTTTGACAATTAAAGCACGTGACCGTCTTGATCAAACAATCAAGAGCGTAATGACCCGGCTTCCCACAACTATAACAAGTAGGCGTAAAAGTATTCGAACCATCCTTCTTCATACTTCCAACGCTTTTGGACACACCCTTGCTCTTCTTGTTGGAGTAACTAGGCGCTCCAAATTTTCTTTTGCTCGACCCATAACTAACCGGAACCGAACTCAGAGCTTGTGCTTCGAACCCTTTTGCCACCACCAAAAGCTTAGCGAAAGTTTCAACATGACCGATACTAATTTTACCCTTTAAATCATCTCTAAGGGTTGCATGAAAGTCTTCCATTAGCATTTGATCATTTCCCGCATACTCGGGACAAAAACGTGCCTTGGCGAGAAAGTTGGTTTTAAGAGTGTTTAGGTCCAAAGACCCTTGACGCATGTTCCTTAACTCGTTGCGCAATTTGGAAAGATCCGCTCGCGTACGATATTCAAGGAAAAACTCCTTCTTAAAATCCTCCCAAGATAACCCCACAAAAGCCGCATCACCCACCATATCAATCTTGCCATCGAGCCAATCTTTAGCATGGCCCCTTAACAAACTAGTAGCAAGCCTTGTTTTCTTTTCGGGAGGGCACTCGGTCGTGCGAAAACAACCTTAAACATCGGAAATCCAAGCCGCACTCTTCATGGGGTCGGGATCCCCGTGAAAGTGAGGAGGCTTAGTCGCCAAGAAGTTCTTGTAGCTAAACTCCAACTCGCCCACATTTTGAGGTCTAGGAAACCTCCTTTCAACTTCTTCTTTAACGGCATTAGTCATCCGTTCTTGAATCATATCGACAATTTTTTCCGAAACCGACTCTTCGAATATTTGTTTAACCCTTCGTGAGAAAACCGAAACATAGTTTTCTAAAGCGGTCTCAATCTTGGTAGTCATCTCATCTTCCTCCACATGAGAGGGACCACCATTGCCATTTCTATTATTTCCGTTTCTCGTCTTCATTCTAAAGATTAAAAATGGATTAGACATTAGACAATTTAATACACATATATACCTATGCATATGACCGCACACACACCACATCTATCTCGATACTTGTCGCACATCCTTGCTTGACTTGACTTGCAACCGTAATAGTGGTCGCGACTCACTATTACGCTCACATGCCGTGCCATGCTCAGACGTATCACAACCATCTTGCTCGATGTTTAAAACAATAACACACAATCAGTAACATCATAACGTAGCATAGTTGTCCACTTATGCATTAAAGAACTAATCAAACTCCACACTGACCCGTAATCCTACAAGTCCCGCATATAATTCAATAA
The DNA here is from genome assembly GCF_046630445.1 of Rutidosis leptorrhynchoides. Lineage (NCBI taxonomy): Eukaryota > Viridiplantae > Streptophyta > Magnoliopsida > Asterales > Asteraceae > Rutidosis > Rutidosis leptorrhynchoides. Next base: position 306,955,177 of record NC_092337.1, on the reverse strand, counting down.
CATAAAAGTCTAAGTCTAGGCGCCTATCTCAAGTCACCTAAATCCCTTAGACCATGCTCTGATACCACTTGTAACGACCCAACCCGTTCACCAACCACAAACTGCGTAAAAAATTTTTTTTTGAAGCAGGCCTGCCCAGGCAGGGTGCGCGGCGCGCACACTTACCTGTGCGCGGTGTGCACAGGGCCTGGCAGCCCGCTGTCCAAAATGTTCCATTTTCGTAAAAAGATCTAACACTTCCCATCATTTTTTGACGAAATACTTTTCACATCATATTAGTATAAGTAAAACTAGCACGAATCAAAGATAAAACGAGTTTCACATCGGGGGGCCCATAATTGCCCAAAATACCATTAAGTACGAAATACAAATTTCGACCACCAAAAGTTTAATTGCCAAACGTCACTAGAGCATGGTGTTTGGGGTTAAACTACCCAAATCTTGGTCGAACTTCCAAAAAGCTAAAACCCCCGAGAGTAACTAATCCAAGCGAATACCTTTGCCCTTATCCAAGCCGGATCCTAAAAAGGTAAACAACGAGAGGGTAAGCTAACGCTTAGTGAGTAGAATAAATATATACATGCATATAAGACTTACCTACTCGCATCCACGATATCATATAACGCATACAATCGGAAAACATCTCGATAAACAAGCTAGTATCATCAAATCGTACAACTAGCAACATTAATAGCATAGTAATCATAACATTAATTAAAATGTTAACGTTAACAACTATAACCCATGGTTAACCAAATTCTTCACAAGGGAATGACTTCGCGAAACAAGTCATCGATGTTCATAACAACCGTTAGCTCCCAAACACGGCTATGGTATACTAACCACCGAGGTGTTCCAAAAACGACTATGGCATCACCCCCAAGTGTTCCCAAAAATGGCTATGGCATCACTTGATCAACATGTGAGTAAAACACGGCTATTACTCACAATCATGTACACAAACACGGCTATGTGCACAATAACACGGATAATAACGTGGGAGTAAAACACGGCTATTACTCACCACTATATGCACAAACACGGCTATGTGCATAAATATAAAACGTGGACAAAACGGCTATGTCTCACAACTATGGTCACAAAACGGATAGGTGACACCATTAATAAGGCACGTAAATCATATACATACATATGTAGATTCTCCACTCACCTTGTCGACTTGGCGAGATTTCCAACCACAACTTGTAACTTCAAACCGAGTCACCTAACACAATTAATTTCTCAATTAATTCACATAATAAGTTGGACTTTCCACCAACTAGCCTCACTAGTGCATTTATGACCCATTTGCACTAGAATCACCCTTAAAAGGTCAAGACTCCCAACCAATCACTAAAAGCTAGTGATTAAGGTTCTAAAACTTCCATCAACATATAACTAGGGTGTTTTCATACTCAAATTATCCTGCTAGGTCAAACCTACCCATTTGACCCATTTCAAGTCAACCATAAACCCTAGAATCACTTTTAACTAACAACACAAGTGAGCTAGTGATTTACTAACCATTTAAGCTTCATTAACATTAATTATTACTTTGGAACCCTAGGTTAAATCATTCTTGAGTCTTCATGACTTAATCTTACCCAAAGCCCCCAAAATCATCAATACTAGGTTTTGTGTTCATCACTAACCCAAGTTCTAACCCTTAAACAAATTAAATTAAGAAAATCAAAATTAGAACTTACCACCACAACTAAAACGTAGCTAGCGAGGAGATGAACAACTTTATAACCCGAGCTAGACCCGAAACTAGCTCCTTCTTCCTTCACTAGAGCTTTCTCTCTCTCAAATTTGGGTTTCTCTCACTAGAATTAAAGTAGAAAGAAAATGGTTGTTGAAAGTGGAGTTATGACTCCCCCAAACCAATGATCTGTGATCTTAACTCGTCCCCAAGTGAAATTACCACAATACCCTTCCAAAATATCTGATTAAAAGAAAAAGAACCCGGCTACAGTAGGAGTGCGCGGCGCGCTCCCCTAAGTGTGCGCGGCACGCACACTGGTCTGGGCAGGTTCTGATCACAGATTAATTACACACAGCTCTCCATGCTTTATATACACTATATACACTTCTGTACGATAAATAATAGGGTGTTACATTTTGGTCGCTGGTATATGGATTAGATATAAAGGATGTGTAATTTTTGTTTACATGTAAATAAGTCATGAATGATTACTCATATTTTTGTAATTTTACGAGATATTTCATGCTAGTTGCCAAATGATGGTTCCCACATTGTTAGGTGACTCACATGGGCTGCTAAGAGCTGATCATTGGAGTGTATATAACAATAGTATATACATCTAAAAGCTGTGTATTGTACAAGTATGAATACGGGTGCATACGAGTAGAATTGTTGATGGAACTGAACGAGGATGTAATTGTAAGCATTTTTGGTAAGTTGAAGTATTTTGATAAGTGTCTTGAAGTCTTTCAAAAGTGTATGAATACATATTAAAATACTACATGTATATACATTTTAACTGAGTCGTTAAGTCATCGTTAGTCGTTACATGTAAATGTTGATTTGAAACCTTTAAGTTAATGATCTTGTTAAATGCTGTTAACCCAATGTTTATTATATCTAATGAGATGTTAAATTATTATATTATCATGATATTATGATATATTAATATATATTAATATGATATATATACATTTAAATGTCGTTACAACGATAATCGTTACATATATGTCTCGTTTCGAAATCCTTAAATTAGTAGTCTTGTTTTTACATATGTAGTTCATTGTTAATATACATAATGACAAGTTTACTTATCATTTATCATGATTAAACATAGTGTAACAATATTTTAATATGATTCATATGTAATTAATAAGACGTTGTTATAACGATAATCGTTATATATATCGTTTCGAGTTTCTTAATTCAATAAACATAATTTTATGTATATAACTAAATGTTAAAATACCTAATGAGATACTTACTTATCATAATATCATGTTAACTATATATATAATCATATATATGTCATCATATAGTTTTTTACAAGTTTTAACGTTCGTGAATCACCGGTCAACTTGGGTGGTCAATTGTCTATATGAAACCTATTTCAATTAATCAAGTCTTAACAAGTTTGATTGGTTAACATGTTGGAAACACTTAATCATGTAAATATCAATTTCATTTAATATATATAAACATGGAATAGTTCGGGTCACTACAGATATAAATATAGACCACAAGATTTCATTGTTATAAATATATGTACACTCGCAAGTGTATAAAAGTATTCTATAAGTTGTTGAGCGCTTCGGTAACCATACTTAACCATTAATGTAGCATATTCCCTTTATTATAAAATCTCCCTACACTGTACCAAGTGTAATAAAAACGAAGTACTCTGCAACCGTTTACGATACTAGAGCGACTAGCCCGGTTGGGGTTGTCAAACCCGATAGATCTATCAATAGGATTCGCGCTTACATGTTCTTACAACATGTAAATATTAGTTACCAAGCTATTAAGGAAGTTATGAAAGGTGGTACAACTCAACGTAGAATATATTTTAAGTACTTGTGTCCATGGCGTAAAACATAAAATGCATTTATTCTCATCCCAAAATATTTTTAGAGTTTAAAAATGGGACTATATACTCACGGTAGTAAAAATATATTAATAATAAGTTTTCAACTTATTAAAAATATGGCCATCGTCCTTGAATTCACGAACCTATAACAATAATAACGATTCAGATAATAATACATGTGAACAAAATTAATATAGCAAGTTCATATTTTTCAATCACGTGTGATTGTTTAAGTTTATATTTTCAATCACATGTGATTGTTTAAGTTGTTAAGTTAGCAGTCCAACGTTAGTAGTCCACAATTAGTAGTCCACAGTTAGTAGTCCACAGTTAGTAGTACATAGTATACACGTGTTGTATAAGACTCAATCGTGACCCACAATACCGCTATTGTAGTTACACGTATTGTGTATGTGGTGTCTTTTGATTTATCCGACGTATTGTGTAACCATGAAATGTTAGAATACATGTTTAATACAAGAAAATTTAGCAAGGATATGGTTAGTATAGATTTTAATGAATCAATCCCGTAATCAAATTATCCATTTCTAACCAATATTGTTTTGCCAATAATTTCTTCGTTATAAATCCGTTTTGAGTGAATCAAATTGCTATGGTTTCATAACGAACTGTAATTTGTGAAACTAAACTGAAAAAGTGGTGGTTTATAGTCAGAGTTACATGTTATAATCCATATTTGAAAGAGGTAGTCATTTTCGTCGAAAGAACGACATCTTGATGACCATTTTGAAAAACATACTTAAATTTTGAGTTTAACCATTTTTTTTGTATATAGTATCATGTTCATATGAAATATCATTTTCCCAGAAGAATAACTTTTAAATCAAATATTATGATAGTTTTTAATTATCCAACCCAAAACAGCCCCCGATTTTACTACGACGGCGTATGTCCGGTTTTACGGTGTTCTTCGTGTTTTCAAGTTTTAACTCATTAAGTTAGTATATCATATAGATATAAAACATGTGTTAAGTTGTTTTTAAAAGTCAAGTTAGAAGGATTAATGTAACGACCCAAACCAAACCCCGACAAAACCCGTAAATTTTCACAACAAAAAAAAAAAAATTCCTGAACAGCATACCCGCGCGCCGCGCCCCCTACCTGGCGCGCCGCGCCAAAACGGGCTGTCCCCGGGACTTTTAAGTGCGAAAAAGATAAGCGAGTTCCCGACACATTTAACCAAAACGCTTTTAGACACAAGTTTATATATGTTAAACTAGCACATAACTAAGGTGTGAACGAGTTTTACAAAGCGGGGCCCACATCGACCCAAATTACCACTTAAGTACCAATTACACGTTTTTGACCATAAGACTTTTAATACACAATAAAGCCGAGCATGGCGATCGGGGATACGCTACCCAATCCTAAACAATCCAGAAGCAAGTCTCTAAGCAACTATGCAAGTCTTCTAGTCCTCGCGCTTACCCGAGCCACCGTCCGCATGCAATCTATAAAAAAAGTCAACAACGAGAGGGTAAGCTAACGCTTAGTGAGTGATAATATACTACATACATATATATGTATAAAATGAATACGCCACCCAAATAACAAATACCGCATACCGAACGTCCAAGCATAAAGGCAAGCTAGTCTAGGCGTACCGTACAAACACTAAGCACCAAGCTAATAATATCAACAAATATAAGTTCACAGTAACGATGTGAACGATGCCAATTAGCTACACCCATAAGGTTAGCCACATAACGACAATGCAACATTATACGTATACAATATACATATATAACAACGCGTAACAACACCCAAGGTTAACCATAACGCTATGGTGCTACCGGCTCGTGGTTCACACCATACGCATTTGAGTCTCACTCGTTTATAGTGCTACCGGCTCGTGGTTCACACTCGATGCTACCGGCTCGTGGTTCACATCAATTACTTTATAGTGCTACCGGCTCGTGGTTCACACTCGATGCTACCGGCTCGTGGTTCACATCAATTATTTTATAGTGCTACCGGCTCGTGGTTCACACTCGATGCTACCGGCTCGTGGTTCACATCAATTACACACATGGTATGGTACTACCGGCTCGATGGTTCATACCATAACACCCACAAATAAACACGCCATATACACGAATGCATAATTATTCCACTCACAATAATAACCCTTCGCCATTGGGGTTATATAATCCACATCACACGCCCATGTGATAACGTACACATAAAGTGTGCACCTCGTCAAAGGTGGTCAACCAAAACGCACAACCGTGCCAATTGGACCTATATCCAAGTCCATCAATCCACCTATATGTGAAGTGAGCTCTATAACCGAGAACCACTTCACCCGACCCGCACCCATCCTACACATACATATGCATATAGGATATTAACACTCACCTTGAAGTCTTGAAGAAAGCTTCCAAGTAAACCGCAACTCGCCAATGGAAAATACCTATTCCATTATCACAATTACAACAATACACTTAGAGTGGATTTACAAATCAACCCAATTCGTCACTTAGTGTAATTTCGACCCAAATGCACTTCCAAGCACAAACCGTGCCCAAAACTAACCAATAATCACTAACACAAGTGAGAATGGTCCTAATATGCCAATTAAACCCGAACTCAAGTGTTAAACACGTGTCATACCCATTTTGACACTTAAACCCTAATTTTGACCCATAAGGTCAAAATCTCACCATTTACAAGTTTCGACACCAAAACACATTTAACTCGGTTTAATACTCCAACTTAATCCATTTTAAGTTTATAAACCTCATTAACTCGCCAATTGGGTCATAATTACCACCAAACCCTAATTTGACCCAAAGTCATAGTTAGTCAACCAAGTAACCCTAAATGGGTTTCAATACCTCCATAATCACTAACTTAAGTGATTAAACTCAATTTCAAGTTCTAAACATGACCAATTAGTTCACCAACCCAAAATCCACCAACAATTTACAATAAACCCGATTATTAGCATCACTAAACCCATTTTATCATCTAAAAGGGTTTTACAACAAACTAACTCAAAACCCTAACTTGAATAACAAATCCAAATAAATGAAATTCGGAGTTTGAGCTTACTAATACTATCACCGCGTAGCCAAGAACGAGAGGAACAACTTTAGAACCCGAGATTTTGATCCAAACGGCCTCCTTCTTTTCCAAAACCCCAAATCTCTCTCTAGAATCTCTAGAATCTCTCTCTAGATAGTTGGGAGTGATGAATGGATGTGAAAATGATCCAAAACTGATCCAAACCAGCTAATATGGCTCACAAATCCGGCCCCAAGTGAAATTACCCAAATACCCTTCATTTAAACCAATTAAAACAAAGGATTCTGTCAGCGCCAAATGGCGCGGCGCGCCCCAAACCCGCGCGGCGCGCGATCCTACTGAAACAGTTTCTTTTGCATTTTAATTTATATACAATAAAACCCACACCCTTGAACACCATAATACACAAGTATACAAGATAAATATTCGGGTCTTACAACTCTCCCCCACTTAAACTCGATCACGTCCTCGTGATCCTCGTCACTTAACCAAACGGACCACACTCCACGGTCCTCAAACATACGTCCCAATCCGACTTTCCTAGGCAACTCTTCCCAATGAATCACCTCTAACAACCAAAATCGTCACACGCGATTTAACAAATCACAATCCGTGCACTAAAACCATGCTCAATCCCTCACATCGGGAAACTCAACCAATCTCGAACCGAGATAACAACCCTCTAGCGTACCATTACCAAGTACAATGCTAAAAGCAACCAAGTTTAAATCCTAAAGTCAACAATCCGAAACGATGAAGACCGAACCAAACGAACCCGTACGGATTACACCAATCACTAAACATCCCTTGTAGCGTGCAATATGACCAATACGCAACTACCGTAACATCATAAGCGGACGACTAGAATCGCTAGCGCCCAAAATGACTATGGAAACGCAAAACCCAAGGTGTACGAAATCAACCATCGTCACACCCGTAACAAACATGTGGGCAAAACACGGCTATCGCCTCACTAATCCCACAACATGGTCCTCACAACCCCACCATCGACGTATAAAACGACCGATAGTTCCCGCAACATGGTCCTTACGACCCTACCATTGGTGTATCAAACAACCAATAGATCACACGACACGAAGGCTGGCCGAAAACACACGCGCCCTAGTGAATCCGAACTACACGCTAGTGAATCCGAACTACACGCGACTCACTACCTTCACCATAACAACAATCGGGAATGGCCGAACTACACGCGCCATAGTGAATCCGAACTACACGAGAGTCACTATCCCGGAGGAATGACCGAACTACACGAGTCATTTGTGAATCCGAACGACACGAGATTCACTCCTCAATACAATGACCGAAACCACACGAGTCATTCGTGAATCCGAACTACACGAGATTCACTTCCACAACATCGAGGTTGGTCGAACTACACGAGCCTTAGTAATCCGAAACCACACGAGATTACTACCTCAATAAGATGACCGAACTACACGAGTCACCATGAATCCGAACTACACGAGATTCATTTAGTTAAGATGACCGAAACCACACGCGTCATCGTGAATCCGAAACCACACGCGATTCACAATCTCAACATAGGAATGGTACTCGCATTTCCCACCGGTACTCGCATTTCCCGATAGTGTTACACCATACCGACATAACACTACTCCCTTGATGAAGTCAGCGGACCCCAAAGGTCATACTCCACCAATCTCAACACCGAATGAAGTCAGCGGACCCGAAGATCATGCTTCACCGATATAACACCACGCTCATGATGAAGTCAGCGGACCCCGAAAGTCATGCTCCACCAATCACGTATTCCCATGATGAAGTCAGCGGACCCTAAAGATCATGTTTCATCAAACAACCATACCATAATCGAGCAAGAACCACCTATACCAAACATAGGTACAAAACAATAATTCTCTAAAAGAGAATCCGACACACACATCCCTTAACCGAGGGATTTCACCTTGCTTGCCAAACACGTCCATTATCTCTCAACGAGATTTACCACATTACCACCTTGGTGATAATTCAAATCCAAAATCATAAGTACAATTTAGCCAAAATTGTACTCTACCACAAATTGACCAAAACTAGGTCTCGACCAAATTTCCGGATCTAACAAAAGCATCATCCGAAATCTCACACTAAAACCTCCTTGTGCGGGAGTGCCACTCCCCCACTTGGAACTACGTTCCATATCTACAACTTGTACAACCGTACAATGCTACCAAAGGTAGACTTTACAAACAATTGGGTTCACACAACCCGTTACCATACCTTGCTCCAAACCTTGAGCACACGAAGGACTTGACCAATCCTTAAACACTTTGAACGAAAAGTGTACCACAAAATACACAAACTATACCCTCGTAATCATCCAATTGCTTTAGTTTGTCGAATTCCACCTAGTCACTCATGTAACTAAGGGTTTTACTCCGGTACCCTAAGTACAATGCAACCACAACTTAATCGGAGTCGAACACCACGCTAGTAGGTATAAAAGAGGCACCTAATTTCGCGTCATAAAGACTCCATTACCAATACACATCGAGATTCAAAACACTCGATCTCAAGGGTTCCAACTGAAATGTCCTGTTCTTATTGATTAAAAACGTTCCATATTAATTGATTTCGTTGCGAGGTTTTGACCTCTATATGAGACGTTTTTCAAAGACTGCATTCATTTTTAAAACAAACCATAACCTTTATTTCATAAATAAAGGTTTAAAAAGCTTTACGTAGATTATCAAATAATGATAATCTAAAATATTCTGTTTACACACGACCATTACATAATGGTTTACAATACAAATATGTTACATCGAAATCAGTTTCTTGAATGCAGTTTTTACACAATATCATACAAACATGGACTCCAAATCTTGTCCTTATTTTAGTATGCAACAGCGGAAGCTCTTAATATTCACCTGAGAATAAACATGCTTTAAACGTCAACAAAAATGTTGGTGCGTTATAGGTTTAACCTATATATATCAAATCGTAACAATAGACCACAAGATTTCATATTTCAATACACATCCCATACATAGAGATAAAAATCATTCATATGGTGAACACCTGGTAACCGACATTAACCAGATGCATATATAAGAATATCCCCATCATTCCGGGACACCCTTCGGATATGATATAAATTTCGAAGTACTAAAGCATCCGGTACTTTGGATGGGGCTTGTTGGGCCCGATAGATCTATCTTTAGGATTCGCGTCAATTAGGGTGTCTGTTCCCTAATTCTTAGATTACCAGACTTAATAAAAAGGGGCATATTCGATTTCGATAATTCAACCATAGAATGTAGTTTCACGTACTTGTGTCTATTTTGTAAATCATTTATAAAACCTGCATGTATTCTCATCCCAAAAATATTAGATTTTAAAAGTGGGACTATAACTCACTTTCACAGATTTTTACTTCGTCGGGAAGTAAGACTTGGCCACTGGTTGATTCACGAACCTATAACAATATATACATATATATCAAAGTATGTTCAAAATATATTTACAACACTTTTAATATATTTTGATGTTTTAAGTTTATTAAGTCAGCTGTCCTCGTTAGTAACCTACAACTAGTTGTCCACAGTTAGATGTACAGAAATAAATCGATAAATATTATCTTGAATCAATCCACGACCCAGTGTATACGTATCTCAGTATTGATCACAACTCAAACTATATATATTTTGGAATCAACCTCAACCCTGTATAGCTAACTCCAACATTCACATATAGAGTGTCTATGGTTGTTCCGAAATATATATAGATGTGTCGACATGATAGGTCGAAACATTGTATACGTGTCTATGGTATCTCAAGATTACATAATATACAATACAAGTTGATTAAGTTATGGTTGGAATAGATTTGTCACCAATTTTCACGTAGCTAAAATGAGAAAAATTATCCAATCTTGTTTTACCCATAACTTCTTCATTTTAAATCCGTTTTGAGTGAATCAAATTGCTATGGTTTCATATTGAACTCTATTTTATGAATCTAAACAGAAAAGTATAGGTTTATAGTCGGAAAAATAAGTTACAAGTTGTTTTTGTAAAGGTAGTCATTTCAGTCGAAAGAACGACGTCTAGATGACCATTTTAGAAAACATACTTCCACTTTGAGTTTAATCATAATTTTTGGATATAGTTTCATGTTCATAATAAAAATCATTTTCTCAGAATAACAACTTTAAAATCAAAGTTTATCATAGTTTTTAATTAACTAACCCAAAACAGCCCGCGGTGTTACTACGACGGCGTAAATCCAGTTTTACGGTGTTTTTCGTGTTTCCAGGTTTTAAATCATTAAGTTAGCATATCATATAGATATAGAACATGTGTTTAGTTGATTTTGAAAGTCAAGTTAGAAGGATTAACTTTTGTTTGCGAACAAGTTTAGAATTAACTAAACTATGTTCTAGTGATTACAAGTTTAAACCTTCGAATAAGATAGCTTTATATGTATGAATCGAATGATGTTATGAATATCATTACTACCTTAAGTTCCTTGGATAAACCTACTGGAAAAGAGAAAAATGGATCTAGCTTCAATGGATCCTTGGATGGCTCAAAGTTCTTGAAGCAGAATCATGACACGAAAACAAGTTCAAGTAAGATCATCACTTGAAATAAGATTGTTATAGTTATAGAAATTGAACTAAAGTTTGAATATGATTATTACCTTGTATTAGAATGATAACCTACTGTAAGAAACAAAGATTTCTTGAGGTTGGATGATCACCTTACAAGATTGGAAGTGAGCTAGCAAACTTGAAAGTATTCTTGATTTTATGAAACTAGAACTTTTGGAATTTATGAAGAACACTTAGAACTTGAAGATAGAACTTGAGAGAGATCAATTAGATGAAGAAAATTGAAGAATGAAAGTGTTTGTAGGTGTTTTTGGTCGTTGGTGTATGGATTAGATATAAAGGATATGTAATTTTGTTTTCATGTAAATAAGTCATGAATGATTACTCATATTTTTGTAATTTTATGAGATATTTCATGCTAGTTGCCAAATGATGGTTCCCACATGTGTTAGGTGACTCACATGGGCTGCTAAGAGCTGATCATTGGAGTGTATATACCAATAGTACATACATCTAAAAGCTGTGTATTGTACGAGTACGAATACGGGTGCATACGAGTAGAATTGTTGATGAAACTGAACGAGGATGTAATTGTAAGCATTTTTGTTAAGTAGAAGTATTTTGATAAGTGTATTGAAGTATTTCAAAAGTGTATAAATACATATTAAAACACTACATGTATATACATTTTAACTGAGTCGTTAAGTCATCGTTAGTCGTTACATGTAAGTGTTGTTTTGAAACCTTTAGGTTAACGATCTTGTTAAATGTTGTTAACCCAATGTTTATAATATCAAATGAGATTTTAAATTATTATATTATCATGATATTATCATGTATGAATATCTCTTAATATGATATATATACATTAAATGTCTTTACAACGATAATCGTTACATATATGTCTCGTTTAAAAATCATTAAGTTAGTAGTCTTGTTTTTACATATGTAGTTCATTGTTAATATACTTAATGATATGTTTACTTATCATAGTATCATGTTAACTATATATATATCCATTATATGTCATCATATAGTTTTTACAAGTTTTAACGTTCGTGAATCATCGGTCAACTTGGGTGGTCAATTGTCTATATGAAACATATTTCAATTAATCAAGTCTTAACAAGTTTGATTGCTTAACATGTTGGAAACATTTAATCATGTAAATATCAATCTCAATTAATATATATAAACATGGAAAAGTTCGGGTCACTACAGTACCTACCCGTTAAATAAATTTCGTCCCGAAATTTTAAGCTGTTGAAGGTGTTGACGAATCTTCTGGAAATAGATGCGGGTATTTCTTCTTCATCTGATCTTCACGCTCCCAGGTGAACTCGGGTCCTCTACGAGCATTCCATCGAACCTTAACAATTGGTATCTTGTTTTGCTTAAGTCTTTTAACCTCACGATCCATTATTTCGACGGGTTCTTCGATGAATTGAAGTTTTTCGTTGATTTGGATTTCATCTAACGGAATAGTGAGATTTTCTTTAGCAAAACATTTCTTTAAATTCGAGGCGTGGAAAGTGTTATGTACAGCCGCGAGTTGTTGAGGTAACTCTAGTCGGTAAGCTACTGGTCCGACACGATCAATAATCTTGAATGGTCCAATATACCTTGGATTTAATTTCCCTCGTTTACCAAATCGAACAACACCTTTCCAAGGTGCAACTTTAAGCATGACCATCTCTCCAATTTCAAATTCTATATCTTTTCTTTTAATGTCAGCGTAGCTCTTTTGTCGACTTTGGGCGGTTTTCAACCGTTGTTGAATTTGGATGATCTTCTCGGTAGTTTCTTGTATAATCTCCGGACCCGTAATCTGTCTATCCCCCACTTCACTCCAACAAATCGGAGACCTGCACTTTCTACCATAAAGTGCTTCAAACGGTGCCATCTCAATGCTTGAATGGTAGCTGTTGTTGTAGGAAAATTCTGCTAACGGTAGATGTCGATCCCAACTGTTTCCGAAATCAATAACACATGCTCGTAGCATGTCTTCAAGCGTTTGTATCGTCCTTTCGCTCTGCCCATCAGTTTGTGGATGATAGGCAGTACTCATGTCTAGACGAGTTCCTAATGCTTGCTGTTGTAGTGACCCGAACTTTTCCATGTTTATATATATTAATTGAGATTGATATTTACATGATTAAATGTTTCCAACATGTTAAGCAATCAAACTTGTTAAGACTTGATTAATTGAAATATGTTTCATATAGACAATTGACCACCCAAGTTGATCGGTGATTCACGAACGTTAAAACTTGTAAAAACTATATGATGACATATATATGGATATATATATATATAGTTAACATGATACTATGATAAGAAAACATATCATAAAGTATATTAACAATGAACTACATATGTAAAAACAAGACTACTAACTTAATGATTTTTAAACGAGACATATATGTAACGATTATCGTTGTAAAGACATTTAATGTATATATATCATATTAAGAGATATTCATACATGATAATATCATGATAATATAATAATTTAAAATCTCATTTGATATTATAAACATTGGGTTAACAACATTTAACAAGATCGTTAACCTAAAGGTTTCAAAACAACACTTACATGTAACGACTAACGATGACTTAACGACTCAGTTAAAATGTATATACATGTAGTGTTTTAATATGTATTTATACACTTTTGAAAGACTTCAATACACTTATCAAAATACTTCTACTTAACAAAAATGCTTACAATTACATCCTCGTTCAGTTTCATCAACAATTCTACTCGTATGCACCCGTATTCGTACTCGTACAATACACAGCTTTTAGATGTATGTACTATTGGTATATACACTCCAATGATCAGCTCTTAGCAGCCCATGTGAGTCACCTAACACATGTGGGAACCATCATTTGGCAACTAGCATGAAATATCTCATAAAATTACAAAAATATGAGTAATCATTCATGACTTATTTACATGAAAACAAAATTACATATCCTTTATATCTAATCCATACACCAACGACCAAAAACACCTACAAACACTTTCATTCTTCAATTTTCTTCATCTAATTGATCTCTCTCAAGTTCTATCTTCAAGTTCTAAGTGTTCTTCATAAATTCCAAAAGTTCTAGTTTCATAAAATCAAGAATACTTTCAAGTTTGCTAGCTCACTTCCAATCTTGTAAGGTGATCATACAACCTCAAGAAATCTTTGTTTCTTACAGTAGGTTATCATTCTAATACAAGGTAATAATCATATTCAAACTTTGGTTCAATTTCTATAACTATAACAATCTTATTTCAAGTGATGATCTTACTTGAACTTGTTTTCGTGTCATGATTCTGCTTCAAGAACTTCGAGCCATCCAAGGATCCATTGAAGCTAGATCCATTTTTCTCTTTTCCAGTAGGTTTATCCAAGGAAATTAAGGTAGTAATGATGTTCATAACATCATTCGATTCATACATATAAAGCTATCTTATTCGAAGGTTTAAACTTGTAATCACTAGAACATAGTTTAGTTAATTCTAAACTTGTTCGCAAACAAAAGTTAATCCTTCTAACTTGAATTTTAAAATCAACTAAACACATGTTCTATATCTATATGATATGCTAACTTAATGATTTAAAACCTGGAAACACGAAAAACACCGTAAAACCGGATTTACGCCGTCGTAGTAACACCGCGGGCTGTTTTGGGTTAGTTAATTAAAAACTATGATAAACTTTGATTTAAAAGTTGTTATTATGAGAAAATGATTTTTATTATGAACATGAAACTATATCCAAAAATTATGGTTAAACTCAAAGTGGAAGTATGTTTTCTAAAATGGTCATCTAGACATCGTTCTTTCGACTGAAATGACTACCTTTACAAAAACGACTTGTAACTTATTTTTCCGACTATAAACCTATACTTTTTCTGTTTAGATTCATAAAATAGAGTTCAATATGAAACCATAGCAATTTGATTCACTCAAAACGGATTTAAAATGAAGAAGTTATGGGTAAAACAAGATTGGATAATTTTTCTCATTTTAGCTACGTGAAAATTGGTAACAAATCTATTCCAACCATAACTTAATCAACTTGTATTGTATATTATGTAATCTTGAGATACCATAGACACGTATACAATGTTTCGACCTATCATGTCGACACATCTATATATATTTCGGAACAACCATAGACACTCTATATGTGAATGTTGGAGTTAGCTATACAGGGTTGAGGTTGATTCCAAAATATATATAGTTTGAGTTGTGATCAATACTGAGATACGTATACACTGGGTCGTGGATTGATTCAAGATAATATTTATCGATTTATTTCTGTACATCTAACTGTGGACAACTAGTTATAGGTTACTAACGAGGACAGCTGACTTAATAAACTTAAAACATCAAAATATATTAAAAGTTTTGTAAATATATTTTGAACATACTTTAATATATATGTATATATTGTTATAGGTTCGTGAATCAACAGTGGCCAAGTCTTACTTCCCGACGAAGTAAAAATCTGTGAAAGTGAGTTATAGTCCCACTTTTAAAATCTAATATTTTTGGGATGAGAATACATGCAGGTTTTATAAATGATTTACAAAATAGACACAAGTACGTGAAACTACATTCTATGGTTGAATTATCAAAATCGAATATGCCCCTTTTTATTAAGTCTGGTAATCTAAGAATTAGGGAACAGACACCCTAATTGACGCGAATCCTAAAGATAGATCTATTGGGCCTAACAAACCCCATCCAAAGTACCGGATGCTTTAGTACTTCGAAATTTATATCATATCCGAAGGGTGTCCCGGAATGATGGGGATATTCTTATATATGCATCTTGTTATTGTCGGTTACCAGGTGTTCACCATATGAATGATTTTTATCTCTATGTATGGGATGTGTATTGAAATATGAAATCTTGTGGTCTATTGTTACGATTTGATATATATAGGTTAAACCTATAACTCACCAACATTTTTGTTGACGTTTAAAGCATGTTTATTCTCAGGTGAATATTAAGAGCTTTCGCTGTTGCATACTAAAATAAGGACAAGATTTGGAGTCCATGTTTGTATGATATTGTGTAAAAACTGCATTCAAGAAACTGATTTCGATGTAACATATTTGTATTGTAAACCATTATGTAATGGTCGTGTGTAAACAGGATATTTTAGATTATCATTATTTGATAATCTACGTAAAGCTTTTTAAACCTTTATTTATGAAATAAAGGTTATGGTTTGTTTTAAAAATGAATGCAGTCTTTGAAAAACGTCTCATATAGAGGTCAAAACCTCGCAACGAAATCAATTAATATGGAACGTTTTTAATCAATAAGAACGGGACATTTCAGTTGGTATCCGAGCGTTGGTCTTAGAGAACCAGAAAATTTGCATTAGTGTGTCTTATCGAGTTTGTTAGGATGCATTAGTGAGTCTGGACTTCGACCGTGTTTTCTTTAAAAATGATTGCTTAACATTTTTGTTGGAAACTATATATTTTTAACATATGAATATTATGTGATATATTAATCTCTTAACGTGTTTGATATTATGTGATAGATGTCTACCTCTAGAACAAGTCCCATTGACTCACCTAATAATAATGAAGAGTCAAATGTAAATTGGAATGATTTGTGGACTGATTCACAAGTTCCCGAAGAGGAACCGGAAGAAGAGTCGGAACCGGAAGAAGAATCGGAACCGGAAGAAGAATCGGAACCGGATGAAGAAATAGAACCGGTGGGGGAAATAATAAACCGGATAAGTAAAAGAAAATCCTCAACCAACCGACCAAAGTTAATTATGGTCAATGGTGTTTCCGCCAAGGAAGCAAAATATTGGGAGGATTACCAATTCTCCGATGAATCGGATTCCGACGAGAATTCCGATGATGTTATAGAAATTACCCCAACTGAATTTAAAAAGGCAAAAGAAAATAATAAGGGAAAGGGCATAAAAATAGAGAAATCTAATTCCAACCCCGATGAACTTTATATGTATCGTCAACCTCCGAAGTCCTTAAGTTGTAACAATGACCCGGGAACCTCTAAACCACCAGGTTTTTCTAAACCAATGTGGACAACGACGGCTCGTATTAGGGGAACATCATATATCCCTAGAAACTTGGCAAAACGAACCAAAACCGAAGAAGAAGAAACGAGCGAGTCGGAATAAGATAGTTGTATTCGTGTGGTGTAATATATGTAATATAGTGTTCTTATGCTTTATGATATATGTAAAAATTGCTTGTATTAATAAGTATTTTTTTATGAATCTAACTCTTGTCTATTTTACAGTTTAAAAACACAAAATGGATAGACAACCCAATATTTTAAGAGACCTACCCGGAGACATGATTGATGAAATCTTGTCTAGAGTCGGCCAGAATTCTTCGGCACAACTATTTAAGGCGAGATCAGTTTGTAAGACATTCGAAGAACGTTCCAAGAATGTCTTGGTTTATAAGAGACTTTTGTTTGAAAGATGGGGGATATCACATTGGGAAACCCATAAGTTACGATGTGTTTACTTTGACGCATATATTGCGGGGAACCCAAATGCTATTTTACGCAATGGGTTAAGAAATTATTTTGACTCAATATATCCGAATATTGGACTTCGTGATTTAGAAAAAGCGGCTAACATGCAACATAAAGAAGCATGTTATGCTTACGGATTAGTAATGTTTGCTTCTCACCAAAGTGAGAACAAGAACATCGGGCTACAACTATTAAACAAAACGTTTCCACAAGTGACGGAGTCGGTAATTGGGGTAAGAAATGAGGTTTTTAGATTATTACGGGACTGTTGGACATTACGTAACCCTCGTCCCTTTGATGACGTTACAACACGCTGTCTTATCAACGGCCATAACGGTTATGTTGCACAAGACCAAGGATGGGAAGTAGTCCTAGTAAAACCAGAATGCATGACTTGTTTCTGGACGTATGAATTACGTGTCTTTATTGCCTTTGCTGAACGACTTGTGTACTAGCTAGAATTGTCTTCACAACTATCTTGTATCAAAGTTATTGTGTGCTATATTTCATGCTTTATGTAAAATAAGCGGTATTGTAAGTTTGTAAAATATTGTATAAAAGTTTGAACGCGAAATATTATTATAATCAGTTTTTCATATAGAATTGTAGTAGTTGAATTGTATATTAGCTACTAAGTATGAACTTAACGGGTAGGTACTACCCGAATTTAAACTTATAAAACGCTAATATGAATAAAAAGCTTTTATAAATGAGTTCATATTATGCTACGAAATACTATTAACTACTCTTAATATTCTGTATGATTAACTTGTTCCATTTAACTATTTTGAAGGAAATGGCACCGACTACTCGACACACCGTGAATATGAATGAAGAGGAATTCCGTACTTTTCTAGCTTCAAACATAGCCGCAGTACAGGCTGCGCTACATACCAACAATAACCTTGGATCTAGCAGTACAGGAAATCGTGTAGGATGCACCTACAAAGAATTCACTGCCTGCAAACCTTTGGAATTTGATGGAACCGAAGGACCGATCGGATTGAAACGGTGGACAGAGAAGGTTGAATCGGTGTTTGCCATAAGTAAGTGTACTGAAGAGGACAAAGTGAAGTACGCTACGCATACCTTCACAGGTTCTGCGTTAACATGGTGGAATACCTATCTAGAGCAAGTGGGACAAGATGATGCGTACGCACTACCGTGGTCAGCATTCAAGCACTTGATGAACGAGAAGTACCGTCCCAGAACCGAGGTCAATAAGCTCAAGACAGAACTTAGAGGGTTACGAACCCAAGGATTTGATATTACCACGTACGAAAGACGATTCACAGAATTGTGCCTATTGTGTCCGGGAGCATTCGAAGATGAGGAAGAGAAGATCGACGCGTTTGTGAAAGGATTACCGGAAAGAATCCAAGAAGATATAAGTTCACACGAGCCCGCCTCCATACAACAGGCATGTAGAATGGCTCACAAACTAGTGAACCAGATTGAAGAAAGAATTAAAGAACAGACTGCTGAAGAGGCCAATGTGAAGCAAGTCAAAAGAAAGTGGGAGGAAAACGGTGATAAGAATCACCAATACAACAACAACAGCAATTACAACAATAATCGCAACAATTATCCCAACAATCGCAACATCAATCGCAACTACAACAAACAGCCCAACAACAACAACAACAACAACAACAGCAACTACAACAATCATCCCAACAACAATAATAACCGCAACAACAACAACAATCAGAAGCAGCTATGCCAAAGGTGTGAAAAGAATCACTCGGGGTTCTGCACCAAATTTTGCAACAAGTGTAAAAGAAATGGTCATAGCGCGGCGAAGTGTGAGGTCTACGGACCAGGGGTTAATAGAACGAAAGGAACAAATGGTGTCGGAACGAGTAATGGCGGAGCAAGTAGTGTCGGAGCAAGTTATGCCAATGTAGTTTGTTATAAATGTGGAAAACCAGGCCACATTATTAGAAATTGCCCGAACCAGGAGAACACGAATGGACAAGGCCGTGGAAGAGTTTTCAATATTAATGCGGTAGAGGCACAGGAAGACCCGGAGCTTGTTACGGGTACGTTTCTTATTGACAATAAATCTGCTTACGTTTTATTTGATTCGGGTGCGGATAGAAGCTATATGAGTAGAGATTTTTGTGCTAAATTAAGTTGTCCATTGACGCCTTTGGATAGTAAATTTTTACTCGAATTAGCAAATGGTAAATTAATTTCAGCAGATAATATATGTCGGAATCGAGAAATTAAACTGGTTAGCGAAACATTTAAGATTGATTTGATACCAGTAGAGTTAGGGAGTTTTGATGTGATAATCGGTATGGACTGGTTGAAAGAAGTGAAAGCGGAGATCGTTTGTTACAAAAATGCAATTCGCATTATACGAGAAAAAGGAAAACCCTTAATGGTGTACGGAGAAAAGGGCAACACGAAGCTACATCTTATTAGTAATTTGAAGGCACAAAAACTAATAAGAAAAGGTTGCTATGCTGTTCTAGCACACGTCGAGAAAGTACAAACTGAAGAAAAGAGCATCAATGATGTTCCCATTGCAAAAGAATTTCCCGATGTATTTCCGAAAGAATTACCGGGATTACCCCCACATCGATCCGTTGAATTTCAAATAGATCTTGTACCAGGAGCTGCACCAATAGCTCGTGCTCCTTACAGACTCGCACCCAGCGAGATGAAAGAACTGCAAAGCCAATTACAAGAACTTTTAGAGCGTGGTTTCATTCGACCAAGCACATCACCGTGGGGAGCTCCTGTTTTGTTTGTCAAGAAGAAAGATGGTACATTCAGGTTGTGTATCGACTACCGAGAGTTGAACAAACTTACCATCAAGAACCGCTACCCACTACCGAGAATCGACGACTTATTTGATCAACTACAAGGCTCGTCTGTTTATTCAAAGATTGACTTACGTTCCGGGTATCATCAAATGCGGGTGAAAGAAGATGATATTCCAAAGACTGCTTTCAGAACACGTTACGGTCATTAAGAGTTTATGGTCATGCCGTTTGGTTTAACTAATGCACCAGCTGTGTTCATGGACCTTATGAACCGAGTGTGTGGACCATACCTTGACAAGTTTGTCATTGTTTTCATTGATGACATACTTATTTACTCAAAGAATGACCAAGAACACGGTGAACATTTGAGAAAGGTGTTAGAAGTATTGAGGAAGGAAGAATTGTACGCTAAGTTTTCAAAGTGTGCATTTTGGTTGGAAGAAGTTCAATTCCTCGGTCACATAGTGAACAAAGAAGGTATTAAGGTGGATCCGACAAAGATAGAAACTGTTGAAAAGTGGGAAACCCCGAAAACTCCGAAACACATACGCCAGTTTTTAGGACTAGCTGGTTACTACAGAAGGTTCATCCAAGACTTTTCCAGAATAGCAAAACCCTTGACTGCATTAACGCATAAAGGGAAGAAATTTGAATGGAATGATGAACAAGAGAAAGCGTTTCAGTTATTGAAGAAAAAGCTAACTACGGCACCTATATTGTCATTGCCTGAAGGGAATGATGATTTTGTGATTTATTGTGATGCATCAAAGCAAGGTCTCGGTTGTGTATTAATGCAACGAACGAAGGTGATTGCTTATGCGTCTAGACAATTGAAGATTCACGAACAAAATTATACGACGCATGATTTGGAATTAGGCGCGGTTGTTTTTGCATTAAAGACTTGGAGGCACTACTTATTTGGGGTCAAAAGTATTATATATACCGACCACAAAAGTCTTCAACACATATTTAATCAGAAACAACTGAATATGAGGCAACGTAGGTGGATTGAATTATTGAATGATTACGACTTTGAGATTCGTTACCACCCGGGGAAGGCAAATGTGGTAGCCGATGCCTTGAGCAGGAAGGACAGAGAACCCATTCGAGTAAAATCTATGAATATAATGATTCATAATAACATTACTACTCAAATAAAGGAGGCGCAACAAGGAGTTTTAAAAGAGGGAAATTTAAAGGATGAAATACCCAAAGGATCGGAGAAGCATCTTAATATTCGGGAAGACGGAACCCGGTATAGGGCTGAAAGGATTTGGGTACCAAAATTTGGAGATATGAGAGAAATGGTACTTAGAGAAGCTCATAAAACCAGATACTCAATACATCCTGGAACGGGGAAGATGTACAAGGATCTCAAGAAACATTTTTGGTGGCCGCGTATGAAAGCCGATGTTGCTAAATACGTAGGAGAATGTTTGACGTGTTCTAAGGTCAAAGCTGAGCATCAGAAACCATCAGGTCTACTTCAACAACCCGAAATCCCGGAATGGAAATGGGAAAACATTACCATGGATTTCATCACTAAATTGCCAAGGACTGCAAGTGGTTTTGATACTATTTGGGTAATAGTTGATCGTCTCACCAAATCAGCACACTTCCTACCAATAAGAGAAGATGACAAGATGGAGAAGTTAGCACGACTGTATTTGAAGGAAGTCGTCTCCAGACATGGAATACCAATCTCTATTATCTCTGATAGGGATGGCAGATTTATTTCAAGATTCTGGCAGACATTACAGCAAGCATTAGGAACTCGTCTAGACATGAGTACTGCCTATCATCCACAAACTGATGGGCAGAGCGAAAGGACGATACAAACGCTTGAAGACATGCTACGAGCATGTGTTATTGATTTCGGAAACAGTTGGGATCGACATCTACCGTTAGCAGAATTTTCCTACAACAACAGCTACCATTCAAGCATTGAGATGGCGCCGTTTGAAGCACTTTATGGTAGAAAGTGCAGGTCTCCGATTTGTTGGAGTGAAGTGGGGGATAGACAGATTACGGGTCCGGAGATTATACAAGAAACTACCGAGAAGATCATCCAAATTCAACAACGGTTGAAAACCGCCCAAAGTCGACAAAAGAGCTACGCTGACATTAAAAGAAAAGATATAGAATTTGAAATTGGAGAGATGGTCATGCTTAAAGTTGCACCTTGGAAAGGCGTTGTTCGATTTGGTAAACGAGGGAAATTAAATCCAAGGTATATTGGACCATTCAAGATTATTGATCGTGTCGTACCAGTAGCTTACCGACTAGAGTTACCTCAACAACTCGCGGCTGTACATAACACTTTCCACGTCTCGAATTTAAAGAAATGTTTTGCTAAAGAAGATCTCACTATTCCGTTAGATGAAATCCAAATCAACGAAAAACTTCAATTCATCGAAGAACCCGTCGAAATAATGGATCGTGAGGTTAAAAGACTTAAGCAAAACAAGATACCAATTGTTAAGGTTCGATGGAATGCTCGTAGAGGACCCGAGTTCACCTAGGAGCGTGAAGATCAGATGAAGAAGAAATACCCGCATCTATTTCCAGAAGATTCGTCAACACCTTCAACAGCTTAAAATTTCGGGACGAAATTTATTTAACGAGTAGGTACTGTAGTGACCCGAACTTTTCCATGTTTATATATATTAATTAAGATTGATATTTACATGATTAAATGTTTCCAACATGTTAAGCAATCAAACTTGTTAAGACTTGATTAATTGAAATATGTTTCATATAGACAATTGACCACCCAAGTTGATCGGTGATTCACGAACGTTAAAACTTGTAAAAACTATATGATGACATATATATGGATATATATATATAGTTAACATGATACTATGATAAGAATACATATCATAAAGTATATTAACAATGAACTACATATGTAAAAACAAGACTACTAACTTAATGATTTTTAAACGAGACATATATGTAACGATTATCGTTGTAAAGACATTTAATGTATATATATCATATTAAGAGATATTCATACATGATAATATCATGATAATATAATAATTTAAAATCTCATTTGATATTATAAACATTGGGTTAACAACATTTAACAAGATCGTTAACCTAAAGGTTTCAAAACAACACTTACATGTAACGACTAACGATGACTTAACGACTCAGTTAAAATGTATATACATGTAGTGTTTTAAAATGTATTTATACACTTTTGAAAGACTTCAATACACTTATCAAAATACTTCTACTTAACAAAAATGCTTACAATTACATCCTCGTTCAGTTTCATCAACAATTCTACTCGTATGCACCCGTATTCGTACTCGTACAATACACATCTTTTAGATGTATGTACTATTGGTATATACACTCCAATGATCAGCTCTTAGCAGCCCATGTGAGTCACCTAACACATGTGGGAACCATCATTTGGCAACTAGCATGAAATATCTCATAAAATTACAAAAATATGAGTAATCATTCATGACTTATTTACATGAAAACAAAATTACATATCCTTTATATCTAATCCATACACCAACGACCAAAAACACCTACAAACACTTTCATTCTTCAATTTTCTTCATCTAATTGATATCTCTCAAGTTCTATCTTCAAGTTCTAAGTGTTCTTCATAAATTCCAAAAGTTCTAGTTTCATAAAATCAAGAATACTTTCAAGTTTGCTAGCTCACTTCCAATCTTGTAAGGTGATCATCCAACCTCAAGAAATCTTTGTTTCTTACAGTAGGTTATCATTCTAATACAAGGTAATAATCATATTCAAACTTTGGTTCAATTTCTATAACTATAACAATCTTATTTCAAGTGATGATCTTACTTGAACTTGTTTTCGTGTCATGATTCTGCTTCAAGAACTTCGAGCCATCCAAGGATCCATTGAAGCTAGATCCATTTTTCTCTTTTCCAGTAGGTTTATCCAAGGAAATTAAGGTAGTAATTATGTTCATAACATCATTCGATTCATACATATAAAGCTATCTTATTCGAAGGTTTAAACTTGTAATCACTAGAACATAGTTTAGTTAATTCTAAACTTGTTCGCAAACAAAAGTTAATCCTTCTAACTTGAATTTTAAAATCAACTAAACACATGTTCTATATCTATATGATATGCTAACTTAATGATTTAAAACCTGGAAACACGAAAAACACCGTAAAACCGGATTTACGCCGTCGTAGTAACACCGCGGGCTGTTTTGGGTTAGTTAATTAAAAACTATGATAAACTTTGATTTAAAAGTTGTTATTATGAGAAAATGATTTTTATTATGAACATGAAACTATATCCAAAAATTATGGTTAAACTCAAAGTGGAAGTATGTTTTCTAAAATGGTCATCTAGACGTCGTTCTTTCGACTAAAATGACTACCTTTACAAAAACGACTTGTAACTTATTTTTCCGACTATAAACCTATACTTTTTCTGTTTATATTCATAAAATAGAGTTCAATATGAAACCATAGCAATTTGATTCACTCAAAACGGATTTAAAATGAAGAAGTTATGGGTAAAACAAGATTGGATAATTTTTCTCATTTTAGCTACGTGAAAATTGGTAACAAATCTATTCCAACCATAACTTAATCAACTTGTATTGTATATTATGTAATCTTGAGATACCATAGACACGTATACAATGTTTCGACCTATCATGTCGACACATCTATATATATTTCGGAACAACCATAGACACTCTATATGTGAATGTTGGAGTTAGCTATACAGGGTTGAGGTTGATTCCAAAATATATATAGTTTGAGTTGTGATCAATACTGAGATACGTATACACTGGGTCGTGGATTGATTCAAGATAATATTTATCGATTTATTTCTGTACATCTAACTGTGGACAACTAGTTATAGGTTACTAACGAGGACAGCTGACTTAATAAACTTAAAACATCAAAATATATTAAAAGTGTTGTAAATATATTTTGAACATACTTTAATATATATGTATATATTGTTATAGGTTCGTGAATCAACAGTGGCCAAGTCTTACTTCCCGACGAAGTAAAAATCTGTGAAAGTGAGTTATAATCCCACTTTTAAAATCTAATATTTTTGGGATGAGAATACATGCAGGTTTTATAAATGATTTACAAAATAGACACAAGTACGTGACACTACATTCTATGGTTGAATTATCGAAATTGAATATGCCCCTTTTTATTAAGTCTGGTAATCTAAGAATTAGGGAACAGACACCCTAATTGACGCGAATCCTAAAGATAGATCTATTGGGCCTAACAAACCCCATCCAAAGTACCGGATGCTTTAGTACTTCGAAATTTATATCATATCCGAAGGGTGTCCCGGAATGATGGGGATATTCTTATATATGCATCTTGTTATTGTCGGTTACCAGGTGTTCACCATATGAATGATTTTTATCTCTATGTATGGGATGTGTATTGAAATATGAAATCTTGTGGTCTATTGTTACGATTTGATATATATAGGTTAAACCTATAACTCACCAACATTTTTGTTGACGTTTAAAGCATGTTTATTCTCAGGTGAATATTAAGAGCTTCCGCTGTTGCATACTAAAATAAGGGCAAGATTTGGAGTCCATGTTTGTATGATATTGTGTAAAAACTGCATTCAAGAAACTGATTTCGATGTAACATATTTGTATTGTAAACCATTATGTAATGGTCGTGTGTAAACAGGATATTTTAGATTATCATTATTTGATAATCTACGTAAAGCTTTTTAAACCTTTATTTATGAAATAAAGGTTATGGTTTGTTTTAAAAATGAATGCAGTCTTTGAAAAACGTCTCATATAGAGGTCAAAACCTCGCAACGAAATCAATTAATATGGAACGTTTTTAATCAATAAGAACGGGACATTTCAGCTGTAATGTCTGCCAGAATCTTGAAATAAATCTGCCATCCCTATCAGAGATAATAGAGATTGGTATTCCATGTCTGGAGATGACTTCCTTCAAATACAGTCGTGCTAACTTCTCCATCTTGTCATCTTCTCTTATTGGCAAGAAGTGTGCTGATTTGGTGAGACGGTCAACTATTACCCAAATAGTATCAAAACCACTTGCAGTCCTTGGCAATTTAGTGATGAAATCCATGGTAATGTTTTCCCATTTCCATTCCGGGATTTCGGGTTGTTGAAGTAGACCTGATGGTTTCTGATGCTCAGCTTTGACCTTAGAACATGTCAAACATTCTCCTACGTATTTAGCAACATCGGCTTTCATACCCGGCCACCAAAAATGTTTCTTGAGATCCTTGTACATCTTCCCCGTTCCAGGATGTATTGAGTATCTGGTTTTATGAGCTTCTCTAAGTACCATTTCTCTCATATCTCCAAATTTTGGTACCCAAATCCTTTCAGCCCTATAACGGGTTCCGTCTTCCCGAATATTAAGATGCTTCTCCGATCCTTTGGGTATTTCATCCTTTAAATTTCCCTCTTTTAAAACTCCTTGTTGCGCCTCCTTTATTTGAGTAGTAATGTTATTATGAATCATTATATTCATAGATTTTACTCGAATGGGTTCTCTGTCCTTCCTGCTCAAGGCATCGGCTACCACATTTGCCTTCCCCGGGTGGTAACGAATCTCAAATTCGTAATCATTCAATAATTCAATCCACCTACGCTGCCTCATATTCAGTTGTTTTTGATTAAATATGTGTTGAAGACTTTTGTGGTCGGTATATATAATACTTTTGACCCCATATAAGTAGTGCCTCCAAGTCTTTAATGTAAAAACAACCGCGCCTAATTCCAAATCATGCGTCGTATAATTTTGTTCGTGAATCTTCAATTGTCTAGACGCATAAGCAATCACCTTCGTTCGTTGCATTAATACACAACCGAGACCTTGCTTTGATGCATCACAGTAAATCACAAAATCATCATTCCCTTCAGGCAATGACAATATAGGTGCCGTAGTTAGCTTTTTCTTCAATAACTGAAACGCTTTCTCTTGTTCATCATTCCATTCAAATTTCTTCCCTTTATGCGTTAATGCAGTCAAGGGTTTTGCTATTATGGAAAAGTCTTGGATGAACCTTCTGTAGTAACCAGCTAGTCCTAAAAACTGGCGTATGTGTTTCGGAGTTTTCGGGGTTTCCCACTTTTCAACAGTTTCTATCTTTGCCGGATCCACCTTAATACCTTCTTTGTTCACTATGTGACCGAGGAATTGAACTTCTTCCAACCAAAATGCACACTTTGAAAACTTAGCGTACAATTCTTCCTTCCTCAATACTTCTAACACCTTTCTCAAATGTTCACCGTGTTCTTGGTCATTCTTTGAGTAAATAAGTATGTCATCAATGAAAACAATGACAAACTTGTCAAGGTATGGTCCACACACTCGGTTCATAAGGTCCATGAACACAGCTGGTGCATTAGTTAAACCAAATGGCATGACCATAAACTCGTAATGACCGTAACGTGTTCTGAAAGCAGTCTTTGGAATATCATCTTCTTTCACCCGCATTTGATGATACCCGGAATGTAAGTCAATCTTTGAATAAACAGACGAGCCTTGTAGTTGATCAAATAAGTCATCGATTCTCGGTAGTGGGTAGCGGTTCTTGATGGTAAGTTTGTTCAACTCTCGGTAGTCGATACACAACCTGAATGTACCATCTTTCTTCTTGACAAACAAAACAGGAGCTCCCCACGGTGATGTGCTTGGTCGAATGAAACCACGCTCTAAAAGTTCTTGTAATTGGCTTTGTAGTTTTTTCATCTCGCTGGGTGCGAGTCTGTAAGGAGCACGAGCTATTGGTGCAGCTCCTGGTACAAGATCTATTTGAAATTCAACGGATCGATGTGGGGGTAATCCCGGTAATTCTTTCGGAAATACATCAGGAAATTCTTTCGCGACGGGAACATCATTGATGCTCTTTTCTTCAGTTTGTACTTTCTCGACGTGTGCTAGAACAGCATAGCAACCTTTTCTTATTAGTTTTTGTGCCTTCAAATTACTAATAAGATGTAGCTTCGTGTTGCCCTTTTCTCCGTACACCATTAAGGGTTTTCCTTTTTCTCGTATAATGCGAATTGCATTTTTGTAACAAACGATCTCCGCTTTCACTTCTTTCAACCAGTCCATACCGATTATCACATCAAAACTCCCTAGCTCTACTGGTATCAAATCAATCTTAAATGTTTCGCTAACCAGTTTAATTTCTCGATTCCGACATATATTATCTGCTGAAATTAATTTACCATTTGCTAATTCGAGTAAAAATTTACTATCCAAAGGCGTCAATGGACAACTTAATTTAGCACAAAAATCTCTACTCATATAGCTTCTATCCGCACCCGAATCAAATAAAACGTAAGCAGATTTATTGTCAATAAGAAACGTACCCGTAACAAGCTCCGGGTCTTCCTGTGCCTCTGCCGCATTAATATTGAAAACTCTTCCACGGCCTTGTCCATTCGTGTTCTCCTGGTTCGGGCAATTTCTAATAATGTGGCCTGGTTTTCCACATTTATAACAAACTACATTGGCATAACTTGCTCCGACACTACTTGCTCCGCCATTACTCGTTCCGACACCATTTGTTCCTTTCGTTCTATTAACCCCTGGTCCGTAGACCTCACACTTCGCCGCGCTATGACCATTTCTTTTACACTTGTTGCAAAATTTGGTGCAGAACCCCGAGTGATTCTTTTCACACCTTTGGCATAGCTGCTTCTGATTGTTGTTGTTGTTGCGGTTATTATTGTTGTTGGGATGATTGTTGTAGTTGTTGTTGTTGTTGTTGTTGTTGTTGTTGTTGGGCCGTTTGTTGTAGTTGCGATTGATGTTGCGATTGTTGGGATAATTGTTGCGATTATTGTTGTAATTGCTATTGTTGTTGTATTGGTGATTCTTATCACCGTTTTCCTCCCACTTTCTTTTGACTTGCTTCACATTGGCCTCTTCAGCAGTCTGTTCTTTAATTCTTTCTTCAATTTAGTTCACGAGTTTGTGAGCCATTCTACATGCCTGTTGTATGGAGGCGGGCTCGTGTGAACTTATATCTTCTTGGATTCTTTCCGGTAATCCTTTCACAAACGCGTCGATCTTCTCTTCCTCATCTTCGAATGCTCCCGGACACAATAGGCACAATTCTGTGAATCGTCTTTCGTACGTGGTAATATCAAATCCTTGGGTTCGTAACCCTCTAAGTTCTGTCTTGAGCTTATTGACCTCGGTTCTGGGACGGTACTTCTCATTCATCAAGTGCTTGAATGCTGACCACGGTAGTGCGTACGCATCGTCTTGTCCCACTTGCTCTAGATAGGTATTCCACCATGTTAACTCAGAACCTGTGAAGGTATGCGTAGCGTACTTTACTTTGTCCTCTTCAGTACACTTACTTATGGCAAACACCGATTCGACCTTCTCGGTCCACCGTTTCAATCCGATCGGTCCTTCGGTTCCATCAAATTCCAAAGGTTTGCAGGCAGTGAATTCTTTGTAGGTGCATCCTACACGATTTCCTGTACTGCTAGATCCAAGGTTATTGTTGGTATGTAGCGCAGCCTGTACTGTGGCTATGTTTGAAGCTAGAAAATTACGGAATTCCTCTTCATTCATATTCACGGTGTGTCGAGTAGTCGGTGCCATTTCTTTCAAAATAGTTAAATGGAACAAGTTAATCATACAGAATATTAAGAGTAGTTAATAGTATTTCGTAGCATAATATGAACTCATTTATAAAAGCTTTTTCTTCATATTAGCATTTTATAAGTTTAAATTCGGGTAGTACCTACCCGTTAAGTTCATACTTAGTAGCTAATATACAATTCAACTACTACAATTCTATATGAAAAACTGATTATAATAATATTTCGCGTTCAAACTTTTATACAATATTTTACAAACTTACAATACCGCTTATTTTACATAAAACATGAAATATAGCACACAATAACTTTGATACAAGATAGTTGTGAAGACAATTCTAGCTAGTACACAAGTCGTTCAGCAAAGGCAATAAAGACACGTAATTCATACGTCCAGAAACAAGTCATGCATTCTGGTTTTACTAGGACTACTTCCCATCCTTGGTCTTGTGCAACATAACCGTTATGGCCGTTGATAAGACAGCGTGTTGTAACGTCATCAAAGGGACGAGGGTTACGTAATGTCCAACAGTCCCGTAATAATCTAAAAACCTCATTTCTTACCCCAATTACCGACTCCGTCACTTGTGGAAACGTTTTGTTTAATAGTTGTAGCCCGATGTTTTTGTTCTCACTTTGGTGAGAAGCAAACATTACTAATCCGTAAGCATAACATGCTTCTTTATGTTGCATGTTAGCCGATTTTTCTAAATCACGAAGTCCAATATTCGGATATATTGAGTCAAAATAATTTCTTAACCCGTTGCGTAAAATAGCATTTGGGTTCCCCGCAATATATGCGTCAAAGTAAACACATCGTAACTTATGGGTTTCCCAATGTGATATCCCCCATCTTTCAAACGAAAGTCTCTTATAAACCAAGACATTCTTGGAACGTTCTTCGAATGTCTTACAAACTGATCTCGCCTTAAATAGTTATGCCGAAGAATTCTGGCCGACTCTAGACAAGATTTCATCAATCATGTCTCCGGGTAGGTCTCTTAAAATATTGGGTTGTCTATCCATTTTGTGTTTTTAAACTGTAAAATAGACAAGAGTTAGATTCATAAAAAAATACTTATTAATACAAGCAATTTTTACATATATCATAAAGCATAAGAACACTATATTACATATATTACACCACACGAATACAACTATCTTATTCCGACTCGCTCGTTTCTTCTTCTTCGGTTTTGGTTCGTTTTGCCAAGTTTCTAGGGATATATGATGTTCCCCTAATACGAGCCGTCGTTGTCCACATTGGTTTAGAAAAACCTGGTGGTTTAGAGGTTCCCGGGTCATTGTTACAACTTAAGGACTTCGGGCGTTGACGATACATATAAAGTTCATCGGGGTTGGAATTAGATTTCTCTATTTTTATGCCCTTTCCCTTATTATTTTCTTTTGCCTTTTTAAATTCAGTTGGGGTAATTTCTATAACATCATTGGAATTCTCGTCGGAATCCGATTCATCGGAGAATTGGTAATCCTCCCAATATTTTGCTTCCTTGGCGGAAACACCATTGACCATAATTAACCTTGGTCAGTTGGTTGAGGATTTTCTTTTACTTAACCGTTTTATTATTTCCCCCACCGGTTCTATTTCTTCATCCGGTTTCGATTCTTCTTCCGGTTCCGATTCTTCTTCCGGTTCCGACTCTTCTTCCGGTTCCTCTTCGGGAACTTGTGAATCAGTCCACGAATCATTCCAATTTACATTTGACTCTTCATTATTATTAGGTGAGTCAATCTGACTTGTTCTAGAGGTAGACATCTATCACATAATATCAAACGCGTTAAGAGATTAATATATCACATAATATTCACATGTTAAAAATATATAGTTTCCAACAAAATTTGTTAAGCAATCATTTTTCAAGTAAACACGGTCGAAGTCCAGACTCACTAATGCATCCTAACAAACTCGATAAGACACACTAATGCAAAATTCTGGTTCTCTAAGACCAACGCTCGGATACCAACTGAAATGTCCCGTTCTTATTGATTAAAAACGTTCCATATTAATTGATTTCGTTGCGAGGTTTTGACCTCTATATGAGACGTTTTTCAAAGACTGCATTCATTTTTAAAACAAACCATAACCTTTATTTCATAAATAAAGGTTTAAAAAGCTTTACGTAGATTATCAAATAATGATAATCTAAAATATCCTGTTTACACACGACCATTACATAATGGTTTACAATACAAATATGTTACATCGAAATCAGTTTCTTGAATGCAGTTTTTACACAATATCATACAAACATGGACTCCAAATCTTGTCCTTATTTTAGTATGCAACAGCGGAAGCTCTTAATATTCACCTGAGAATAAACATGCTTTAAACGTCAACAAAAATGTTGGTGAGTTATAGGTTTAACCTATATATATCAAATCGTAACAATAGACCACAAGATTTCATATTTCAATACACATCCCATACATAGAGATAAAAATCATTCATATGGTGAACACCTGGTAGCCGACATTAACAAGATGCATATATAAGAATATCCCCATCATTCCGGGACACCCTTCGGATATGATATAAATTTCGAAGTACTAAAGCATCCGGTACTTTGGATGGGGCTTGTTGGGCCCGATAGATCTATCTTTAGGATTCGCGTCAATTAGGGTGTCTGTTCCCTAATTCTTAGATTACCAGACTTAATAAAAAGGGGCATATTCGATTTCGATAATTCAACCATAGAATGTAGTTTCACGTACTTGTGTCTATTTTGTAAATCATTTATAAAACCTGCATGTATTCTCATCCCAAAAATATTAGATTTTAAAAGTGGGACTATAACTCACTTTCACAGATTTTTACTTCGTCGGGAAGTAAGACTTGGACACTGGTTGATTCATGAACCTATAACAATATATACATATATATCAAAGTATGTTCAAAATATATTTACAACACTTTTAATATATTTTGATGTTTTAAGTTTATTAAGTCAGCTGTCCTCGTTAGTAACCTACAACTAGTTGTCCACAGTTAGATGTACAGAAATAAATCAATAAATATTATCTTGAATCAATCCACGACCCAGTGTATACGTATCTCAGTATTGATCACAACTCAAACTATATATATTTTGGAATCAACCTCAACCCTGTATAGCTAACTCCAACATTCACATATAGAGTGTCTATGGTTGTTCCGAAATATATATAGATGTGTCGACATGATAGGTCGAAACATTGTATACGTGTCTATGGTATCTCAAGATTACATAATATACAATACAAGTTGATTAAGTTATGGTTGGAATAGATTTGTTACCAATTTTCACGTAGCTAAAATGAGAAAAATTATCCAATCTTGTTTTACCCATAACTTCTTCATTTTAAATCCGTTTTGAGTGAATCAAATTGCTATGGTTTCATATTGAACTCTATTTTATGAATCTAAACAGAAAAGTATAGGTTTATAGTCGGAAAAATAAGTTACAAGTTGTTTTTGTAAAGGTAGTCATTTCAGTCGAAAGAACGACGTCTAGATGACCATTTTAGAAAACATACTTCCACTTTGAGTTTAATCATAATTTTTGGATATAGTTTCATGTTCATAATAAAAATCATTTTCTCAGAATAACAACTTTAAAATCAAAGTTTATCATAGTTTTTAATTAACTAACCCAAAACAGCCCGCGGTGTTACTACGACGGCGTAAATCCGGTTTTACGGTGTTTTTCGTGTTTCCAGGTTTTAAATCATTAAGTTAGCATATCATATAGATATAGAACATGTGTTTAGTTGATTTTAAAAGTCAAGTTAGAAGGATTAACTTTTGTTTGCGAACAAGTTTAGAATTAACTAAACTATGTTCTAGTGATTACAAGTTTAAACCTTCGAATAAGATAGCTTTATATGTATGAATCGAATGATGTTATGAATATCATTACTACCTTAAGTTCCTTGGATAAACCTACTGGAAAATAGAAAAATGGATCTAGCTTCAATGGGTCCTTGGATGGCTCGAAGTTCTTGAAGCAGAATCATGACACGAAAACAAGTTCAAGTAAGATCATCACGTGAAATAAGATTGTTATAGTTATAGAAATTGAACCAAAGTTTGAATATGATTATTACCTTGTATTAGAATGATAACCTACTGTAAGAAACAAAGATTTCTTGAGGTTGGATGATCACCTTACAAGATTGGAAGTGAGCTAGCAAACTTGAAAGTATTCTTGATTTTATGAAACTAGAACTTTTGGAATTTATGAAGAACACTTAGAACTTGAAGATAGAACTTGAGAGAGATCAATTAGATGAAGAAAATTGAAGAATGAAAGTGTTTGTAGGTGTTTTTGGTCGTTGGTGTATGGATTAGATATAAAGGATATGTAATTTTGTTTTCATGTAAATAAGTCATGAATGATTACTCATATTTTTGTAATTTTATGAGATATTTCATGCTAGTTGCCAAATGATGGTTCCCACATGTGTTAGGTGACTCACATGGGCTGCTAAGAGCTGATCATTGGAGTGTATATACCAATAGTACATACTTCTAAAAGCTGTGTATTGTACGAGTACGAATACGGGTGCATACGAGTAGAATTGTTGATGAAACTGAACGAGGATGTAATTGTAAGCATTTTTGTTAAGTAGAAGTATTTTGATAAGTGTATTGAAGTCTTTCAAAAGTGTATAAATACATATTAAAACACTACATGTATATACATTTTAACTGAGTCGTTAAGTCATCGTTAGTCGTTACATGTAAGTGTTGTTTTGAAACCTTTAGGTTAACGATCTTGTTAAATGTTGTTAACCCAATGTTTATAATATCAAATGAGATTTTAAATTATTATATTATCATGATATTATCATGTATGAATATCTCTTAATATGATATATATACATTAAATGTCTTTACAACAATAATCGTTACATATATGTCTCGTTTAAAAATCATTAAGTTAGTAGTCTTGTTTTTACATATGTAGTTCATTGTTAATATACTTAATGATATGTTTACTTATCATAGTATCATGTTAACTATATATATATCCATTATATGTCATCATATAGTTTTTACAAGTTTTAACGTTCGTGAATCACCGGTCAACTTGGGTGGTCAATTGTCTATATGAAACATATTTCAATTAATCAAGTCTTAACAAGTTTGATTGCTTAACATGTTGGAAACATTTAATCATGTAAATATCAATCTCAATTAATATATATAAACATGGAAAAGTTCGGGTCACTACACCAACTACCCGACGAACCTCATGGTTCATCACTTCAACATAGAAGCGAACACGCGCTTAACAATCGGATACCAAAACCATTTCCATGGCTTGGTAGAAACATTTCCCAAATATTAAGGAACGCTTGGTTGCACCAAGTCTTACGCCCTTCGCCCGACAATCAAACGTCACCATAGGGCACTTCCATTAGGAACGTCACCCATAACAACAACATGCACAACACAATGCTATTAATCAACTCAAACTCAATGACACCGAACATTCCCAAGACTTGTGACCCCTCGTGTCACAATTGTAACATCTAGACGTGCTAGAATTCGATATACTCGTCCGCGTACCACCTGTGCTCACACTCGGACCCTTAGTCCTCTTACTCGGAGCACCATAAGAAACAACCCTTCTCTCCCTTGAAGGCTCACCCTTCTTCGATCGTGTATGCGACTCGAAACCCCTAGCCAAGTCGGATAATTCTGAAAACGATTTCGCTTGACCACGACTAATTTTACTTTTCAAGTCGTCATTCAAAGTCCGATAGAAATCTTGCATCAACAAATTATCATTCCCTAAATACTCCGGGTAAAAACGAGCCTTCGCCATAAAGGTCGTCTTGAGAGTATTCAAATCCATAGAACCCTGTTGCAAATTTCGCAACTCATTACGCATTTCCGACAAATCGGCTGAAGTACGGAACTCCTCGAAGAATTCCTTCTTAAACCCGTCCCACGATAACGCCATAAACGGTTCACCACCGACAAGATCAATCTTACCATCCAACCAATCCTTTGCCCTACCCCGCAACAAACTAGTAGCGAGTCTCGTCTTCTTCTCAGGAGGGCATTCAATAGTACGAAAACACCCTTCGACATCCGAGATCCAAGTTGTGCTTACCAAAGGATCCGGTTTCCCGTCATACATCGGGGGTTTAGTCCTCATGAAGCTCTTAAGACAATGCTCCATTTCACCACTATTTCGAAATTCGGAATACCTCCTATCCATTTCTTCTCGAAATGCACTCATTTGCTCCGCAACGGCGGCCGCAACTCTAGAGTTAAACTCCTCGTCATTCGTCTCGATCTCGTTTCGCGTCGTCATTCTAAAGAATGCAAAACGATTGGTCCACGAACGTATAAAAACATACGCACAACACCGCCCCATCTTGCTCAACACTCGTCGTACATCACTTGTTAGACACGATTTGCACCCGTAATAAGGTTTGCAAGTCCTTATTACGCACACACGCCGTACTGACTTGTTAGTACAACAACCGTCTCGCTCAATGTTATAAACAAACACAAACAAAATTCTACGCGATATAACACGCGAGAATTATCATCACAACACAAATAATATATTAATAATACCCGCATTACTAATATAAACGTTAGTCAACCTATAAACAAGGCACTAACTAAACCCATTCCGACCCGTAATCCTACAAGTCCCGCAACAATAAGCACACACAAAAGTCTAAGTCTAGGAACCTATCTCAAGTCGCCTAAATCCCTTAGACCATGCTCTGATACCACTTGTAACGACCCAAACCAAACCCCGACAAAACCCGTAAATTTTCACAAAAAAAAAAAAAAAATTTCCTGAACAGCATACCCGCGCGCCGCGCCCCCTACCTGGCGCGCCGCGCCAAAACGGGCTGTCCCCGGGACTTTTAAGTGCGAAAAAGATAAGCGAGTTCCCGACACATTTAACCAAAACGCTTTTAGACACAAGTTTATATATGTTAAACTAGCACATAACTAAGGTGTGAACGAGTTTTACAAAGCGGGGCCCACATCGACCCAAATTACCACTTAAGTACCAATTACACGTTTTTGACCA
This sequence comes from Rutidosis leptorrhynchoides, assembly GCF_046630445.1. NCBI lineage: Eukaryota > Viridiplantae > Streptophyta > Magnoliopsida > Asterales > Asteraceae > Rutidosis > Rutidosis leptorrhynchoides. The sequence goes on along the minus strand of NC_092337.1, from coordinate 306,917,955 downwards.
TAAGAATTTTAATACACAATAAAGCCGAGCATGGCGATCGGGGATACGCTACCCAATCCTAAACAATCCAGAAGCAAGTCTCTAAGCAACTATGCAAGTCTTCTAGTCCTCGCGCTTACCCGAGCCACCGTCCGCATGCAATCTATAAAAAAAGTCAACAACGAGAGGGTAACCTACCGCTTAGTGAGTGATAATATACTACATACATATATATGTATAAAATGAATACGCCACCCAAATAACAAATACCGCATACCGAACGTCCAAGCATAAAGGCAAGCTAGTCTAGGCGTACCGTACAAACACTAAGCACCAAGCTAATAATATCAACAAATATAAGTTCACAGTAACGATGTGAACGATGCCAATTAGCTACACCCATAAGGTTAGCCACATAACGACAATGCAACATTATACGTATACAATATACATATATAACAACGCGTAACAACACCCAAGGTTAACCATAACGCTATGGTGCTACCGGCTCGTGGTTCACACCATACGCATTTGAGTCTCACTCGTTTATAGTGCTACCGGCTCGTGGTTCACACTCGATGCTACCGGCTCGTGGTTCACATCAATTACTTTATAGTGCTACCAGCTCGTGGTTCACACTCGATGCTACCGGCTCGTGGTTCACATCAATTATTTTATAGTGCTACCGGCTCGTGGTTCACACTCGATGCTACCGAATCGTGGTTCACATCAATTACACACGTGCTATGGTACTACCGGCTCGATGGTTCATACCATAACACCCACAAATAAACACGCCATATACACGAATGCATAATTATTCCACTCACAATAATAACCCTTCGCCATTGGGGTTATATAATCCACATCACACGCCCATGTGATAACGTACACACAAAGTGTGCACCTCGTCAAAGGTGGTCAACCAAAACGCACAACCGTGCCAATTGGACCTATATCCAAGTCCATCAATCCACCTATATGTGAAGTGAGCTCTATAACCGAGAACCACTTCACCCGACCCGCACCCATCCTACACATACATATGCATATAGGATATTAACACTCACCTTGAAGTCTTGAAGAAAGCTTCCAAGTAAACCGCAACTCGCCAATGGAAAATACCTATTCCATTATCACAATTACAACAATACACTTAGAGTGGATTTACAAATCAACCCAATTCGTCACTTAGTGTAATTTCGACCCAAATGCACTTCCAAGCACAAACCGTGCCCAAAACTAACCAATAATCACTAACACAAGTGAGAATGGTCCTAATATGCCAATAAAACCCGAACTCAAGTGTTAAACACGTGTCATACCCATTTTGACACTTAAACCCTAATTTTGACCCATAAGGTCAAAATCTCACCATTTACAAGTTTCGACACCAAAACACATTTAACTCGGTTTAATACTCCAACTTAATCCATTTTAAGTTTATAAACCTCATTAACTCGCCAATTGGGTCATAATTACCACCAAACCCTAATTTGACCCAAAGTCATAGTTAGTCAACCAAGTAACCCTAAATGGGTTTCAATACCTCCATAATCACTAACTTAAGTGATTAAACTCAATTTCAAGTTCTAAACATGACCAATTAGTTCACCAACCCAAAATCCACCAACAATTTACAATAAACCCGATTATTAGCATCACTAAACCCATTTTATCATCTAAAAGGGTTTTACAACAAACTAACTCAAAACCCTAACTTGAATAACAAATCCAAATAAATGAAATTCGGAGTTTGAGCTTACCAATACTATCACCGCGTAGCCAAGAACGAGAGGAACAACTTTAGAACCCGAGCTTTTGATCCAAACGGCCTCCTTCTTCTCCAAAACCCCAAATCTCTCGCTAGAATCTCTCTCTCTCTCTCTAGATAGTTGGGAGTGATGAATGGATGTGAAAATGATCCAAAACTGATCCAAACCAGCTAATATGGCTCACAAATCCGGCCCCAAGTGAAATTACCCAAATACCCTTCATTTAAACCAATTAAAACAAAGGATTCTGTCAGTGCCAAATGGCGCGGCGCGCCCCAAACCCGCGCGGCGTGCGATCCTACTGAAACAGTTTCTTTTGCATTTTAATTTATATACAATAAAACCCACACCCTTGAACACCATAATACACAAGTATACAAGATAAATATTCGGGTCTTACAACTAACTTTGTTTGCGAACAATTTTAGAATTAACTAAACTATGTTCTAGTTTATAAATTCTTATATAGATAGCTATAGACATATGATTTGAACAAGATTTGAAGTAGAGTTTTTACCTCAAGTTTAGAATGTAAAGTTGCTGGAAAGAAGTAGTAGAACAAAACTTGAGAGAGCTCTTGCAAGTGTGTGTGAAAATTGAAAGAAAAATTTGGAAAATGAATGTGTAAAAATGAGTTAGAAATGGTGCTTATTTATAGGCTTGAAAATTTGGTTTTTAGTGAAAATATCTAAGATAAGTTAAAATGTATTAAGTCATGGATGACATATTAAATTGATTAGGTCATGGATGACATATTACACAAATAATTGCAGATTTCTTTTGGTATACACCAATAGTAAATACTTCTAGAAGCTGTGTATAATACGGATAAAAATACTGTATGAATGTGAGTAGAATTCTTGAGGAAATTGTATGAAAATACGAGTATAGCTATCCTTTATATGTATTGGTATATTATAAAGTGTATTTAATACTTGTAAGGATGTATTTATACTCGTAATACATTATATGTAAATACATTTTAACATAAGTTAATTACGTCGTTTAAATAGTAACATATATATTGTTCAAAAACTCTTTAAATTAGTAGTATGAAAATATATATAATACTTTGTTAATATACATAATGAGATATTTAATTATCATATTTTCAAGTTAAATATATATAAATCCATATATATACACAATAATTAAACAATTAAACAATTAAATCAAGTTATGACGTTCGTGAATAGTCGGAATAAAAGGGTGACCAAAAGCTTGTGTAAAACTCTTTTCGGAGGTTCAAGACTTATTAAAATTCATTGCTTATCAAGTCGGAATAATTAAATCATGTAAATAGTATAATCAAGTAGTCGAAAAAATCCAGGTTGTTACAGATTGCTTGAATTTTCTTTGGGTTTGCCTTGATTCCTCTTGGGGTAACCATGCACCCTAAGAATCGACCTTCTTCCATTCCAAAAGAGCATTTTGACAGATTTAGCTTCATATTGATTTTGCATAGCGATTCGAACGTTTCGATGATATCTAAAATCATTTGTTCTTCTGTTTTACTTTTGATGACGATGTCGTCTATATATGCTTCGATGTTTCTTCTGATTTGGTCCCGGAATGCCTTGTCTATTACCTGTTGATACGTTGCTCCAGCATTCTTTAATCCGAATGGCATTTTGGTATAACAAAAGATGCCTTTGTTTGTGAAAAATGTGGTTTTTTCCTCGTCGACCTCTGCCATTGGTATTTGTTGGTAGCCTCTGTACGCATCCAGGAAGCTCATAAACCTGAAACTCGAGAGGGATTCAACTTTCCAAACGATTTTTGGCAGGGGGTGTTGATGTCTTTGTAGTCGACACACATGCGCCAAGAGTCTGCCTTTTTTACCATCACGGGATTAGCTACCCATGTCTGATATTTCACTTTCTTCATTATACCGACATCAACCAGGCGTTGTACCTCATCGTCCAGGAATTTTCTTCGTTCTAACGCCATCGCTCTTTTATTTTAGATAACGGGTGTGATGTTTGGGTTCACGTTTAGCCGGTGCTGTGCTATCTCGCGAGGGGCCCCGGTCATGTCGGATGGCTCCCAGGCGAAGACATCGATATTTTTCGCTAGGAGTTTGCAAAGTGTGTCCTTTGCGTTAGCGCTCAGAGTCGATCTGACCCGGATCCGTTGCTCCGGGTACTTAGGATTTGGTGATACATAGCCGTGATCATGCACTATGATGTGATACGTACCATTAAATATTTACAAGCACTCAACCAGCTCCAGCTCTTGCGTCCGGATGGTTGCTATACCGGCTGGGGTTTTAAATTTTAGCATGCCGTGTACCGTGGATGTGATTGCTCCAAATTTTTGCATGGCGTTATGCCCAAGGATGACGTTGTACCTTGAGTCTGTCTTGACGATAGAGAATTCTATGTCCGCAGTGCTTTGAAAAGGTAATTTACCTAATATAACCTCCAATGTGATGGAGCCTACCGGCCAGGTTGCATTACCATTGAATCCTACTAATGGTGATGTCGCGGCTTTCTTTTGTCGGCAAATGCTCTCCAGTAACTGCAAAAAACAGTGTTCAAACATGACCTCTGCTCCTGCACCTGAGACGACCCGTCCTACTCCATAAGGACGAATACAATAACATATGAATACATTGAGAGGTATTTGACCTCTATATGATACATTTTACAAACATTGCATTCATTTTTATAAGACAACTTTCATTACATCGAAAGATGACAGGCATGCATACCATTTCATAATGTCCAAACTATAAATGACCTAATCTGTTATTTACTTAATAATAATCTTTATTGAAATCAATGACTTGAATGCAACGTCTTTTGAAATATGCCATGAATGACTCCAAGTAATATCTTTAAAATGAGCAAATGCACAGCGGAAGATTTCTTTAATATCTAAGAATAAACATGCTTCCAAGTGTCAACTAAAAGGTTGGTGAGTTCATTATTTTATCATAAACAATCATTTTCATCATTTTAATAGACCACAAGATTTCCAGATATTTAATTGTACACGTAACCCGAGTACAAAATAACACGCGTAACCCACGAATTAAAAATCATTCATATGGTGAACGCTTGATAACCGAACTAACAGGATGCATATAGAATATCCCCATCATTCCAGGACTCTCACTGTACATGATAATCGAAGTACTAAAGTATTCATAACCCGAATGGGACGTGTCGAGGTCCATTGATCTATCTTTAGGATTCGCGTCAATTGGTGGCGATTATCATAAACACCAATTCTTATGCTACCAAGCTAAAAAGGGTCATATTTGATGAAAGGACCCGTTCATATACATTATAAACGATTCACAATAGTTGATTTCATCGTGAGGTATTTCACCTCTATATTATACATTTTACAAACATTACATTGGTTTTTAAAAGACAAACTTTCTTTACATTGAAAGTTGACGGCATGCATACCATTTCATAATACATCCAACTATGATTGAATTAATAATAATCTTGATGAACTCAACGACTCGAATGCAACTATTTCAAAATATGCCATGAATGACTGCAAGTAATATCCTTAAAATGAGTTAATGCACAGCGGAAGATTTCTTTAATACCTGAGAATAAACATGCTTTAAAGTGTCAACCAAAAGGTTGGTGAGTTCATTAGTTTATCATAATCGATCATTTCCATAATTTTAATAGATCACAAGATTTCATTTTTCCATAAACATACATCTCATATCAGGCATTTCGCAAACTGCATAGAGATAAAAATCATTCATATGGTGAACACCTGGTAACCGACCTTAACAAGATGCATATAGAATATCCCCATCATTTCGGGACTCCCTTCGGACATGATAAATTTGAAGTACTAAAGCATCCAGTACTTTGGATGGGGCTTGTTGGGCCCAATAGATCTATCTTTAGGATTCGCGTCAATTAGGGTGTCTGTTCCCTAATTCTTAGATTACCAAACTAAAAAGGGGCATATTCGGTTTAATAATCCAGCCATAGAATGTAGTTTTCGATTACTTGTGTCTATTTCGTAAAACATTTATAAAAGCAGCGCATGTATTCTCAGTCCAAAAAATATATATTGCAAAAGCATTTAAAAAGGGAGCAAATGAAACTCACTATACTGTATTTCGTAGTAAAAATACATATGACGTCAGTGAACAAGTGCAAGGTTGGCCTCGGATTCACGAACCTATATTAATTATATATATTTACATGTTAGTCAATATTTGTCTAATAATTTAGGTTAAACCGTAGTGTATCACAATTCTAATGCTCGAGTCTAATATGCAAAAGTCAACAAAAGTCAATTTGACCCAAAATGACTTCCAAAATCTATACATGATTATTATATAACTTAAATATAGTCGTTTTATATATATTTAAATATATTTATCAGATTTTATTAAAGTAAATAATAAAAGTCATTTGTTAATAAAAATTTATATTTAAAATTTAGATATGATAAAAAAATATACTTTTTATATATTTTAAATAATAAGATTCATAAAGTTCACTTAATATCATAAAAAAATATAGTGATATGTAACTTTAATGTAATTATATTACGTGTGGTAAAAATATCTTTGTATCACATATCTATTTGATAAAATAATATTGATAATAATAATAATAATAAATAAAAGTTGTATTATTTTGTAATAATAATAGTTATTACTATTCTACTAATAATAATAATATTTATATTTAATAATAATGATATTAATTATGATAAAATGATAATTCTAATCATGATAATCTTAATAATAACAATACTTTTTAATATTAACTGTAATGGTAATATCTTAAAAAAATTTAATAATTCTATTCAAAATGTTAATTTTTAATAATAATACTACTAAAATGATAATAAAAGTGATATTTTATAATAACAATATTATTTCTATTAAAAATGTTAACTTTAATAAAAATGATAGTTTTAATATTAATGATACTTTTAATAATAATAATAATAATAGTGATAGAAATAATGAAAACTATAATTTTATCTAAATCAATATCTTACGATATTTTAAATTTCATCATGATACTCATACTCATTATTTCCTATTCGATTTATTTAATAGCTTTTAGTTCTCTTTTATATCGCATTCATAATAATGATAACAATAGTATTCATAATAATTAGATGATACTAATATTAGTTTTAATGATAATAATACTTATAAGTATCATAATAATATTAATTATAATACTAATAATTATAATAATAATAATGACAATATAAATAATAATTTTTAATGATAATAACAATAATAATAATAATAATAATAATAATAATAATAATAATAATAATAATAATAATAATAATAATAATAATAATAATAACAATTTTTAATAATAATACATACATTAATAATGATAATATAATAATAATAATAATAATAATAATAATAATAATAATAATAATAATAATAGTAATAATTAATTATAATAATAATAACGGTGATAATAACGACGATGGTAAAAATAATCATTTTTAACAATAATACAAAAATTCAGTTGACTATAACTTTTAATCTGTTCATCGAAACCATTCGATATCTAAATGAAAAGTTATTAATTTTTCGTCAGCTTTCCAAATACATGCATATCATATACCTTATCTCAATCGCATATGTATCTAATTCATAATCTATCATAAGCTATTTAACGACAAAATTAATCATACAAGCATGCATAATCATATCTACTCGAGCACTAGTCAGGGATACACTAATAATATATAAAAGTTAATTCATGAGTGTTCACGTATCAATATTGAGATTCAATATTGCAGGAAAGTTACGTAGACGCAACGGAGATGATAAACACTAGATCGACCTCACGAGCATACCCCCGAACATTACCCATCATGTAGTGACCCGAACTTTTCCATGATTATATATTAAATGAAAACTATATTTGCATGATTAAATGTTTCCAATATGTTAAGCAATCAAACTTGTTAAGACTTGTTTAATTGAAATGGGTTTCATGTAGACAATTGACCACCCAAGCTGACTGGCGATTCACGAACGTTAAAAACTTGTAAAAACTACATGATATATATATATATATATATATATATATATATATATATATATATATATATATATATATATATATATATATATATATATATATGTGTGTGTGTGTGTGTGTGTGTGTGTATGTGTGTGGTTAACATGAGATTATGATAAGTAAGTATCTTACTAAGTATATTAACAATGAGTTATATACATAAAAATGAGACTACTAAGTTAAGAAACTCGAAACGATATATGTGATGTTCCCGTCAAAACACTTAACAGCTCCGTCACTTGGTCCCACAGCTTGACCATAACTCTATATGAATTTAATAAATAACCTTGCATTCTTTATTTAAAAATGATTTTCTATAAAGGAAACCTACCAAAATGTGTAAGTTTAGAAAAACCATACATTATTACTTAACTAAAAGTTGATCAAAACAAAGTCAACAACATCCACTATTAAATGTATCAAAATAGAATGCAAGTTAATGTTTAACAAAAGCTTCCATCATAAATATGCAGACTCTCTAAGCACAGCGGAAGCAATCAATCATGAACCTGAGAATAAAACATGCGAGTAACTGTCAACAAAAATGTTGAGTGAATTATAGGTTTAATATTGTAAACAATATCTAATTTAAACCATAAAAATTTATGTTTGAAAACATAAAAACTCCTTTTTGGACCACTAAATTATATGTTAGAAAACATATAAAAACATTATTCCATTTTCCGTGAGCCACCTGGTAACCACTTAACCATTTATTTACTCTTGCCAAACACAATAAATAATATACACTGAACAAGTGTATCTACAACAAAATACGAAGTACTAAACATTCCGATTATAAATTGCTAGCGCGACTAGCTCGAAATGGGGTTGTCAAACCCCCTATCCGTAGGATTCGCGTTCACTAGTAGAAACTAGTGATTACAGTTACCAGACTAGGGAATATTTTTGTTCAACTCACAATGAATAATTTAAACCAATTTCCACTTGTGTCCAAAATATAAGATAAATTGCATGTATTCTCATCCCAAAAGATTTAAAATAGAAAATGGGACTATAACTCACCTTAATAGCAAATGAAGTAACCACACAAACAAGCGAACATCAAATGAAGTAAAGTGATCAGGAATGATCACAACGCCGACCTATAAATAAAGCAGGTCGATATAAATAACTAACTTAGGTCAAGTCTTAGTATGATAGCTATTGTACATGTTGCAAGTAGACATTGAACAACACTCAACATGCATCGGTTTGATCGGAACAACGTACGGACACACACTTTCTATTTTTAGAAAGTTTCAATTTTTAGCAGGTTTCCATTTTTGGAAAGTTTCTATTTTTGGAAAGTTTCTATTTTAGGAAAGTTTCTATTTTAGGAAAGTTTCTATTTTAGGAAAGTTTCTATTTTTGAAAAGTTTCCATATTTAGAAAGTTTCCATATTTAGAAAGTTTCTATTTTTAGAAAGTTTTTTTAAGTTAGGGAAGTTTCCTTAATTAGAAAGTCAACAAAAGTCAACTGAAAGTCAAAGTCAACGAAAGTCAACTCAAAAGTCAACCTTGGTCAAACATAGTCAACGTTAATTTTAAAAGTGTAAGTTTTAATAATAATATAAGTTATAATGTTAATTAAAGTTAAATATGTATAATTATGTCATAACATAAGTTTAATTAAATTAAATTGAATTTTTAAAGTTTACATAAGTTTAAATGATATAATTAATATAATATAAGTATTTAATTAATTAATTAAATATTAATCATAATATAAGTATTATTAATTAATAATAAATTTTAATCATATCATAAGTATTATTAATTAATAATGAATTATTAATCATATCATAAGTTTCTAATTATAATTATTAAATCATAAGTATTTAATACTTAAATTATAATTAAATAATAACTAAGTCTTATAATGATTAAATAATAAATTAATCCCTATTATAAGTATTATAATAATAATCTCATAATATATGTTTAATACTTATCATAAGTATTTTTCCCATTTATAATAAAAGTATTATTAATCATAAGTTTAATTAAATGTTAATTAAATCATAAGTAATTAAATAATGATATAATAAATATATATCATAAGTCTTAAATTATAATAATTACTTTTTATATCATAAGTAATTTAATAATAATGAAAATCATTATTTATCATAAGTTTTAATAATTAACCATAAGTTTTAATCAAAAGTTAATCGGGTCGTATCTTGAGCCCCGGGTGTCGGTTTTCGGCGAGCCTTATATACATCTCTGCCTAATCAAACCAACCAACATATTGGTGCACTCATGAACACTCCAAGAACAGTAACCAAGTCGTGATTATCAGCCATTACACCACTTGGAACTTTAATCCGTTCAAAAACGTGTTTTAATCATAACGGGTGATCCGTGGCTCGGATTTAGATGACCTGATAGTTAAAGCTAAGGGGTATAAAATACTATTAAATTTTACAAGGAAATACTATTAAATACGATACAATTTTACACAAGATATTTATTTATTTATAGAATGGATATACCTAAACATTGCTACAACACTTATTGGCAGTGTACCTAATCGTACAGTAGTGTAGTTTTTAGTAAGTCCGGTTCGTTCCACAGGGAAAAATCTTTAAACAAAGCTTAACGCTATATTAGTTTTATTTTATAAAAATACAAATATATATAAGTAATATTATTGTTATAAAGGGGATTTTTACCGTTTAATGACCGGTTTGTCGATTTTAAAAACTTTAGTCGCAGTTAAAACCTAATGTAAAATAATTAAAATAAATATAACTTAATTTAAAGCGTAAAGTAAATAACGATAAGGAAATTGCGATAAATAAAAGTGCAATAAAATAAAATTGCGATAATTAAAAAGTACGATAATTAAAAGTGCAATTAAATACAATGACAATAAATAAAAGTGCGATAATTAGAAGTGAAATTAAATGTAAAATAAAGGAAATTAAATATGAAATAAAAGAATTATGCTTATTTAAACTTCCGTAATCATGATGTTTGACGTGTTGATTTTAGTTTTATGCCCATGGGTTAATTGTCCTTTGTCCAGGATTATTTAATATGTCCGTCTGGTTTTTGTCCATAACAGTCCATCAGTCATAAATATAAAGTGCGAGTATCCTCGTCAAATTATCCTTATACCCGAAATTAAATATTCCAACTAATTGGGGACTTAAACTGCAACAAGATTTTAATACTTTGTTTAATAATTACACCAGGTTATCGACTGCGTGTAACCCAAGGTTTTAATACTTTGTTATCAATTATGCCAAGTTTCCTTGTACATAATTTCACCCCTGTTTTAATAATTCTATTGACTATTAATCCATTCCCGTGTCTGGTTAAATGAACGATTATTCGTACATATAAATACCCCACCCATCGTGTCCGATCGAGTGTATATGGTTATTTATAGGGACGTCCAATTGTAAATCTTTATATTAAAATTAACAAATTATCATTTAGTTAAACAAATATAAAGCCCATTAATAGCCCATAGTCTAATTTCCACATGTGTCGTTCTTTTGTCCAAACTCTAATTATGGAACAAATCCCAATTACCCAATTTTAATATTTTTAGCCCAACATCATGATTACTTCGGATTAAATAAGCATAATAATAACTTAGCTACGAGACATTAAATTAAAAAGATTGAACATAACTTACAATGATTAAAAATAGTGTAGCGTTACACGGACAGAATTTCGACTTACACTCTTACAACATTCGCTAACATACCCTATATTTAGAAATTAAAATTAAAATATAAATTTTATATATATATATATATATATATATATATATATATATATATATATATATATATATATATATATATATATATATATATATATATATATATATATATATATATATATATATATTTACGTTTGTGAGATAGAGAGATAGGATATTGATATATGGTACACCAGAGCTTCTGTTTTATAGGCCTTGTGAGCTGGAAAAGATGCTCATGCGATCGCATGGAGTTTCTTCCTCCAGGCCATGCGATCGCATGGCCAGCTGGGGAGGCTTAAAAGTCTTTGTTTTTTTATGCCGACGGTTTTTAAATATAATATAATATATATATTAATTTTAAGAATTAATTATATATTATATTATATTCATGTGCATAGTTGACTTGTAATTTTTAGTCCGTTGCGTCGAGCGTTGAGAGTTGACTCTGGTCCCGGTTCCGGATTTTCGAACGTCCTTGCGTACAATTTAATATCTTGTACTTTGCGTTTTGAATCTTGTACTCTTGTAATTTTGAGACGTTTCTTATCAATAATTGGAACCTCTTTGATTGTATTTTATACTTTTGAGCTTTTTGGTCGTTTGCGTCTTCAATTCGTTGAATTTGTCTTTTGTCTTCACCTTTTATTATTTAAACGAATATCACTTGTAAATAGAACAGTTGCAACTAAAAGCTTGTCTTTCTTGAGGGATAATGCTATGAAATATATGTTCGTTTTTAGCATTATCAAATATTCCCACACTTGAGCATTGCTTGTCCTCAAGCAATATCGTCTTGAAATACTAGAATCACTTCTTTATTCTTCAAACTTTGTACATCCGTGATTTCTATACGGCGCTATAAACAGTGGTAGTAACAATGTGGTTTACAGTCTCACATGACTTATGAAAATTTAGATCCATTAAGGAAATTGGATCTTTATGAAAACATTTGATCTTTTGAAAATTAAATCTAGCTTTTACCCTAGATAAGTTTTTCGGAATAACCCTTCACCGGTGTTTGCAAATTCTTTTTGTGGGTTTGGTGGGTTTCATATTTGAAAATTTTAGCTCAAAACTTACGGTTTTGTGTAACCCACTTGCTATCCTTGTATTGGGAAAGCAACACGTCCAGTATACTTGCTCCGAATATTACCTTTCGGTAAACTACCGTCCGGTTGTAAAGGAAAGCGTTGAACAAGCAACTGTTAAGGCAATGTCCCCTGACATGGTTTTAATTATGGTCTATAACGTGTCGGACGCAATTACTATCCTTTGTAGGAGTAATAGTAAAGCTCACCCTTATAATTTTTCGGTCTGGCACAAGGTCCTGTCTTTGACCATGCTATGCAACCACCGTTCTTACGTTTGACACCCGATTTAGTTCAGGTGACCTAATGAATTCCAGTTGAATTCCTAGGATTTTACGTTCAATGGTGATGAACGCATTGAAAATGGGTTTTCAGAAAACAAATCGGTTTATAATTTGATCAAAATATTTTCTCGTTCAAGCTCGAGTTTAGATATCATTGAATTCCATGAGTTTGAATTCTCAATCTTTAAGGTCAATCTCTAGGATTGAGTAATATCAGTCTTAAAAGCTGATTTTTGATCTTTAAGGAAATTATCCTTTCTGAGGATCTGATTCATTAGTCTTATCCAGCTAATTTGCACTGCGTCCTCCCCATTTTACGAGACAGATCCTCTCATGGTTAGGATAAGTTTGACCACTTGGCGACCCTGTTTTATACCGAGGTCCGTGGATTTCCTGCTGATTTTAGAGATGACTTTTCTAGATTTTTCATCAACCTACAGCTGGTCTGGACGACAACTTCATGACCTAAATCAAGAAGCGCGTTTCTTTTTCGAAAGACTTTACTTCCTTTTAATGATGGAATTGATTCATCGTGTAGATCCATCTTTCTTACAGTAAATCGGGTAAAACTGTTTAGTTTATTCCAAAACAAAAGTATCTTTAATTATTTGTTACAGAAATATGTGACATATGTTTAAATTAACTTGGTAAATTTTCCCACACTTGGCTTTTATTTTCCTTTTTATTGTCCTCTATTGCATTTTAAATGAATTTTAACATTTTGGTTTGTTTCTCAATTTATGTCCTTTCCGAGGTAACAATAATTTCGGTGTTAATACCTAGTTTTATCGTTCATAAATATGTATAAACATGATTTTGAATTCATTTAATTGAAAATTTTGAAAAATTTTACTAGAATTGGGTAGTCAGTATATAAGACTAGGGCTGTTCTTTATTATCAGAGAGCACTAGATTCTAATACAACTACTGCTTTACTAGTATTTCTAATGGTAACCAAGTGTATAAAGTAAAAATTTTAAAATCCGAAAGAATTTAACCCCTTCCCACACTTAAGATCTTGCAATGCCCTCATTTGCAAGAAATCAATAACAATTTAAATTATTGAGGGTGATTAGCGTAGAAATGATTAAATTTTACCAAAGTTTCCAAACATATTGGTGTTTGTTTGCTGAATGATAAATGGTGCATATCATTTGTTCATTCCGTCTGTTGTTACTTCACATTTATTTTTCATCTTGTCATCAAAATTAGTAGCTTTTGCTGAACTTAATGCCAGTCTTTGAAAATGCGTTGTTTTACCCTGTTTTGTACAATCGACAATATACATACATACAAATATAAACATGCATGGCAATTTGAAATGGGACTTAATATCCCACTTTCAAATCCTAAATGTGAAATATTAGTACACAATAATAATAAAAATGATAAAAATTACACAAATATATCCAATAACATAAGTTTAAACATGAAAAAGTCAAAAGATAAAAACATAAAAATCATAAAAATAACCAAATGGAACTAAATCAGTCTGGATATGGGTTCCAGTTCATCTCATCAGGTGGGTTCCATTGTTGGTTATAGGTGTTCTGATAGGCTTGGTTATAGTCATACCGGTTAAAGGGTGGTCGGATATCGGGGCTGTGTGGCGGAAAATAAGCAGGTCGAGTAGGTACATAGTTATTTGGTACCTGATATGATAGCTGGCTCATGATTTAGTGCTGATGAACTAACCAGCTATCGTGTTGGCGTCGCCTATAATCCTCGTATACTCGCTCGGAGTTCCACTGCTCATACATACTATGTCTGGCCGCATTCGTCATTGATTCCTCCTCTATACGAATGTGGACGTCAAGAATAGCATCTCGAAATACATCCCTAATGTCTTTCGCTTCCTCCATTTCCTCGTCTGATCCCCTTTCTACCTGTGGATGAGGTCCCTCATAGGATACTTGTTGAGTCCCCAAAATAATTAAGGATTTAATTATGACAAAACAATATTTATTTGCACTAAAGTGTTATGTGCAGCCGGCACAAGTTTGTTTATGTATAGTCAGCTAATATAGCTGTGTCGAATGTTTAGTATGCTGCCTAGTCTATCAGCACAAGGTAGAAATGTATTCTTCGAATCAGCACAGGATGTGCACCCAGCAAATCAAGAATATCAAGTGACTCAGCATATGAAGGACCAGTAAGTCTGGATATCAGCATACAACACAAGACAGCCATGCTCCATTACAAGCATGATAAGTTTCCCTGAGTGGTCTACATCAAATGTACTATTCAACAGAAGTCGAAGACAAAGTTGAACAGAGAAGGACACGCGTCGGCGACTGACAAGTGACCTTACAAGACTGCATGGGAATGCAGAAGTTTAACTTATGTGCAGACATAAGTTATCCGTTGTCAACACCTAGGGAACACAACATTCTATTTGTTTAATCAAATAGTGGTGCCAAACCGAATTGGGGTGTTCCTGTAAATAGCTACTAAAGAGGAAAGAAAGGGAGCACGCCTCCTTACACAATTGTCCCCTCAAGTACAGACATCCTATGTACCAGTGGACAATAGATCAATTACACGGTTAATAGAACTACTATATATATTGTTGTATCTACTATTGTAAAAACTAGTGGTGTGGGTTTATCTGTTAGAGTCCAAACCGTGTAATAGCTTTAGTTTATCTCTTAGCTATAATCTAGGTAATCTGTATCAACCAACTATCATTTCCGCCAAGGATAGTTGTGATTCTTTCTGATTTAATCAATAAAGAATAACCGTTGAAAATTACCTGTGACTCTATCTTATTTACTACAGAATACTAAACGTGTTTAACTGACTAGTTAATTAAGAAAAGAATTGTATTCACCCCCCCTCTACAATACTCCTGTTGTTATTAAGGGACCAACAACTGGTATCAGAGCTTCAGTCTTGATAATTAATATCTTGGATCTGAATTCTCTTATGGCTTCGTATTCAAACTCAGCTTACCTTGAGAATGGCTCGTCTAACAGACCACCTAAGTTTGAT
The DNA here is from genome assembly GCF_046630445.1 of Rutidosis leptorrhynchoides. Classification (NCBI taxonomy): domain Eukaryota; kingdom Viridiplantae; phylum Streptophyta; class Magnoliopsida; order Asterales; family Asteraceae; genus Rutidosis; species Rutidosis leptorrhynchoides. Next base: position 306,902,058 of record NC_092337.1, on the reverse strand, counting down.
GAAGATGAGTATGAAACCTGGAAGGCAAGGTTCATGCTCCATCTTGAGTCTGTGGATCAACTCATGCCTGGAATTGCCAAAGATGGCCCTTTTGTTCCCACTGAGACAGTTGGTAGTGCACCAGCAACAGCTGACACTCCTGCCATCCCTGGAAGAGAGGTTATTCTCACTCCCTCTAGATGGGATGATGAGGATAAATGTCGAGTTGGTCTTGACCCTAAAATCAGAACCCTGTTAGCCATAACTTTGCCTAACCCACTGTTTAAACTGATCAAGGGAAAAGAAAATGCTAAGCTTATGCTTGACTACCTAGATGTCACCTATGAGGGTATGGGAGAAGTTAGGCAGAACAGGATGATTGCTCTTAAAAGAGAATATGAAATGTTCTTTGCCTATAAGAATGAAACCCTTAAGCAAACCTTCATTAGGTTTAACTCTTTGATAGCAGACCTGATCACTTTAAATGTGACCTACACTGAATTTGAACAAGTGAACAAATTCATTGATGCACTGCCATGTAAATGGAGACCTGTTACTGACCCATTAAGAAACACACAGACCCTAAAGAACTTTAACCTGTCTTCTCTCTACAGTTCCCTTTGGAATCATGAGAAGGCAGAAGCCAAGTTTGAACTTAACATGAAAGAAAACTTTAGGTCTGCCCCCACCACTTCAAAATCATCTAAAAATGATGATACTGCTCTTATTGCTGCTGCTAAATGGAAGAAAGCTCAAAAAGCTTTACTGGTTCAAAAGTTACTGGCAGAACAAGAGTCAGCTGATAGTGTTGAGGAAAGTGGTACTGGGTCTGAAGAAAGCAGTACTGATGAAAGTGATGTAGAAGGGTTTGCTGAAGGTATGGCTCTGCTGGCTAGGCAGGTCAAAAGGTTCAATCGTAGTAGAACCAGCAAGTCATACAAAGGGAGCAAAAAGCCAAGTGCTAGGTACAACAGCAAGTCAGTCAAGGGTCCTAAATCTGAGTGCTTTAATTGTGGGAAGGTTGGACATTTTGCTGCTGAATGCATGTCCAAGAAACCTTCCACGTCACATGCTAACTCTTTCTCAAAAGCTGATAAGTACAAAAACAAGTACAAAGCTATGAAAGCTCAGATGAAGGAAAGTGCAAAGACTGACAAGAAGGGTAAACAGCCAGAAAAGGTTCTAGTTGCTGAACATCATGACTGGGATGAAGCCAGCACGTCTTCATCTTCTGATAGTGATACTGATGATGATGGTGCTGGTTACGCTACTGGTAAAAAGCTGTGTTTGATGGCCAAAGAGGTCGAGGAGTCTGATGAGGATGATGGTGGTAGTACGTTTTTGGCTGATATGAGGGAAGCTGATCAAAACAGAGATTCTCCTCAATGGAAAACTGAAATGATGTATAAGGTTGATAATTTTCGAACTTATACTGATGATGAAAAAGCTGAAATGTTTGACTACCTAAGAATTGACTTATGCAGAAGCTGCAAATGTGAAGAGAGTTTGAAACTAGTAACAAATCTTTAAATGAAAAACTCAAAGGCAAAAATGATGAAATTAAGATCTTAAAAGATACAATTTCCAAACTTGAAAAACAAAACTTTGCTTTAGAAACTCTTCACGTTGAGGCAGCAGAAGTCAAGACCCAGCTGGACAATCTCAAAAGAGTTGTTGCTTCATGGTGCACATCTGCTCAACGCACAGCTAAATGTGTTAACGAGCAGGTGCCTGCCCAAGTTGAAGCCTTCTTTGCTGGTGACTATGCTGCTGCTGCTGCTATTGCAGAAGTTACTTTCATGGACCCGATTCTTGAAACTGATCCTGAAGCTGTCTTGCCAAATACTTTTGCCAAGATAGTTGAAGGTAAAAAGGTTGTGACAAACAAATTTGTTAGACCTACTGTGTCCCCACCACCTGCCATGAAAGAAATTTTGGAGGATGAAGTTAGAGCAAGAGAAGCCAGTAACTCAATTGATGAGACTACTGACCCCTCAAGCATCTACTACATGACTCCGAAAGAAAGACGTATTAAAAGGGAAATCACTGAAAACAATTTGAGAAAAGTTAAACCAACTGATTCCCCTTCGTGTTCGAGTTCTACCAGTGCTAAGCCAGCTGATGACCAATCTACTGGTCACCCAGTAGCTGCAGACAAGCCAGTGAAACGAAATACTGGCAAATCTAAGGCAGCAGTTAAGATACCTACTGGTTCATCAGCATCAGAAGACAAGCCAGTAACTTCCCATGCTAACTTGTTAAATGATAAAGGAAAGACAGTTCGCCATGGTCATGGTACTGGTTCCAAAAGGAAAGCTGCCCATAAGGGAAAAGCAAAAATTGACTCGACTGATGAGCTGTCTATCACTGAGATAATGACAGTCAAGCTTGACCAGCTAATTGAGGCAGTAACCAAAAGTCGACCCGATCTTACTGCCCCTATTGGATCTGTGCATGACCAGCCACAAAAGCCAAAAGTGAGAAAATGCTACAAATGTGGCAGCAAAGCTCACTTGGCTAACCAGTGTACTCAAACCCAAACCCCATCTGCTGCTTCTTCTAGCAAGCCAGTAGAAAAGAAGAAGTCATCAAAGGTGACTCCTTCAGAACCCATCCTTGGATGGGTTCCCAAAAAGAACTAATCTCTAAGCTATTGTGCAGGGCATTCAAAATAAGCAAATCTGGTATCTCGATAGTGGTTGTTCGAGACATATGACCGGAAGTAAGTCCCTGCTGATGGACTATCAGGAAAAGGATGGTCCAGTTGTTTCGTATGGAGATAATTCGTTGGGTTACACAAAGGGTTTTGGTACTTTGACAAATGGGAATGTCACGTTCTCAAATGTTGCATATGTAGTTGGGCTTAAACATAACTTACTCAGCATAAGCCAACTGACAAGCAAGAATAAGATAGTCCAATTCAGAAAGAAAATTGGTACTATTTTTGATAAGACAGGGAAGCCACTGCTGACTGCAAAACGTCATGAAAACATGTATCAAATTGACATGAACACAATAGTCACAACAACTGATACTTGTTTCTATTCGAAGGCAGCAGATAACCTAAAGTGGTTATGGCACAAGAGACTCTCACATCTCAACTTCAAAGATATTCACAAATTATCCAGTAGAAGTTTGGTGTCTGGGCTACCCACAATGTCTTATGTGAAGGACAGATTGTGTCCTGGTTGTGAAAAGGGGAAACATCACCATGCCTCGTTCAAATCAAAGCAAATCTCATCTATTGAGAAACCATTTCACTTACTTCATATGGATCTATTTGGTCCAGTGAATGTGGCCAGCTGTAGTGGGAAGAAGTATACACTGGTTATTGTTGATGAATACTCGAGATACACTTGGGTGTTCTTTTTGAGGCAAAAGAGTGAAGCTGCTGATGAAATCATCAATTTTATCAAAAGAATGGAGCTTTTGAATGGGCAACTGGTGAAGCAACTAAGAAGTGATCATGGTACAGAATTCAGAAATGCTACATTAGAAGAATTTTGTGCTGACAAAGGTATTTCCCAAAATTTCTCTGCTGTGAGAACACCTCAGCAAAATGGTGTTGCAGAAAGAAGAAACAGAATTCTCATTGAAGCAGCAAGATCTATGTTGGCTGAGTCTGGGTTGAAGAATTCCTACTGGGCAGAAGCTGTGAATACTGCCTGTTTTACCCAGAATAGATCTCTTATTGTGAAAAGACATCAGAAAACTGCTTATGAAGTTCTCAAAGGAAGAAGACCCTCAATTTCATTTCTTCATGTATTTGGCACTCTCTGTTACATTCTAAATAATAGGGATCAGCTGGGAAAATTCGATGCTAAAGCTGATGAAGGTATATTCCTTGGATATTCCAACATGTCAAAGGCATATAGGGTCTACAACAAAAGAAGGGGTTGTTTTGAAGAATCCATTAATGTTACATTCGATGAAACTGCCTCTGCTTCATCTACTGATCGTGAAGATGAAGTGTTACTGTTTGAAGAGCCTACTCAGCAAGCTCTTGATGATGAAGAGCCAACAGCACAACCCTCACCAATCCATGCTGCTGGGTTCTCTGATGATGAAATGGAACATTATGTTCCATCTGTGTCTAAACCAAGTGGACCTACTGGCTCTACTGAAGTGCTGCAACTTGAGCCTAGGTCTGCTGGTTCTGAGAGATCACAAGCTGGTACTGATTCTACTGATATTGATCAGCAACCTTCTGTTGCTACTCACTCATCTGAACCAGCTGATGATCAAGATGCTGTGTGTTCTACAACCAGCTCACCTGTTCATAACACCAAATGGACAAGGGAGCATCCGATTGAGCAGATTATTGGTAATCTTGCGAGTAGTGTTAAAACACGGAGGCATGCAACCAGCAACTTTTGTATGCATGTTAATTTTGTGTCTACCATTGAGCCCACGTGTCCTGAGGAACTACTTCAAGATCCTAGCTGGGTTGGTTCAATGCAAGAAGAAATTACTCAGTTTGATAGGAACAAAGTGTGGACATTGGTACCTGAACCTGAGGATAAGACAAAGAAGATCATTGGTACTAAGTGGGTGTTTAAAAACAAGATGGATGAAGATGGTGTCATTATCAGAAACAAAGCAAGATTGGTTGCTCAAGGGTTTAGACAGGAAGAAGGATTGGATTATGGGGAAACTTATGCACCAGTGGCTAGGATGGAAGCTATCAGATTGTTCTTAGCATATGCTGCTAGGATGAACTTTAGAGTATTTCAGATGGATGTTAAATCTGCATTTCTAAATGGGCAGCTGCAAGAAGAAGTTTATGTCAAACAGCCTCCTGGTTTTGTAAGCAGTAAATATCCAGACCATGTCTACAAGTTAGACAAAGCTCTTTATGGCCTTAAACAGGCTCCAAGAGCATGGTATGAGACACTTCATGTGTATCTCACTGGTATAGGTTTTAAAGTTGGAACAATTGATACCACTCTATTCTCAAAAGGGATAGATGGTGATCTCTTGTTGGTACAGATATATGTGGATGATATTATTTATGGTTCTAAAAATGAAAAACATTGTCAAGATTTTTCAAAACGTATGTCAAAGGCATATGAAATGAGTTTACAAAGAGATCTGCAATACTTTTTAGGATTGCAGATCAAACAACTTGATGATGTAATATTCATAAGTCAAGATAAATATATCAAAGATATGTTAAAGAAATTTGGTCTGACCTGTTTAAAAGACATAGGGACTCCAATGGCAGCATCCATTAAAATAGATGCTGATCCAAATGGTGAACCAGTCAATATCACTGAATATAGAGGTATGATTGGATCCCTACTTTATCTCACAGCCAGCAGACCAGATATTATGTTCGCCACATGTCTCTGTGCCAGATATCAAGCTGATCCTAAAGAGTCACACTTGCTGGCAGTAAAAAGAATATTCAGATACCTAAAAGGTACTGCTAAACGTGGTCTTTGGTATCCCAAAGACCAGGATTTTGAACTAATTGGGTATTCAGATGCTGACTTTGCAGGGTGTAAAATAGACAGGAAAAGTACTACTGGTGGTTGCCAGTTACTGGGTAGTAGGCTAGTCAGCTGGACAAGCAAAAAGCAAAATACTGTGTCCACATCTACTGCTGAGGCAGAATATGTCTCTGCTGGTAGTTGTACTGCTCTAGTACTGTGGATGCAAAGCCAGCTAAAGGACTATGGTGTTCATGTTACAAAAACTCCAATCTACTGTGACAACACCAGTGCAATTGCTATCACCAACAATCCTGTGATGCACTCAAGGACTAAGCACATCGATGTTCGGTATCATTTCATAAGGGATCATGTTCAAAAGGGTGATGTTGAGTTACATTTTATTTCTACAGACCAGCAATTAGCAGACCTATTTACAAAGCCATTAGATGAGAAACGTTTTAACTATCTCATCTCTGAGCTGGGTATGCAAGAAACTTTAAATAAAAGACAACTTTTGTTGGTGTGCTGGCTCTACAACGTGTAGGGCAAACCAGTAAGTCACATTTATTTACTTACTACCTACATGTCAAACAACCAGCACAGCAAGGTCTTTTATATTTTGGTTACTTAAATGTTTTCAATGAAATAATAAATAGCTCTCCAAATTTAATGATTCCTTAAAACTGGAAACTCATTTACTTCCAATGATTTAAATTAAATTCATGACATATTAAATGTAACAAAAGTATTTTGTATTTAATACAAAAATTATTTTTGAGGTTTTAAATCAATTTGTTTGAAATGAAATCTGATGCATTTAATGCTGAATGGGAGGAATGAGTGTTTAAGCCGTATAAATGTCATGTCAACAGTCTGTGTCCCCTTGAAAACATGCCAGTCTGTCACATCTGCCCACGCGCCTGCAGATGACAGTAATTTTCTCTCTCCTGCACTTTTTCACCCAATCACAACGGATAAAAGTGTGTTTCATCTTCCATAATAACCTTCGGTTATTCATTATTCAAAACACACACACTTTTACTCTCAAAATCTTTTCAATCTTCAATCTTCAAATCTTCATCCTACATTCATCAATGGCAGAACAACAACAACAATCACCACATGCTGCAAGCCAGCAAGAGGAATAACAGCAACAACAACCTCAAACAGTCGAACCACAACAGCAACCACAACCTGCCCCACAACCGCAACCGGCACCAGCACCGGAGGAACTGGTGGTTCAAGAACAAGTCGTTCAAGGACCACTGTTCAATCTCCACCCCAACCTGATTAGGGCTCCCAATGCACCTGATCACTCACTGATTCGCCTATCTAGAGGCAATGCTGCACATGCCCTCTCTATCCCCAAATCGAAGGTTAACAAAGGGTATGAGGCCCTCATCGAATATATCCGTCAATCACCTCTGGCAAGAGCCATCACCGTTGTACCTTCCCGATTCTATGCTGCCTGTTTGGCACGATTTTGGTATACTGCCACTGTTTCCACCACTCCCGGCAACGTTCCATGTATTCGTGGCATGGTGACTGAAACCCTAAATTGCTCTGTCACCGTCGAAGCTATTAGACGTGCTCTTCAATTGCCCGGTGGACCATTTGTTGATTCACCTACTAGTGACGAATTCAGAAGGGAGGTGTTGGAGACCATTGGGTTTGCTGGACCAGTGGCACATACACCGTTGAAAAAGCATATGCCACCACTGTGGTACTACTTCTTTGGGTTGATGACTCAGTGCATGAGTCAAAAGTCAGGAAGCTTTGACCAATGCTCAGATTTTGAGCTCAAGCTTGGTCATGGGTTGTTGTTCAACAGGAACATCGATTACGCCCTTGAAATTTATTTGAGGCTAAGGGAAATGGTGACTGCTAGAGTAAGAACCAACTTGATTCCATTTCCACGATTCTTAAGCCTGGTATTTGAAAGTGAACTGGGTGAAGCTTATCAGCAAATTGCTGATCAATCATTTGAGGTCCCAGTAAAACAAGGGGGCATGCCAAAGGATGTACCTGCTGCTCCATATGCTGAGTTGACACCAGCAATGAACGAGTATCTTGCTGCTCGTCGTGGAGCCACCCAATCGACTGCCTCTGGTTCTGCACCAGCTGAGGGGGAGGGTCCTCAGCGAAAGCCAGCAACGCAAAGGAAGCAGCCAGCTACCTCAACTAGTACAGCCACCGTCTCATATACTGGTAAAGCAGTAGTTGTATTAGAATCTAGTGCTCTCTGATCATAAAGAACAGCCCTAGTCTTATATACTGACTACCCAATTCTAGTGTTGGAATCCGTTGCTCATCTATTTCTTGGTAACAGGCAAACCTAAGCGTGCTAAAGCTGGCTCCAAGTGAACCACAGGGGAGATTGCACCAGTCTCAGCTGCTGCTCCTGCAAAGGATGTAGCTATGGAACCTGGTGCGTTTCTAGACCAAACAGCAGAACAATCTAACTTAATTGAAAATTTTTTAACTGCTGACTTGAAAAATGTTGAGGGAGTTAAAGGTATAACCCTGGCTCCCAAGCTGACTGGTTTTAAAACAGGTGTCAAGAAGAGTAGCAACCCATACTCTTCTAACCAGGCACTTCCACATTTTTCTGAAATGAACTTAATGCAATACTCTCTGCTGACAGTACAACCAGCAGAGAACATAACTGACCCCCAAAGCAGGCTTGAGCTGGGTCTTCATCGTGTTGATCCAGCTCAGGTGACTGCACAGCCAGTATGTTACTCGGATACTGATAAGAGTCACACTCCTACATCATTACCAGCCAGATCTCTTACACTATCTGGGTCAACATGTGTTACCAATGAGTCAGCAGAGTCACCGCTGTACTTACAGACACCTTCTTCTGTCTCATTCGAAGGGCTGACCAAATCACAAGTCTGTCCTCAGAGACCAAAAACAGATGCAATTGTTGAGTCAAATTTATTTGGTTCTACAGTTGCTAACATAGCTTGTTCTATTGTTTCAGTTCTTAGCAGGGTAGATGAACAGGCAGAGGGAGAGCAAAATAAAGATGTTGTTATTCCTACTGGTGATATTGCTGCCTCTGCTACTGGTGTTGGTGCCACTGATTCTGTTACTGGTGGTGCTGATGATGGTACTGTTGATTCTGCTGCTGCTAGTGTTACTGAGGAGTTGGCCACTACTACTGGTCCAACTGTTGTTACTGAGGAGATGGATACTGATACTACTGCTACTACTGTTCCTCCTCAAACTCTTAGTACCACTACTTCCACTACTGAGCATGATGTGGAAGATGTTATCATGGAAGAACCTCCTGTTCTTGAGAAGGTTATTGACAATATTGTCAAGGATGTTCTTCTTGATGAACCTGTCACCCAGCCAAGAGTGGACTCTGCATTAATGTCTGATGAGCCTGCTGATTCTTCTGATTCTTCTACTATGTAAAGTCAAGTTCTTACAGAATCTGCAGTTCGTCATCCTATTGGTCCAATTTTGGTTGCTACTGAACCAACTGCTGAGATGGAGTTTGAAACCATTCAGCCGAATGCAGCTAATGTTATTGTCATTCCTGGTTCTGATTCTGGTATTGTTACAGCTGATGCTAGTGCTAGTGCTACGTTTCCATCTGATTCTGCTATGGATGCTGGTACTAGTGCTACTTTTCCTTCTGATACTGGTGCACAGGTTGCTGATGTTAAGGATGCTGGTACCTCTGCTGACACAACTACTGATTCGACTAAGGCTCCTGTTACTGAGGAAAAAAAGCCATATGTTGTGCAGGTACCAGATCTAGGTGAAGTTGTTCCTAACTTCATTTTCAAGGGAGCTTCAATTTCTCCCAAGATTGCTATGCTGGTCGATCAGCTGACCATTGATCCCGAATCTGTAATAGTCTCAGCCAGCAGATTACCTCGTGAAGAGATGGTTGAGCTATTATCTCAGCTTGATAGACCAGCTAGAGAAGAAATTTATGAGAGGATAGCCCTGCTGGAGCAAATCAATGAACAGCCTTACTATCATGTTTTTGGTATGGCTCCAGCTGCTTCGCCATTTCCTGGTACATGGAGGCCTCTCAAGTTTGTCATCGATCCTACTACTGGTAAATGTGTTATGCAAAATGTCCCTGATTCGCCAGTACCTTCTTCTTCCTCAGCTTCTTCCTCATCATCTTCTTCTGATGGGGATGCTGATGAAGGTACTGGTAAGGGCGAACCAGTCATTCATGATAACGTGACTGGTTCCAAAGACAAACCAGTGGATCTTATTGATGACAATGCTGATAATAATGCTGACAAGGATATCAGTGGTTCTAAGCCTTCGGGCGAAGGTAAAAACGATGGTGATCATGGTGATGAGTCAGCTCCTGACCTTCCACCTCCACCACCCCACGGTGATACTCCTCTGTTAGCTGGTGCTGACCAACCTTCAACCTCTGCATACTTAAAGTTCAATGCAGATGAGGTTGCTGATATTTCCACCTTTGCTGTCTATAAGACACTGCAAGGGATCACACCAAATTTGGAGGAAACTATTCGCAGAGCTATTGTTGATAGTGTCTCTGCTGCTGTCAGATCTGCTGGAGAGACTGTTACAACTCCTATTGATCTTAAACTCCAGCAGGTGCATGCTTTTGCTGATGTGGCAGTCGAAGCAATCACAAAGCACCACGAAGATGAAGAGGAGCTTGAAAGGCGAATTATCTCTCACAATGAGTACTGTGAAAATATCACCCGACTCCAAGCTGATTTGGATGATGCTAACCGCAGAAATACTTTCTTAAATGAGGAGAACAGGGTGTTACATGAGAGATTGGAATCGCAGGAAGCTCAAATGGCTAACATGATTCCTGCTGCTGCCTATGTTCAGATGGTTGAAAACCTGCAACGAATGGCTTCTTTGCAAGGTGATGTTCGAGCCATCGGTGAACAAATGGCTATGGGTGTAGCCAGGAATGAAGTTAGATCCTCCAATCTTCTGCTAAGACAATTTGGTGTGGATCCTGGTGCCCATCTTACTCCAGAGGTTGCTGAGTGGAACAATTTTGCCTTCTCTGCTCCTCAGTCAGACAGTGATCTTGATGCTACTGTCTCCCTTACTATTCACCCTACTGCCCGTGCTGATGACAAAAAGGGGGAGAAAAAGTCCAAAAAGAAATCTAAAAAGAGAAAACAGTCTGAGGGGGAGCATGAACATGAAAAGGCTCCTAAACACCCCATGAGAGATGGAGATGGTGATGGTGATGGTCAAGACACTGGCCCTAAGCCCAGCAACACTCATACTGAAGCTGGTGGTGCACAGGCAACTGGTGGTACTCAACCCAGTGTGTCTACCACACCAGTGGATGATATTGGTTCTGGCAGTAAGCCCAGTGATGTTTCTGATATGGCTGTAGCTGAAGCTTTTGTGCTGTCTCAATCTATTGAACGTAAAATGAAGAGGAAGTTAGAGAGACATCAAAAGCGACAGCAGGAACTAGATGATGCCTTCAATGCCAAGTTTGAGGCCTTTGCTGAACTTAAACGTCGTAAGATTATGCACAGAAGATGGCTGAGTCCAAAAGCAATGGCAATCGATGATGACCTGACTGCCTTTGATAAACACAGAAAAGAGGCAAGAAAAAGAAATGCCAAGTTCATGGTCAAATACGACAAACAGAGGGCAAAGCTGTATGCACAGAGAGCAGAAAGAATCAGGAACATGACTCCTGCTGAGATGAAGGATTACCTTGATTCTACTGAGTCAACTGGTGGAGTTAGAGCTGATATTTTCATGAAATGGGTTGATGCTATGTTAGAAGCCAGCTCTACTCCTCAACCAGCATCTGCTGCTCAACCAGCTACACAACAAACACAGCCAACAGAAACAATCATCCTTGATGATGATGATGTTATTAGTCAGGGGGAGCATCTTGCTATTGTTCCTTACCTGCCTCCTATTCAACCAGTATCGACACAAGAACCATCAGCTGAACCCAGGCCTATTGACAAACACAGGGTGAAATCTGCTCCTAGGGACAATCAGCCCCTGAGGAAAGGACCCCTATTCGAGGCAGCTGATGAAGGTACTGAAGTGGTTGAGTGTAATGACCCGCACTTTTTCGATCATTCTATACTTATAAGATTAATATTTACATAAATTAAACCTTACCAACATGATAAGCAATCCAAATTGTTGAGACTTATGTTTTCGAAAAGAGATTTACACAACGTTTGACCGTCTAGTTTGACCGATGATATCACGAACTATACAATATATGATAATTATACGTTTGTGTATATATATGTATATATACATATTTAACATGATCTAAGAATGTTTTAATATCTCATTTTGTATTAATAACAATAAGTTATAAGTATATTTTGAAACTACTAACTTAAGTTTTCAAAACGATAACCATACGTAACGTTATTTGACATTAATACTTATGACTTATAATGTTTATTAATATATCGTATAAGTAATGTATTTAATCACTTTTAATAACTTAAATACATAAAACAATATAAGTGTATTTACAAAAGATAGCTATATTTGAATCCTCGTTCCGTTTTCTCAAAGATTTCTATACGTATACCTAGGGTATATGTACCCGTATCATACGCAGCTTCTAGATGTATTTACTATTGGTATATACCAATAAAAATCTGCTCCTTAGCAGCCTTAAATGATTAAGAAACATGTGGAACCAACCATTTGTCAAGTAGCATGAATTATTTAGCAAGAAAACAAAGTTAGGTATCTTTTTTTTCCTTTATAACCTAAAAACGTTTTTATGCATGCACACCATTTCTTCACCCCATTTTCTCATACTTACACTCCCATTTCTCTCTCAAAATACTCTTAACTTCATACTTGATCATCTCCAAGCATTTTTCCCATGAATTAGCTTCAAAAACCTTACTTAAACACCATAAGAAAACCATACAAAAACACTTCAAGAAATCCTTCCAAGAACACAAACTTACTTCCAATCTTTCATCCAATTCCATCACCCTTTTGGTTCTAGGTTTTTACTCCTCTTTTACAGCAACCTTGTCCAAGGAACTTGAGGTAGAATCTATGTTTATAACCTTATTCGATTCATATATATATAGCTATCATATTTTGTGGTATACAATTTTAACAACAAGAACATAGTTTGAAAGTTTTCAAACTTGTTTGCAAACTAAATAGATCCTTCTAACTTAACTTTTAAAATACTTCAAGACCTGTAATATAACTTAAATATATGCTAATTTAACAAGGTATAACTTGGTTTTTCAAAGAACACCTTAAAAACTGTTTTTACGACGTCGGAGTGTAACCGGGGGCTGTTTTGGGTTGGATAATTAAAAACCATCTTGAACTTTGAATTGGAGGTTTATATTCTGGAAAAATGATATTTCTTATGAATATGTTAACACATAAAAATTTCATGATTTAATTCAAAGTATAAGTATTTTTAGAAAAATGGTCATTAAATGATATTTTTGTAACAAAAATGATTAACTTCATAAGTTTCACTAAAGTTTGACCTATGACCTGTGATTTCGAATATAAACTAAGGTATTTACAGTTCATAGTCTTAAAGAGGGACTCGATCCAAGGAAGTGGCAAGTTGAATCAACGAAAACGGAGTTGTAACGAAGAAACTATGACCAAAACGAGATTGGATATCTAAGACTAGTTTAGCTATGAAAATAATTGGAGAAAATTAAATAAATCACATCTTTTTAAAATAACATGATATTTTATATATATGTACTCATAATTTAATTTTATATGGTTCAGGATCACCCGTAAACAAAACGAGAAGATTAATCATAAGATCCCATGATTGTACGCAACACGTCATTTGACAACACCGGTACTTTATGTACGCAACACGTCATTTGACAACACCGGTACCGTGGGTCAAGATTAATCTCGACCAATACATATACGATGGGGGTTTTTATTTATTTCATTGGGTTTTATTAAACACCTAAAAATGAACCATTAAAATTGAATTACTAACATCGGACTGCTAACTACGGACTAAGAAATTATTAAAACTATTAAAAGTATAAAAAGTATATATATGTGACGATTGTTTAAAATAGAAATATATTGATAAACTATATATGGATAGGTTCGTGATATCAATCGGAGACCAAGTCGAAATTACATATCTTCAAGACGAAAGTGAGTATATAGTCCCACTTTTAAACTCTAAGTATTTCGGGATGAGAATACATGTATTTTATGTTTTACGTTATGGACACAAGTAACTGAAAAATATATTCTACGTTGAGTTGTACCACTGGCATACTTCCCTGTAGCTTGGTAACTGTTATTTACAGCGGTATTGTAAACGCGAATCCTGTTGATAGATCTATCGGGCCTGACAACCCCAACCGGACTGGATGACCAGTATTCAACGGTTGCACAGTACTTCGTTTTGTGACTACACTTGGTACGGTGTAGTAAGATTTCATAATAAAGGGAATATGCGACGTGATTAAATGTTAAGTATGGTTACCAAGTGCTCAACCACTTAGAATATTTTTATTAAAATGTTTATATATGAAATCTTGTGGTCTATATTTATATCGCTGCCGGCATTAAACCTATATCTCACCAACTTTATGTTGACGTTTTAAACATGTCTATTCTCAGGTGATAATTAGAAGCTTCCGCTGCAACATGTTGAATTTAAACAAGATCTTGAGTATGCATATTTGTGTCAAAAATAAAACTGCATATCGGAGGATTTGTAATGTAAAATATGCTAGAAATCGTATTGTTATCATCACATGTAAAGTTTGTAAGTCTAAGATTATCGCTAAACGATAATCATCTTTATTTTGTCTAAAGCTTGTATCAAAATAAGAATTATGGTTTGTAATGTAAAATATATGCAGTTGTTCTTTTAAAAATGTCGCATATAGAGGTCAATACCTCGCAATGAAATCATACGTTATCTAACACGTTCTTATGGTTAAGGACGGGTTATGACATGTGGTATCAGAGCGGTGGTCTTAGCGAACCAGGTTTGCATTAGTGTGTCTAACCGATAAGTCGTTAGGATACATTAGTAAGTCTGGACTTTGACCGGGTCTGATTTCGAAAACCATTGCTTATCATTGTTGGTTAAAATTTATATGCAAATATTATGTAGTACTAATGGGTTAGTTGTTATGTGATAGATGTCGGGCTCGAAACTTATTATCACATTCAGCGACTCCGAATCAGAATCTTCCGATGGTGTTCCAGTCATTAACCTATCCGATGACGAAAATGATATCTTTGGGGAAGACTCACAAATTCCGGAGGAACCAACTATAGAAAAATTGGAAAGTGAACCCGAGAAAGAAAGTGAACCCGAGGAAGAAATACTAGAAATTACGAAAGAAAAGTTCGATCAAGGAAAGAAACGAAAAGCTAGTGAATTAGAAAATTCAAATCCCGAGTTTAGTGAGGATGTTGTGGCACCAATTCCACTAGACACTACCACCCCTATTCCCGCTATTCCTATTCGTGCTATCCCCGCATCCAGTTCTTCAGCCCCACCGCCAAAATATAGGCAGACAGCTAGGATAAGCGTTAGGCCATTCATTGGAACTAAACGTCCTAGAAAATAGACCAAACGATGCACTGCCGTATTAAACCATGGGATCATATAATGTTTTGTATAATATTATTAGTGTGGTTTGCTTAATGTTTGATGTAAGATAAGCATATGTAAAATAGTGAAGTATGAAATGCAATAATTTTCCATGGTTAAGTATTATTTAGATTGTAGTAATTGGTTCTGTACTAAGCTATTAAGTATGAACATTAACGGGTAGGTACTACCCTAGATATAATTATAAAACGCTAATAAGAAGAAAAGGCTTTTATAATAATACCTGGTTCATATTATTAACAAGCTATAAAGTACTATAAATACACACTACATCTATAATATTCCATGTGAATAATTATTTTCTTTCATTAGGAAATGGCGCGATTGAATCGAATGACGGAACAAGAAGTCGAGGAATTCATCAACCAGCGAGTCAACGACAGAATGTTATGGGTCGAAGCTGCAAGAGCTGCTGCAGTTAACCCAAATCCTCGTGTAGGATGCACCTACAAGACGTTTCAAGCTTGCAAGCCCTCATCATTCAGTGGAACGGAAGGGCCGATCGGTTTAACTCGGTGGATAGAGAAGATGGAGACGGTGTTTAAAATCAGTGGTTGTGATGAAAAAGACATGACCAAGTATGCATCGTGCACTTTACAAGATAGTGCACTCACGTGGTGGAAAAATTACGTGAAGGCTGTAGGAGGAGATGTAGCTTATGATACTCCATGGGAAGAATTCAAAACAATGTTAATTCACGAATATTGTCCAAGGAACGAGGTTAGGAAGTTAGAAGATGAGTTACGAAGTTTGAAGGTTGTTGGTACTGAAATTACCAACTACAATCAGCGATTCATGGAATTAGTTTTGCTATGTCCTGAATTGGTTCCAACCGAAGCACGGAAGATTGAAATGTACAAAGATGGTTTGCCCTCAAAGGTTAAGGCAAACGTTACAGCATCAAAACCTAGGACAATTCATGAAGCTATAACCATGGCAAACGAGCTAATGGATCAAGTCATCTTGGATAAGAAAGCATTCACTACTGATGTGAAGGTATCGAGTAACAAAAGAAAGTGGAACGGAAATTATGATCGAGGTAACCAACAACAATCTTTTAAGAAACCAGAAACCACGAAAGGTGCGGGTAGTGGTTCAGGCTTTGGTTACAAAGGACAAAGTCCTTTATGCAACCGATGTCACAAACATCACTTTGGTTACTGTAGTGTGTTATGCACCAAGTGTAATCGACAGGGTCATCTTGCTGAAGATTGTAGGGCTCTCGTTACAAATACAAATGGTAACAAGACTCCTGCCACCAATGCAAATAGAACTGCTTTGGCTACCGTTACTTGTTTTGGGTGTGGAAAACAAGGTCACTATAAGAGCCAGTGCCCGAATCCAGAGAAGAATAATGGACCTGCACGTGGGAGAGCATTTGTTATTAATGCTAGAGAGGCATATGAGGATCCGGAGCTTGTTACGGGTACGTTTACCATTAATAACTTATCAGCATTTATTATATTTGATACTGACGCCGATAGAAGTTATGTGTGTAGAAATTTTTACACTAAATTGAATTGTTCCTCTTTACCTCTAGATGCTAAGTACATGATTGAGTTAGCTAATGGTAAACTAATTAAAGCCGATAAAATTTGTCGTGATTGTGAAATAAATTTAGCCGGAGAAACGTTTAAAATCGACTTAATACCCGTAGAATTAGGAAGTTTTGATGTAATAGTCGGCATGGACTGGATGTCCAAAGTAGGAGTTGAAGTTGTGTGTGCCAAGAAGGCAATTCGTATTCCTTGTAAGGATAAAATGCCGGTGATGATTTATGGAGAGAAGGGTGATTCAAAGCTAAAACTCATTAGCTGTTTGAAAGCCAAGAAGTGTTTAGAAAAGGGTTGTTATGCTATTTTAGCACATGTTAATAAAGTCGAAAAGAAAGAGAAGTGCATCAACGATGTGCCTGTGGCAAGAGATTTTCCTGAAGTTTTTCCGGAAGAATTGCCGGGATTACCTCCATTTAGATCTGTAGAATTTCAAATAGATTTAGTACCAGGAGCTGCACCAGTTGCTCGTGCTCCATATAGACTTGCACCGTCCGAGTTAAAAGAACTTCAAAGTCAGTTGAAAGAATTACTGGACCGTGGATTCATACGACCAAGTACTTCACCGTGGGGAGCTCCAATTTTGTTTGTTAAGAAGAAAGATGGATCTTTTAGGATGTGTATAGATTATCATGAATTAAATAAGTTGACTATCAAGAATCGGTATCCACTACCGAGAATTGATGACTTATTTGATCAATTGCAAGGATCATGTGTTTATTCGAAAATCGATCTAAGATCGGGTTATCATCAACTACGCGTCAAAGAAGAGGACATACCGAAAACTGCTTTTCGGACACGCTACGGTCATTACGAATTTTTGGTCATGCCGTTTGGATTGACGAATGCGCCAGCTGTATTCATGGACCTCATGAATCGAGTTTGTAGTCCGTATTTAGATAAGTTTGTTATCGTTTTCATTGATGATATTCTTATCTATTCCAAGAGTGAGAAAGAGCATGAAGAGCATTTAAGGTGGATATTAGAGTTGTTGAGAAAAGAACAACTATATGCTAAATTTTCTAAGTGTGCTTTCTGGTTGAAAGAAGTGCAATTTCTTGGCCACGTTGTTAGTAGTAAAGGAATTCAGGTTGATCCAGCAAAAACTGAAGCCATTGAAAAATGGGAGACTCCTAAGACACCAATGCAGATACGCCAATTTTTGGGTTTAGCCGGTTATTATAGAAGGTTTATTCTAGATTTTTCCCGAATAGCTAAGCCGTTGACAGTGTTAACGCAAAAAGGGAAGAAATACGAATGGACCTCGGAGCAGGAGAACGCATTTCAAATACTAAAGAAGAAGTTAACTACGGCGCCTATTTTATCGTTACCAGAAGGGAACGATGATTTTGAAATATATTGTGACGCTTCGCGACAAGGTTTTGGTTGTGTTCTTATGCAACGGAAGAAAGTGATTGCATACGCATCTCGACAATTGAAGATTCACGAGCGGAATTATACGACGCATGATCTAGAATTGGGAGCAGTCGTGTTTGCACTGAAGATGTGGAGACACTACTTGTATGGGGTTAAATTCACTGTGTTTACTGATCATAAAAGCCTTCAACATATTTTTGATCAGAAACAGCTGAACATGAGGCAACGTAGGTGGGTCGAGTTAATAAATGACTATGATTGTGAAATTCGTTATCATCCCGGGAAAGCGAACGTGGTGGCCGACGCTCTAAGCAGAAAGGAACGAGAACCAATTCGAGTACGAGCGATGAACATAAAAATTCGCATGAATCTCAACTCACAAATCAAAGAAGTTCAACGAGAAGCACTTACTAAAGAAAATATAGGAAATGAAATAATGAAGAAGTATGAGAAGCAACTCGTTATGCGGGAAGATGGAATTCGATATTTTGCAAATCGTATTTGGGTACCAAAGTTGGGTGGATTAAGGAAGTTGATATTGAACGAGGCACATAAGACAAGATACTCGATACATCCCGGAGTCGGAAAGATGTATCAAGATCTTAAGACACATTATTGGTGGCCTAATTTAAAGACAGACGTTGCAACATATGTTGGGGAATGTTTAACTTGTTCCAAAGTCAAAGCTGAACACCAAAAGCCGTCAGGGTTACTTCAACAACCAGAAATCCCAGAATGGAAATGGGATGGTATTACCATGGATTTCATCACGAAGTTACCAAAGACTGCCTGGGGATACGACACCATTTGGGTGATTGTTGATCGTCTCACCAAGTCTGCGCATTTCTTGCCTATAAAGGAAACGGATAGAATGGAGAAACTATTACGATTGTATATAAAGGAAATTGTTTCAAGGCATGGAATACCTATTTCCATTATATCTGATCGTGATAGTAGATTTACCTCAAAGTTCTGGCAATCACTACAGGAGGCCCTAGGAACTCGTTTGGATATGAGCACCGCATATCATCCGCAAACTGACGGGCAGAGTGAAAGAACAATTCAGACTCTTGAAGACATGCTCAGGGCATGTGTGATCGATTTTGGAAACGGATGGGATAAGTATTTACCGTTAGCAGAATTCTCGTATAATAATAGTTATCATGCGAGCATTAAAGCTGTGCCATTTGAAGCACTGTATGGGAGGAAGTGTAGATCTCCTATCTGTTGGAATGAAGTAGGAGATCGACAATTAACTGGTCCCGAGATCATACATGAAACTACTGAAAAGATAGTACAAATTAAGGAGAGATTGAAAACAGCCCGTAGTCGCCAAAAGAGCTACGCTGATGTTCGAAGGAAACCATTAGAGTTTCAGATCGGTGACATGGTTATGTTAAAGGTATCACCATGGAAAGGTGTAATACATTTTGGCAAAAGGGGTAAACTGAACTCAAGGTACGTAGGCCCGTTCAAGATCATCGAACGCATTGGACCGGTAGCTTATCGACTCGAGTTACCGCAACAACTCGCCGGAGTACATAATACTTTTCACGTCTCAAACCTTAAGAAGTGTCTTGTAAAGGAAGACCTCACCATTCCTCTTGAAGAAATCCATGTCGACGAGAAACTACAATTCATCGAAGAACCAATCGAAATCATGGATCGTGAAGTTAAACGGCTCAAGCAGAGCAACATACCGATCGTTAAGGTTCGTTGGAATGCTCGAAGAGGTCCTGAGTTTACTTGGGAACGAGAGGATCAAATGAAACAAAAGTATCCACACTTGTTTCCCGATGACGCAAAATAGGTACAATTTTAAAATTTCGGGACGAAATTTATTTAACGGGTAGGTACTGTAATGACCCGCACTTTTTCGATCATTCTATACTTATAAGATTAATATTTACATAAATTAAACCTTACCAACATGATAAGCAATCCAAATTGTTGAGACTTATGTTTTCGAAAAGAGATTTACACAACGTTTGACCGTCTAGTTTGACCGATGATATCACGAACTATACAATATATGATAATTATACGTTTGTGTATATATATGTATATATACATATTTAACATGATCTAAGAATGTTTTAATATCTCATTTTGTATTAATAACAATAAGTTATAAGTATATTTTGAAACTACTAACTTAAGTTTTCAAAACGATAACCATACGTAATGTTATTTGACATTAATACTTATGACTTATAATGTTTATACATATATCGTATAAGTAATGTATTTAATCACTTTTAATAACTTAAATACATAAAACAATATAAGTGTATTTACAAAAGATAGCTATATTTGAATCCTCGTTCTGTTTTCTCAAAGATTTCTATACGTTTACCTAGGGTATATGTACCCGTATCATACGCAGCTTCTATATGTATTTACTATTGGTATATACCAATAAAAATCTGCTCCTTAGCAGCCTTAAATGATTAAGAAACATGTGGAACCAACCATTTGTCAAGTAGCATGAATTATTTAGCAAGAAAACAAAGTTAGGTATCTTTTTTTTCCTTTATAACCTAAAAACGTTTTTATGCATGCACACCATTTCTTCACCCCATTTTCTCATACTTACACTCCCATTTCTCTCTCAAAATACTCTTAACTTCATACTTGATCATCTCCAAGCATTTTTCCCATGAATTAGCTTCAAAAACCTTACTTAAACACCATAAGAAAACCATACAAAAACACTTCAAGAAATCCTTCCAAGAACACAAACTTACTTCCAATCTTTCATTCAATTCCATCACCCTTTTGGTTCTAGGTTTTTACTCCTCTTTTACAGCAACCTTGTCCAAGGATCTTGAGGTAGAATCTATGTTTATAACCTTATTCGATTCATATATATATAGCTATCATATTTTGTGGTATACAATTTTAACAACAAGAACATAGTTTGAAAGTTTTCAAACTTGTTTGCAAACTAAATAGATCCTTCTAACTTAACTTTTAAAATACTTCAAGACCTGTAATATAACTTAAATATATGCTAATTTAACAAGGTATAACTTGGTTTTTCAAAGAACACCTTAAAAACTGTTTTTACGACGTCGGAGTGTAACCGGGGGCTGTTTTGGGTTGGATAATTAAAAACCATCTTGAACTTTGAATTGGAGGTTTATATTCTGGAAAAATGATATTTCTTATGAATATGTTAACACATAAAAATTTCATGATTTAATTCAAAGTATAAGTATTTTTAGAAAAATGGTCATTAAATGATATTTTTGTAACAAAAATGATTAACTTCATAAGTTTCACTAAAGTTTGACCTATGACCTGTGATTTCGAATATAAACTAAGGTATTTACAGTTCATAGTCTTAAAGAGGGACTCGATCCAAGGAAGTGGCAAGTTGAATCAACGAAAACGGAGTTGTAACGAAGAAACTATGACCAAAACGAGATTGGATATCTAAGACTAGTTTAGCTACGAAAATAATTGGAGAAAATTAAATAAATCACATCTTTTTAAAATAACATGATATTTTATATATATGTACTCATAATTTAATTTTATATGGTTCAGGATCACCCGTAAACAATACGAGAAGATTAATCATAAGATCCCATGATTGTACGCAACACGTCATTTGACAACACCGGTACTTTATGTACGCAACACGTCATTTGACAACACCGGTACCGTGGGTCAAGATTAATCTCGACCAATACATATACGATGGGGATTTTTATTTATTTCATTGGGGTTTATTAAACACCTAAAAATGAACCATTAAAATTGAATTACTAACATCGGACTGCTAACTACGGACTAAGAAATTATTAAAACTATTAAAAGTATAAAAAGTATATATATGTGACGATTGTTTAAAATAGAAATATATTGATAAACTATATATGGATAGGTTCGTGATATCAATCGGAGACCAAGTCGAAATTACATATCTTCAAGACGAAAGTGAGTATATAGTCCCACTTTTAAACTCTAAGTATTTCGGGATGAGAATACATGTATTTTATGTTTTACGTTATGGACACAAGTAACTGAAAAATATATTCTACGTTGAGTTGTACCACTGGCATACTTCCCTGTAGCTTGGTAACTGTTATTTACAGCGGTATTGTAAACGCGAATCCTGTTGATAGATCTATCGGGCCTGACAACCCCAACCGGACTGGACGACCAGTATTCAACGGTTGCACAGTACTTCGTTTTGTGACTACACTTGGTACGGTGTAGTAAGATTTCATAATAAAGGGAATATGCGACATGATTAAATGTTAAGTATGGTTACCAAGTGCTCAACCACTTAGAATATTTTTATTAAAATGTTTATATATGAAATCTTGTGGTCTATATTTATATCGCTGCCGGCATTAAACCTATATCTCACCAACTTTATGTTGACGTTTTAAACATGTCTATTCTCAGGTGATAATTAGAAGCTTCCGCTGCAACATGTTGAATTTAAACAAGATCTTGAGTATGCATATTTGTGTCAAAAATAAAACTGCATATCGGAGGATTTGTAATGTAAAATATGCTAGAAATCGTATTGTTATCATCACATGTAAAGTTTGTAAGTCTAAGATTATCGCTAAACGATAATCATCTTTATTTTGTCTAAAGCTTGTATCAAAATAAGAATTATGGTTTGTAATGTAAAATATATGCAGTTGTTCTTTTAAAAATGTCGCATATAGAGGTCAATACCTCGCAATGAAATCATACGTTATCTAACACGTTCTTATGGTTAAGGACGGGTTATGACATTGAGCCAGCTGATACTAATCAGTCAGCTAGCATTGAAGACACAGCAAGGAGTGCTATGATAGAAGACCCAGCCAGAAGTGTGCTTCTGGGTAGTACAAGTGTTGAAGACCCAGCAAAGTCGGTTGAGCTGGGTGCTAAACAAGTAGATGATGAAACGATTGATCCTGTTGACTTCACAGTCTGGGGAAGAGACAGCCAAACATTTGTTCTATCTCCTCTTCCTCCCCAGATTCAAGCTTACTTTGACAGAACACAGGATAACCGGGTCAATTAGCATCCAGTTAGTTGATCTGGCAGCTATGAATCATCTATGTATCCTCCATCTTCCCCAAGGGTTCATGACAAACATATCACTTGGGAAGATGACTCAGTAACCCATGGTGAGCCGAACATCAGAAAAATGAACCCAGATGAAAGAGAAGCCTACAGACTTCAGATCACTGTTCCAGAGCTGATTGAACAAAGACAAATTGAGCTTAATGAAAGAATTCGTCAAGTCAGGCTGCTGCATCATCCTCTTGATCAGCCACACTATATTGCTGCTCTAACCTTTGGCATTGACATTAGGGTGTACTTGAATAACAGTGGTCTCAGGCTCTCCACTACTGATGAAAGAATTCATTTTGAAGATGCTCTCCAGCTGGGTATGGATATAAGGGAGTATTGTGCTGCCCTTAGTACTGAAGAGGGTAGAAAGATGGTTGAAGCAGTAAGATCCCTGAACATTTCTTATGATAATTATCTGTTGGGTTTAGCTGCTGAAAGGGAAGCCAGAGAAGCTGCTGATGCTGAACTTGCTGAACGATCAAGGCTTCAGGATATTGAAGACAGATTGGCTGCTGACAGAAAGCAACAGGCTGAGTCCCTCAAACTAGCCAGAGCCATTGTCAAAGAACAGGATAAGGTTTTTGATAAGATAGAAGCTGCTGAGAAAGTACCTACCACTGCTCCTGTAGTACCTGATCACAATATTGAGTTTCCTGATACTTATTATAAGAGCAGGTATGGTAATGTGATGAATAGAAGATCTAATCCCTGCAGAATTATCAAGGTAAACAGAGGGACAAAAAGGGCTTTCAATGTTGTCAGGGATAACAATGTTCAAGAAAGGATTAGTTTTGATGACTTAAGAACTCTTGGATTCAGTGAATGGATAGAAATCTTGGAGTATTTCATTGGTAAAGATGAGAGTGCTATCAAGAGTGCTCTTAATACTGAACTCCAATAGCTGTTCAAGAAGGCAACTAAGTTTGGGAATGCACCAGTAGTTGATGTTGATGAATTTCTTGCTCAAAAGCCTAAAGGGAAGCAACCTACTGGTGAAGGACCAACTGGGAGAAGCCGAATTGTTCTACCTCCTTTCATCCCTGTTTATGACCCTGCTGAATTACCTCTCCTATTCCCTGAAGCCTGGAAGATTAAACAAGAGGAGCTATCTGATGAAGAAAGAGAAAGAGAAAGGGATAAAGATAGATAGTCTCCTATGTGCTTAACTTGTATCTTTTGTAATTTACTTTTCATTACGAATTATCTTGTAATTATTGTATATATCTGATGTAATGAAAGTAAAGTGAGTTTATCTTCAAAATCATATCAAATTATAAGATATAGATAACTCAGCAAAAGATCCCAAAACAAACTTAAAGGGACGAATTTACTGTCTACTCTCACTAGGTCCCTAAGTGCTGGCTTTAGTGTTTTCTCTTCAAGTCATAGGTTTTGTCATCATCAAATAGGGGGAGATTGTTGAGTCCCCAAAATAATTAAGGATTTAATTATGACAAAACAATATTTATTTGCACTAAAGTGTTATGTGCAGCCAGCACAAGTTTGTTTATGTATAGTCAGCTAATATAGCTGTGTCGAGTGTTTAGTATGCTGCCTAGTCTATCAGCACAAGGTAGAAATGTATTCTTTGAATCAGCACAGGATGTGCACCCAGCAAATCAAGAATATCAAGTGACTCAGCATATGAAGGACCAGTAAGTCTGGATATCAGCATACAACACAAGACAGCCATGCTCCATTACAAGCATGATAAGTTTCCCTGAGTGGTCTACATCAAATGTACTATTCAACAGAAGTCGAAGATAAAGTTGAACAGAGAAGGACACGCGTCGGCGACTGACAAGTGACCTTACAAGACCGCATGGGAATGCAGAAGTTTAACTTATGTGCAGACATAAGTTATCCGTTGTCAACACCTAGGGAACACAACATTCTATTTGTTTAATCAAATAGTGGTGCCAAACCGAATTGGGGTGTTCCTGCAAATAGCTACTAAAGAGGAAAGAAAGGGAGCACGCCTCCTTACACAATTGTCCCCTCAAGTATAGACATCCTATGTACCAGTGGACAATAGATCAATTACACGGTTAATAGAACTACTATATATATTGTTGTATCCACTATTGTAAAAACTAGTGGTGTGGGTTTATTTGTTAGAGTCCAAACCGTGTAATAGCTTTAGTTTATCTCTTAGCTATAATCTAGGTAATCTGTATCAACCAACTATCATTTCCGCCAAGGATAGTTGTGATTCTTTCTGATTTAATCAATAAAGAATAACCGTTGAAAATTACCTGTGACTCTATCTTATTTACTACAGAATACTAAACGTGTTTAACTGACTAGTTAATTAAGAAAAGAATTGTATTCACCCCCCCCCCTCTACAATACTCCTGTTGTTATTAAGGGACCAACAGTACTGCCTGGTTACGTCTACTTTTCAATACCTTAGCACCCACATAAACTTTCAATCCTAATGGCTCAACCTGTTCTCTACCAAGCTGTAATGGACCCCCTTGGTTCCTATCAACACCTAAATACTCTCCAATGAGAGTAACAAAAATACCTCCTCCTATTATACTCCCGTCCTGCATTCCCTCTACCATTTTAGATAAATAAAAAGCAACACAGTAAGGGATATTGACAAAGCTTTTAGGATCCCGAATACACTTTAGGTAGCATAAATCATGTAAGGTAATTTTTTCTTTATTGTGACCTTTCTGTGTAATCGAGTTAGCCAAAAATCTATGAATGATACGAAGCTCGGCTCTGTCAATATGTGTATAGGAGTGTCCTCCCGCTCGTGTAAAAACATCAAAATGTGACATACGCCTACAAATGGCGTCAGCGTCAAAGTTGCTATCTACCCTTTCACCATAATGAATCAAGTTTGTACAATCGGGTAGTAGCAACTCACCAGGAGTATATATCTGTAAAGCCCTGGCCATGTCCAGCATGGACATTCTGTACATCCTACCGCCAAGGATAAACCTAAGAAATCTTCTATCATCTATTCTAACTATATTTGTATCAAGTGATACAGTACTCATCAGCTCAACACACCATTCCTTATATACAGGTCTACGAATGGTGAAAAGACGTTCCCAATCTGTAAAAGAAGAACTGCCATACATTTGTACCAAAAGCTGTCTAACACGGTCAGCTAGATGGACCATTTCCAAAGGGGCCCAATCGATTACCCTTGGCACCTCTACATTTTTTGTTACCAATTTGAATTTGTTCCTTTGATATGTCTCGTAATCTTTCCATCTTCTATCAAATCTCAGATTAGGATGCAGAGTGTGCTCAGGAATCGTTGGGAATTCTACTGGCGGCCTCATCGGGAATACTATGAATTCATCAACAAACTGTACCGGATCATAATAAGGTACGTGCTGATCAGGCTGTTGTTGTGGTTCTTGTTCGTGTTGCATTTCTGGTTCTGGTTCTGGTGCTGGTGCTCGTCGTCTAGATGATGATGCTCCTGAACCTCCATTATCGGCTTTCTGCAAAACAAATTAAACACAAAATTTGTGCATCTAAATATGCATTAGTGTTATCAAAATAACAACTTAAAACAATCACAATAATATGTTAAATTAAAATTAAACTTATACACATTTTCACAATTTTTTACAATTCTACACTTTTTCAAATAAGCACATATGAAAATGTAGACAAAGTTCATAAGCATTTAACTTAAATAACATGCCAAAATAGTCATTACTAACAATTAAACAAGTCTCAAATGGCAAATATATCAAATTAATCAAGTTCATGAATTTTGGACTTAAAAAGTCCACTTTAATCTCTAAAAATCATGTTTAGGATCAATGTTTGGATCATTTAACTACCTAAACATGTTACACTACTCAATTTAGCAATAATTCATGATAAAAATTGGCCATAACCTGTTTATATCAAAAAGCCCCAAATTGCTCAAGAACACAAACCCTAGATTTCTAAAAATTTTGAAGTTTTTGGCTTCAAATCAGGTTAAATAGCATCAATCTAGGTTATACATGCAAAAAATACTAACAATTTAACACTAATTACACTAAAAATTAACAAAATTGCATTAGGTAAAAAATTGGTAATTATCACAAAAACTAGGAATTTATAGAGTTTAGCGGTGTAATTTTTACCTTTTTGCTGAAGAATGCGAATCTAGGCATGATTAGAGCAAGAAAAATGACGAATTACGGTGAAAAAATGATGAAATTTGGTGAAGATTTGAGGTATTTTTCGTGTATGTGTGTGTGAAGTGGTAAAGAACACAGCTCGCTGTCTGTTTTGAGTCTGGCCAGATTTTTGCCTCCATGAGATCGCATGGATGTTTAGGGAGAATCCCATGCGATCGCATGGGTATCCGGCTACAGTGATTTCAGTTTTTTTTTTTTAAACAACCTTATACTTTATAAAACATATAGTTAATTAAATTCTAAAAATTTTGTTTTCCTTTAGGAGCGAGGGTGTTTCGGATTGATGTCCTAGTCTGTCCCTCGACAAAATTTTAAAATTTTTCAATTCAAAGCGCGGTTTTAAAAGTAAAGATTTTTGGGGTTTTTAATGTTTTTGGCAAACTTTAATTCAATAAGATTAAAAATAATGATAATAAAAGTTCTCGTCCCTCCCTCGGGTAAAGCAATTTCGGTTCAACGACCTAGTCTTCAACTTACGACGAATTTTAAAAATCATATTTTTAACTTAGCGAAATAAAGTAAATTTTTGTTTTTAAATTCACACCAAACTTAAATTAAAAATGCATAAAAAAAAATTCACACCAAACTTAAATTAAAAATGCATAAAATTAAAAATTCACACCAAACTTATATTATATTTTTATTTTCATACAAACTTATATTAAAAATATTAATTTTTCAAATATTTACAATTTTAAATATATTGATTTAAAAAGTTTACAATAATTTTTTAATACAAATTTATTAATTTTAAAAACATGGTAAAAATAAGATTAAAAATCTTTTTGGTTTTTTATCCCACTTTAATCAATCAAATATTATCAAAAATATACGCCCCTCCTTTTGGTAAAGTAATTTCGGTTCCATGACCTAATTTAACTCATGACGAATTTTTGAAATCTTTTATTTTGATTGATTAAAGATATTTATACCTTAAGAATAAACGTTAAATTTCGCAGTGATGTAATAAATTTTTGAATGATATCAATAATTTCGGTCGCCAAACCTAATTTCATCGAATACCAATTTAATATTTTATAGCGAAAAAATTAGCGTTTATTATCAAAAGGTTAAAAATAAAAATAAAAAAAATAAAAACTGTACAGACTTACCCGTGAGATAGTATTCTTAGTGATACGATCTATCCCACTCATAAGATAGTCGGGTTAATTGGTTTTCCATAGCTACATAGGCGTAACCTCGAGCATTCAGTGTTTTTTCTTCTAAACATATGAACGGTCCGTCTCTACATAAAGTAACAAATTCGGTGTTTGAATATGTTTGATTATTTGAACATTTACCTCCATGTGACCATTTTCCGCATTTGTGACATCTTTCTAGGTGTCGTGCTCTTCTTTTCGCTGCGGATTTTGATTTTCCTTTACCAAATTGTAACTTATTATTTTCGCATCTGGATTCTTTTCTTACTCCGTCCAATCTTTCTCTGATTACTGATACTAGTTCACTCGGAAGTGTGTCATTATTACGTTTAGTGATCAAAGTGTGTAGCATTCGACCATGGTTTAGTTCACAGAAAGTCTTCATTTCGTAAAAACCTAAAAAAAATAAAAATTCAGAATGGGGGGAGAAGACTAGTTCTTTAGGGTCTGCTAGGGAAAGACCATTCGGGTTCCATTTTCGAGAACTACACGAAAACAGAAAATCTAACTCTAACAGAAATACATATTATCCTTTAAAGACTTGATTCTCCCCACACTTAGTTAGCTGTGGTATCGAAATTGTGATTAACTTCGTTGTCGACTTCCATCGGACTATCTATGTAATGTTTAACTCTGTGACCATTAACTTTAAATTCAATTCCATTTGAATTTATTAATTCTATCGTTCCGTATGGGAAAACTCTTTTGACTATGAATGGTCCAGACCATCTTGATTTCAATTTTCCAGGAAATAGCTTGAATCGTGAATTGAAAAGAAGAACTCTGTCTCCTTCTTTAAATTCTTTTAAACTTCTGATTCTTTTATCATGACATTTATTTGTTCTTTCTTTATAGATTAACGAATTTTCGTATGCTTCATGTCTTAATTCTTCTAATTCGTTTAGTTGACTTAATCGTAGACGTCCGGCTTCATGTAAATCAAGATTACATGTCTTCAAAGCCCAAAATGCTTTGTGTTCAATTTCTACTGGAAGATGACATGTTTTTCCGTAAATGAGTCTAAAAGGTGTGGTTCCAATTGGAGTTTTGTAGGCTGTTCTAAAAGCCTAGAGTGCATCCTCCAATTTAATGGACCATTCCTTCGGATTTAATCCTACGGTTTTCTCTAGAATACGTTTTAAATCTCGGTTGGTATTTTCAACTTGTCCACTTGTTTGTGGATGATAAGCGGTGGAGATTTTATGAGTTACTCCATATCTTTTAAGAACTTTCTCAAGTTGATTATTACAGAAATGAGTACCCCGATCACTTATTAAAGCTTTCGGTGTTCCAAACCTTGCAAAAAGACGTTTTAAAAAGTTGACTACAACTCGTGCATCGTTAGTTGGGAGAGCTTGTGCTTCCGCCCATTTAGATACATAATCAATGGCTACGAAAATGTATAAATTATTATGAGATTTCGGAAATGGACCCATAAAGTCAATACCCCAAATGTCAAATACTTCACATACTTGAATGACATTTTGTGGCATTTCATCACGTTGACTTATTTTTCCGGCCCTTTGACAAGCATCACAGGATTTGCAAAGAAGGTGTGCGTCTTTGTAAATTGTAGGCCAATAGAATCCAGCATCATAAACTTTTCTTGCTGTTAGTTGAGGCCCATAATGCCCTCCTGTTGGTCCTGTGTGACAATGGTTTAAAATTTTACTAGCTTCTTCTCCGAATACACATTGGCGTATTATTCCATCTGGACAACTTTTAAACAAATGTGGATCTTCCCAGAAATAGTGTTTTATATCACTGAAGAATTTCTTTCGTTTTTGGTACGATAATCCTTTTTCAAGGAATCCACAAACTAAGTAGTTTGCATAGTCTGCAAACCATGGAATTTCATTATAATCTATCTTCAATATATATTCATCATGAAAGCTGTCTTTTATGGCGAATTCATTTAGAACTTCTAATTCAGGATTTTCAAAACGAGAAAGATGATCAGCGGCGAGATTTTCTGCTCCTCTTTTATCTCGAATTTCAATATCGAACTCTTGTTAGAGTAAGATCCAACGAATTAATCTTGGTTTGGCATCTTGTTTCGAAAATAGGTATCTAAGAGCAGAATGGTCAGTATAGACCACCGTTTTCGCTAGAACGAGATATGAACTAAATTTGTCAAAAGAAAAGACAATAGCAAGGAGTTCTTTTTCAGTAGTTGTATAATTTGTTTGTGCTTCTTGTAACGTCTTACTAGCATAATATATAGGTTGAAATCGTTTTTCAATCCTTTGTCCTAAAACGGCTCCCATTGCAAAATCACTTGCATAGCACATAAGTTCAAACGGTAGATTCCAATTTGGTGTTATCATGATCAGCGCATTAGTGAGTTTCTCTTTAAGAATATTAAAATATTTGATGCATTCATCTGAAAAGATGAATGGAGCATCTTTTTCTAGGAGTTTATTCATAGGAGTGGCAATTTTAGAAAAATCTTTTATGAAACGTCAGTAAAAACCGGCATGCCCTAGAAAACTCCTAATTCCTCTAACATTGGTGGGATGTGGAAGTTTAGCAATTACATCTACTTTAGCTCTATCCACTTCAATCCCTTCCTTTGAAATTTTATGTCCAAGAACGATGCCTTCTTTAACCATGAAATGACATTTCTCCCAATTAAGTACTAGATTTGATTGTTCGCATCTAATAAGCATTCGTTCAAGATTAATTAAACATGTTTCAAAAGTATCACCGAAGACTGAAAAGTCATCCATGAAAACTTCCATGCATTCTTCTATCATGTCGTGAAAAATCGCCATCATGCACCTTTGAAAGGTTGCAGGGGCGTTGCAAAGTCCAAATGGCATGCGTTTGTAAGCAAAAGTACCATAAGGGCACGTGAACGTGGTTTTCTCTTGGTCTTCGGGTGCTATTGGAATTTGAAAATATCCGGAAAAACCATCAAGAAAACAATAGTAACTGTTTTCGGCTAATCTTTCCAACATTTGATCAATAAAAGGTAAGGGAAAGTGATCTTTTTTGGTGGCGTCATTTAATTTTCTATAATCAATACATACACGCCATCCAGTTACAGTCCTAGTAGGAATAAGCTCATTTTTCTCATTTGTAATGACAGTCATGCCACCCTTCTTAGGCACGCATTGAACTGGGCTTACCCATGGACTATCAGAAATTGGATAAATTAAACCTGCATCTAGTAGTTTAATAATTTATTTCTTAACTACATCTTGCATATTAGGATTTAGTCTTCGTTGGCGTTGCACATATGTTTTATGACCTTCTTCCATAAGGATTTTATGTGTGCAATACGAAGGACTTATTCCTTTTATATCATGAATCTTCCATGCAATAGCTGGTTTATGAGCTTTCAACACAGAAATGAGTTGTGATTTCTCATTTTCAGTAAGAGAAGACGATATTATTACAGGTAATTCAGATTCACCATGTAAATAAGCGTATTCCAAATGGTTTGGAAGTGGCTTTAACTCTAATTTCGGAGGTCCTTCTATCGATGATTTATATCAATATCTGTCTTCTTCTTTTAGCATTTGAATTTCTTCTGTTGTTGGTTCATATCCATTAGCCATTAGTGTAGCTAACATTTCAGTTTCATCAATTGGTTCAGTTCCTTCTCCTAAAGAACATTCTCCTGTTCCTTGTAATTCTGGAAATTCTTCTAATAATTCTGCATGTGAATCTATAGTTTGAATATAATAACATGTATCATCTGCAGATTGCGGTTGTTGCATTGCTCTATCAACTGAAAAGGTAACACTCTCGTCCTCTATACTTAGGGTCAGTTTCTTACCAAACACGTACATCATTGCTTTAGCCGTGTTTAAGAATGGTCTTCCTAATATGAGAGGAACTTGAGAATCTTCTTCCACGTCTAGAACAACAAAATCTACTGGAAATACTAAAGTACCAACTTTAACTAGCATGTTCTCCATTATCCCTCTTGGATATTTTATTGATCTATCGGCTAGTTGTATACTTATTCTTTTTGGTTTCAATTCTCCAAGGTCTAGTTTAGTGTATAGTGAATACGGCATTAGATTTATACTTGCACCTAAGTCTGCTAATGCTTCTATTGAACTAAGACTACCCAGAAAACATGGAATTGTGAAACTTCCTGGATCAGATAGTTTTTCTGGTATCTTATTCAACAGCACTGCTGAACAATTAACATTCATAGTAACAGCTGAGAGTTCTTCCATTTTCTTTCTATTTGTGATTAGATCTTTCAGAAATTTAGCATATCTAGGCATTCCTGAAATTACATCAATGAAAGGAAGATTTACATTTATCTGTTTAAACATATCCAAGAATTTGGATTGCTCGGCTTCAAGTTTCTCTTTTTTCATTTTACTCGGGTAAGGAAGTGGTGGTTGGTATGGTTTAACATAAGGTTTAGCCTTAACTGTGTTATCTTCATTAACCTTTTCAACTACCGGTTCTTTTTTCTTATCTTGTTCAGGTTGTGGTTCTTGTGGAGTAGGAATAACTTCATCAGAAGTTACAGGTATTTCAGGTGGTTTAAGTGTTGTACCACTTCTTGTGGTAATGGCTTTAGCTGTTTCATTCAGGGGGTTAGCATTTGTATCACTAGGTAGACTTCCCGGTTTTCTTTCACCTATTAACCTTGCTAGGTTACTTACTTCTTGTTCCAAATTTTGAATAGAAGCTTGTTGATTTCTAAATGCTTGAGCATTTTGTTCATTAGTTTGTTTCTGAGATGTGAAAAACTGCGTTTGAGTTTCAACTAGCTTTGTCATCATATCTTCTAAATTCGGCTTTTTATCATCGGTTTGTGGTGGTTTGTTTTGAAAATTAGGTCTTTGCTGATTGTAAGTATTGTTGGATACTTGTTGATTATTAGGACCTTGTTGATTGTTGTATGGAACATTTCGGTTATAATTCTGGTTTTGATTGTAAATCGGTCTTGGCAGTTGATAATGATTCTGATAATTATTTTCAGGCCTTTGGTTTATGTATGAAACATTCTCTCTTTGTTCCATTGTTAGTTCAATACTGAGACAATCTTTTGTCAAATGTGGTCCTCCACACTGCTCATAACTAATTCGTATTGAGTGGATATCTTTAGTCATCTTTTCTATACGTCTCTCGACAGCATCTATCTTTGCTGAAATGGAATCTAAGTCATGGCTAGAATCGGCTCTAGCTACTTTAGATGATCTAACGATATCTTTTTCTTGGTGCCACTCATGTGAGTGGGAAGCAGTGTTATCAATAATTTTGTAAGCATCAGTTTCGGATTTCTTCATAATAGAACCACCAGCTGCTATATCTATGTCTTTTCTTGTAGTGATGTCGCATCCCTGGTAGAATATTTGTACTATTTGACAAGTGTCTAAACCATGTTGCGGACATCCTCTTAATAACTTTCCAAATCTTGTCCATGCCTCATATAGAGTTTCATTCGGTTTCTGTGTGAACGTAACAATTTCTCCTTGAAGTCTTACGGCTTTAGATGCCGGAAAGAATTGTTTAAGAAATTTTTCAACTAAAACATCCCATGTATCAATCGCCCTTTCAGGTAACGATTCCAACCAATCTTTGGCTTCTCCCTTTAAAGTCTAGGGAAATAACATGAGATATATCTGTTCATCCTCCACTTCTCTTATTTTAAATAGTGTGCAGATCCTATTAAAGGTATGAAGATGTTCGTTTGGATCTTCCTTCGGCGTACCACTAAATTGGCATTGATTAGTCACCATATGTAGAATTTGTCCTTTGATTTCATAATCTGGCGCATTAATGTCTGGATGAGTAATTGCGTGACCTTGGCCAGTTCGTTTAGCTCTCATTCGGTCTTCCATACTTAAAGGTTCTAGATTTTCCATGATTGAATTTGTTGAATCTGAATCACTAGAGGATTCTGATTTAATGGTTCGTTCCTCAACAATCTCTGTTTGAATGATTGGTGGTTCTGGAGGAAAAATTAATGGTTCAGGATCTATGAATCGTTCCTGAATATTCTTCGGATTCTCAATTGTGAGGTCGGGTTCAAAAATGGATTATCGGAAATTTGAATTGGAGTACTTGGTTGACTGGATGACGATTCTAAAGAAAAATCAACAGCGACAATATTTGCTAGATGTCTTGATCGAGTTACAGGTGGTGAACGTACAAAAGGTGGTGAACGTCTTGCTCGGTGCATTCACTGAATATCCTATTAGTTTTTAAAAGGAAAGAAAAATTATATAAGTTATCCAGTTAATAGACTTTTCTGATTTTGCCTACGTTTCGAATAGCCAAAAGATGCAGCAGAGGGGCAGGATTCGTTTGGTCTCAATATAATTGAGTACTGTTTGGCTCCAATAACCCTGTCCACGTACAAATCCAACTATTACTACGAACTAGAAAATTTTGATGTCTATCAATTTAACCACTTAAAATAAATTTTCGTAATTTAAAGAAATTTTAGATAAGAAGTAGAATAAAAATCTATGTCCTAAAACTAGAATGGCGAGAAATAAGAAAGAAAAAGAGTGCGTCGAAAAAGGTCGAAAAAGAAAAGGGGTTGAAAAATAAAAGGCGTCGAAAAATAAGAAAGAAAAAAATGACTTATAAAACTTTAAAACATTCGACTAACCCAACCTTATTACTATCACTAACTTAAAATTAAAATTGCAAATTAAGATTACTAATTGGAGTGATAATTGATACATAGGTAAAAGGCGTCGAAAAATAAAAATAAGAAAGTAGCGAGTTGAAACTTAAAAAGGAACTAAAAACTAAAAAATTAAAAGTTGCGTCTAAAAATATTTAAGCTTACAAGTAAAACTATATCCCAAATGGCAATATCTTAAAAAGGAACTAAAACTTAAAAAGTTGTTGCAAAATTCTAAAGCACCTAAATCTTAGTCTAAAGAAAAAGCACTTAAGGGATTTTACGGCAAAGCCTAAAATTCTAGAAATAAAAATAACTATGTCAAAAACTATAACTTTAAAGTAAAAACGAGCGAAAAAACAAATATTACGCTAAAAACAAATAAAAAGAAACAAAATATAAAAATATACTAAAAGTTGTAAAAAGTACAATTTTTATAAAAATATAATTTTTATATTATTTATTTTATAAAACTATTAATTTTATAAACTAATTAAACTAATTAAACTAAATAATACAAATTAAATAATAAAACTAAAACTAAATAATAAAAAATACAACCCTAATTAGGGTTTTAAGTTAAATAATAATAATTATTATCCGTAATAAATGAAGTTGGCAGACTAATCAGACGTGTCAGGTGAGCTCATGCGATCGCATGAGTTCTATGTTACCCAGCCATGCGATCGCATGGGCGAGGGTTTCGGGCTAGACACTGGGCTGCTACAGTACATGCCGAGAGTTTATTATTTTTTTTTCTTGTTTTGCTGTATTATATTTCTGTTTTATATATTTATGTAATATATTAATATAAATTAAATAAAACTTATATTCTTAAAAAATAAAGATGAAGAAACTTTTATATAACTTATATATTTAACAAACTCTTAAAAATATTTATATTTTTCTTTTTCTTTTTATATTTTTGAATATATTAAAACGTATTTTTACAAAAGTGTATTTTTTTTATAAAAGTAAACTAAAAATAAAAATCTTTTTTTTTATTAGCGTTGTGCTTCCGGCATTTAAGCAAGAAATTGCTCCCCGGCAGCGGCGCCAAAAATACTTGATAGTTAAAGCTAAGGGGTATAAAATACTATTAAATTTTACAAGGAAATACTATTAAATACGATACAATTTTACACAAGATATTTATTTATTTATAGAATGGATATACCTAAACCTTGCTACAACACTTATAGGCAGTGTGCGTAATCGTACAGTAGTGTAGTTTTTAGTAAGTCCGGGTCGTTCCACAGGGAAAAATCTTTAAACAAAGCTTAACGCTATATTAGTTTTATTTTATAAAAATACAAATATATATATCTAATATTATTGTTATAAAGGGGGGTTTTTACCGTTTAATGACCAGTTTGTCGATTTTAAAAACTTTAGTCGCAGTTAAAACCTAATGTAAAATAATAAAAATAAATATAACTTAATTTAAAGCATAAAGTAAATAACGATAAGGAAATTGCGATAAATAAAAGTGCTGTAAAATAAAATTGCGATAATTAAAAAGTACGATAATTAAAAGTGCAATTAAATACAATGACAATAAATAAAAGTGCGATAATTAGAAGTACAATTAAATGTAAAATAAAGGAAATTAAATATGAAATAAAAGAATTATGCTTATTTAAACTTCCGTAATCATGATGTTTGACGTGTTGATTTTAGTTTTATGCCCATGGGTTAATTGTCCTTTGTCCTGGATTATTTAATATGTCCGTCTGGTTTTTGTCCATAAGAGTCCATCAGTCATAAAT
Source organism: Rutidosis leptorrhynchoides (assembly GCF_046630445.1). NCBI lineage: Eukaryota > Viridiplantae > Streptophyta > Magnoliopsida > Asterales > Asteraceae > Rutidosis > Rutidosis leptorrhynchoides. Next base: position 306,865,293 of record NC_092337.1, on the reverse strand, counting down.
ATAAAGTGCGAGTATCCTCGTCAAATTATCCTTATACCCGAAGTTAAATATTCCAACTAATTGGGGACTTAAACTGTAACAAGATTTTAATACTTTGTTTAATAATTACACCAGGTTATCGACTGCGTGTAACCCAAGGTTTTAATACTTTGTTATCAATTATGCCAAGTGTCCTTGTACATAATTTCACCCCTGTTTTAATAATTCTAGTGACTATTAATCCATTCCCGTGTCCGGTTAAATGAACGATTATTCGTACATATAAATACCCCGCCCATCGTGTCCGATTGAGTGTATATGGTTATTTATAGGGACGTCCAATTGTAAATCTTTATATTAAAATTAACAAATTATCATTTAGTTAAACAAATATAAAGCCCATTAATAGCCCATAGTCTAATTTCCACAAGTGTCGTTCTTTTGTCCAAATCCCAATTATGGTACAAAGCCCAATTACCTAATTTTAATATTTTTAGCCCAACATCATGATTACTTCGGATTAAATAAGCATAATAATAACTTAGCTACGAGACATTAAATTAAAAAGGTTGAACATAACTTACAATGATTAAAAATAGCGTAGCGTTACACGGACAGAATTTCGACTTACACCCTTACAACATTCGCTAACATACCCTTATTATTAGAAATTAAAATTAAAATTAAAATATAAATTATATATATATATATATATATATATATATATATATATATTTACGTTTGTGAGATAGAGAGATAGGATATTGATATATGGTACACCAGAGCTCGTGTTTTATAGGCCTTGTGAGCTGGAAAAGATGCTCATGCGATCGCATGGAGTTTCTTCCTCCAGGCCATGCGATCGCATGGCCAGCTGGGGAGGCTCAAAAGTCTTTGTTTTTTTATGCCGACGGTTTTTAAATATAATATAATATATATATTAATTTTAAGAATTAATTATATATTATATTATATTCATGTGCATAGTTGACTTGTAATTTTTAGTCCGTTGCGTCGAGCGTTGAGAGTTGACTCTGGTCCCGGTTCCGGATTTTCGAACGTCCTTGCGTACAATTTAATATCTTGTACTTTGCGTTTTGAATCTTGTACTCTCATAATTTTGAGACGTTTCTTATCAATAATTGGAACCTCTTTGATTGTATTTTGTACTTTTGAGCTTTTTGGTCGTTTGCGTCTTCAATTCGTCGAATCTGTCTTTTGTCTTCACCTTTTATTATTTAAATGAATATCACTTGTAAATAGAACAGTTGCAACTAAAAGCTTGTCTTTCTTGAGGGATAATGCTATGAAATATATGTTCGTTTTTAGCATTATCATGACCTGAACATGAAAGTTCATCCCATCATTAATCCTAACACACTAGTACACCCTAAAGACTCCAAAAATGGTCACAAAGTCAGAACATACCTGATTCAATTCATTTTCATAAATTACTCTCAACAAAACACCATTTCAATCATATCTAGAGTTTCGGGAATCGAAATCACATGAATCCGGAGTCTAAAATTAATGTCTTGATGAGAGGAACTCATCTAGATACTTTAATTTCACTTTTATATCAGTTACATGATCAGAAATGAACGAAAATGCTGCTGTCCCAATTCAATCAAACCGAAAACACATATATTTGAGCATTTCTACGCATACAATCATCAATACAATAACATGTATTCATCATACTATCAATATAACATCAAAATACAGAAAATATATAAAAAATTAAAAATCTAGGGTTAGGGTTTATACCTTAATCAATAATTGATTAATGTAGACGCGTAGAGAATGATGCGGTGAATCCGATTACACTAAAAGCCCTTTGAAATGATCAACCAATTGATGAAGATGATGATGATTTTTGTGATGGTTGGTGACAGCTCTAAGGAGGAAAAAGGGAGAGGAGAAAGTGAAATGGGAATATTAGGTTTGAGAGAAAAAAGGCTAGTAATGAAAAATGAAAATAAGAATAATGTAAAAAAATCACAAACCACCCCACCTAAGGGGATTTTGGCTGAATGGAGGGTATGGGGTGGGCCCCCTTGGCCCAAAATTGAATTTTTATAAATTGCTTTTAGCCCGAACGTTCGATCGAAGCCCGAAACGCTAAAACACCGTTACGCGATTAAATATTCGGAGAGATAACGCACACGCGGCAAATAAAATATATAAACACTATATATAATTATATGACATAAAAAATATCATATTTAAAATAATTGGGATTCAAAAATCTCAAAAGTCTGACCGTTGGTTTGAAAACCGAAAAGATTCGCCGGATAGAAATCCGCGACACGTAGAAACATACAACTTTAAATATGAATACAAATATTCATTTAACACATAATAATAAATATATTATTATAAAAATAATAATATAGGTCATAGAAATGACGTGGAACGAATAACAGTTAATGGTCGTTAAATAATTAACGGTAAAAGATAACGGAAAAAGTAGGATCGTGACAGTACCTTCCCGTTACGGAAATTTCGTCCCGAAATTTAAGCAGGTGCAGGGGTTAACTCAGCATCTGGGAACAAATGCGGGTACTTCTGCTTAATCTGATCTTCACGCTCCCATTTGAACTCGGGACCGCGTCTGGCGTTCCATCTAACTCAAACAATAGGAATCCTACTCTGTTTAAGAGTCTTAACCTCTCGATCCATAATTTCGACAGGTTCTTCAATAAAATGAAGTTGCTTATCAACATGAAGTTCCTCCAGAGGAATAGTCTTATCGGCCTCGGCCAAACACTTCTTTAAATTTGATACATGAAAAATGTCATGAATAGCACTGAGTTCTTGTGGCAATTTCAAACGATAAGCCACTGGTCCAACTCTCTCAATAATCTCAAAAGGTCCAACAAAATGAGGATTCAACTTTCCCCTTTTACCAAAACGTATCATGCCCTTCCAAGGTGATACCTTCAACATAACACGATCACCGACCTGAAATTCAATATCGTTTCTTCTCTTATTGGCATATCTCTTTTGCCGACTTCTGGCGGTTCTCAATCTTTCCTTAATCTGTACGATCTTCTCGGTAGTCTCATGAATAATTTCTGGACCTGTGAGTTGAGCATCCCCAACCTCATTCTAACAGACAGGAGATCTACACTTTCTAGCATACAGAGCTTCAAACTGTGCAGCTTTAATACTTGCATGATAGCTGTTATTATAATAAAATTCAGCTAGTGGCAAATACCTATCCCACCCATTACCAAAATCAATAACACATCCTCGTAACATGTCTTCTACATTTGAATGGTCCTTTCACTCTGACCATCCGTCTGAGGATGATAAGCGGTGCTCATATCTAACTTAGTTCCCAAGGCTTCCTGTAAGGATCGCCAAAACCTCGATACAAATCGGCTGTCTCGGTCTGAAATAATAGATACAGGAACACCATGTCTAGAAACAATCTCCTTCAAATACAAACGAGTAAGCTTCTCCATCGAATCCATTTCCTTAATCGGCAAAAAGTGAGATGACTTAGTGAGTCGATCTACAATCACCCAAATGGTATCATAGCCACCCGCAACTCTCGGTAATTTAGTAATAAAATCCATCGTAATACCTTCCCACTTCCACTCTGGAATCTCAAGTTGCACCAAAAGTCCAGACGGTTTTTGGTGTTCAGCTTTAACCTTAGCACAGGTCAAACACTTAGCCACATACGTAGCCACATCACCTTTCAAGTTAGGCCACCAATACATCTCCTTAAGATCATGATACATCTTTCCTGAACCAGGATGAATAGAGTACCTAGACTTATGAGCCTCATGTAAAACAAGTTATCGCAGATCACCAAACTTCAGAACCCAAAGGTGTCCCGTAAAATACCAAGTACCATCGGTTCGTACCTCTAACTGTTTACTCAAGCCTCGGACCTTCCCGTTACAAAATTCTCCTCCTTCAAGGCTTTTTGTTCTACCTCAAGAATCTGCCTTGCGAGGTTTGTTCGAATTATCATATTCAAGGCTCTAAACCTGCGAGGTTCAGCCCTTTCTTTACGACTTAACGCATCGGCCACAATGTTGGCCTTTTTCGGATGATATAAAAGTTCACAATCGTAATCATTCAACGTCTCAATCCATCTTCGTTGCCTCATATTCAACTGTTTCTGATCAAGGATATGTTGAAGCCTTTTGTGATCAGTGTACACAGTACTTTTGACCCCATATAAGTAATGTCTCCAATTCTTGAGTGCGAACACAACAGCTCCCAATTCTACATCATGGGTTGTATAATTATGTTCATGAATCTTCAACTGACATGACGCGTAAGCAATGACTTTCTTTCGTTGCATCGAAACACAACCAAAGACTTGACACGAAGCATCACAATAGATAACAAAATTATCATTACCCTCAGGTAGTGATAATATCGGTGCAGAAGTTAACTTCTTCTTCAGAGTTTGGAAAGCAGACTCTTGTTCACTCTTCCACTCATACTTCTTCCCCTTATGCGTTAAAGCAGTCAGAGGTTTCGCTACTCGTGAAAAATCTTGAATGAACCTTCTATAATAGCCTGCTAATCCTAGAAACTGGCGAATTTGAGTAGGAGTTTTTGGAATTCCCCACTTTTCAATTGCCTCAATCTTGGCAGGATCAATTTGTATTCCCTGTTTACTAACAATTTGTCCAAGGAATTGAACTTCTCTTAACCAGAGAGTACACTTAGAGAACTTAGCGTACAACTCTTCTTTTCTCAATAAATCAAGCACTAACTTCAAATGCTCCCCGTGCTCTTCATCACTCTTGGAATAAATAAGGATGTCGTCGATGAAAACAATAACGAATTTGTCCATATAGGGTATACACACACGGTTCATGAGGTCCATGAACACAGCAGGTGCGTTGGTTAATCCGAACGACATAACAAGAAATTCATAGTGACCATAACAGGTACGGAAAGCGGCTTTCCGAATATCAGTTTCTTTAGCCCGCAGTTGGTGATAACCGGAACGAAGATCAATCTTAGAATAAACGGACGAACCTTGAAGTTGATTGAACAGATCATCAATTCTCGGAAGAGAGTAACGATTCTTAACCGTAAGCTTGTTCAATTCACGATAATCAATGCACATTCGGAACGAACCATCTTTCTTCTTAATAAACAAAACAGGAGCTCCCCAAGGGGACGAACTGGGATGAATGAAATATAGTTGCAATAATGAAGGAAGAAATATATGGAGTAGTCACATCGGTGGCATAGATATTTAAGGCAATTCTCTCAAAGGAGATAACGAGGATCATGGACTTCAAAGTAAATTTTCATTACATTTCAGAAAGGAAGACGTACGAAAGGTGTGATATTTCAACGAGAGTGAACTCCCTTGCACAATGAGCGAGGCAATCTAGGATTCATCCTTATTCTTCAATTTATGTACGGATGAAAAGAAACGCGAATCATGGGTTATAAAGAATGGTCGACTCCAGGTGAGATGAATTTCCAAAAATGATTTCGTGCACCTCAAAGTATTGAATCACAGGATTGATGTTTACGAGGGTGATGCGGTTAGCCGTGAATATCGAGAGTAGAAACTTCTCAACGGTCTAGTGTAATATCTATCTGTGATACCAACTATAACAATAGTTGGGGCAAAAACCCACCTAGTGCCTTTCTTGAGAACAGGGTGACCACTGAACGTACCTCAAAAAACTGATTTATCGATCCACGTTTCGGCCATGTCCAACCATAAGAGGGAAAATTTTATGAGCGCAAAGACTTTCCAATTTTTTTTTTTTTTTAAAACCGGCATCCAAAGTGGTGTAAGAGTTTCTATCAATGAACTTAATGATAAGTTTCATCCTTAAACGGAGGATGAGAAGAACTGTGATCCAAACACTCTATAGAGTAATGCGAAAATTTGATAAAATCAATCAAAGGAGTTTTTGAAAAAGCTTTAAATTTTTGATGTGACAATATACACGGAACGAAGTTCTTAGTAAATTTAGAAGTATGTACAACGTGTACCATTTTATATAAAACAAATTGACTTAGTCAAACAGCTCAATAAATGAGTGATTTTAAAATAATTTTGGAGGTATGATTTAGTATATACTAGCCAAAATAGGTAAGGGTAAATTTATTCATTTGAATCCATACGTACATATATGATTTTATAAATTGTATACATGACAAAATATTTCATTACTTCTATTCGCCCATAAACCTCTTGAGAACCGCCCAATTAAACAAATGTGTAAAACTTCCGATGATAAACAGAGTTTATGTATTTCAAAAGTTACAAGTTGAAGTAAGATCGTGGAAGATCGAGTAAAGGACTTGAATCGTCGTGCGACATTTGAACAACACATGTTATGGGGTCATGAAAACCAAAATGTTGTTTTGACTATTATCAAGGCATAAGTCCTTGGGACAAAACTGTTCCCGAGCGAAGCTGTTGCTAACAAGCGAGTTATGATGGATAGAGCATGAGTTAGATAATCTGGTTAAAACGAGCTTCTCGTATATCAACAAATAAGATAATGAATATTTTCCCTACCCATGTAATGCATCGGAATTTCTGAATGAGTAGTGTAAAAATTTTCCTTGACTCGCTTTCTATTCCTCATGTCACAATATTGGGACTTCTTTAAGAATTAATGTAATATAATCACGTTGGCCTGACGCCATTATATTTCACTAATTCATAGTTCCATTCCAATAGTACTACATGAGGTCAGGACACGCGATCAACCTCGGATTTCCACACAATTTCTCTTAAACAATTTCTTAAACAATGTGCTAAGGATAGCACAAGAGACAAAACATCATAAGTAACGAATAGTAGTAACGATGACATAGAAATGTCTTTGAAGTACCCAAAATATTTAAAGGTCAAGAATGGCGTTTTTTCGGTTCAAAAACCAAAGCACATAGGCGCAACGGCACAAAGGCACGTAATATAACAAGAATGTTATATACCTAAACATAATAGCTGACATTGAAATGCCGAGCATTTAGGAGTCAAGAATGACATCTCGCGTAGTATAACTCAAACGTTATATACATAACCATAATAGATGACATAGAAATGTCGACAATTTCAGAAGTCAAGAATGACATCCCTCGGTTTCACTATCTGAGGTGTTCTTATAAAAGATAAACTCGCATGAGTCGGAGAATACGTTTAAATCGGAATGGGAGTTCCTCCCGGATTCAGAACATAACAGAGATGTATGTATGATAACAATATACATACCAATACGATACAAATAATCACATATAATAATATATTATAGGCCGGGCTGTAGACTAGACTCACAAATGCACCCTATTGACTCGGCGACATCAATGCAGCCTAATTCCCTACAACCAATGCTCTGATACCAACTGTGATGTCCCCGTCAAAACACTTAACGGCTCCGTCACTTGGTCCCACAGCTTGACCATAACTCTATATGAATTTAATAAATAACCTTGCATTCTTTATTTAAAAATAATTTCCTATAAAGGAAACCTACCAAAATGTGTAAGTTTAGAAAAACCATACATTATTACTTAACCAAAAGTTGACCAAAACAAAGTCAACAACATCCACTACTAAATGTATCAAAATAGAATGCAAGTTAATGTTTAACAAAAGCTGCCATCATAAATAAGCAGACTCTCTAAGCACAGTGGAAGCAATCAATCATGAACCTGAGAATAAAACATGCGAGTAACTGTCAACAAAAATGTTGAGTGAATTATAGGTTTAATATTGTAAACAATATCTAATTTAAACCATAAAAATTTATGTTTGAAAACATAAAAACTCCTTTTTGGACCACTAAATTATATGTTAGAAAACATATAAAAACATTATTCCATTTTCCGTGAGCCACCTAGTAACCACTTAACCATTTATTTACCCTTACCAAACACAATAAATAATATACACCGAACAAGTGTATCTACAACAAAATACGAAGTACTAAACATTCCGATTATAAATTGCTAGCGCAACTAGCTCGAAATGGGGTTGTCAAACCCGATAGATCTATCCATAGGATTCGCGTTCACCAGTGATTACAGTTACCAGACTAGGGAATATTTTTGTTAAACTCACAATGAATAATTTAAACCTGTAACACCCCAGCTTAACATGACCACAATATTGTCCGCTTTGCCCGCAGGTGCACGGCTTTTTCTTGGCGACCACACACGAGAAGCACTTTCCCAGGAGGTCACCCATCCTGGTAGTGCTCTCGCCCGAGCACGCTTAACCACAACGTACTCGCACTTCTACTCAGCCTATGATCCCAAAACGCGTTGTGTCATTTAAGCGTGAGTATTGCCTTATAATCCCATGATCACTCATGTTCGTGGGCGATGTGGGATTTGCCTAGGGTGTTACATTCACCCCCCTTAGGGACTCATCGTCCTCGATGAGGTTTGCCCCACCACCCCCAACGGCACATGAGTGGCTCTGATACCATTCTGTAACACCCCAGCTTAACATGACCACAATATTGTCCGCTTTGCCCGTAGGCGCACTGCTTTTTCTTGGCGACCACACACGAGAAGCACTTTCCCAGGAGGTCACCCATCCTAGTAGTGCTCTCGCCCGAGCACGTTTAACCACAACGTACTCGCACTTCTACTCAGCCTGTGATCCCAAAACGTGTTGTGTCATTTAAGCGTGAGTATTACCATATAATCCCATGATCACTCATGTTCGTGGGCGATGTGGGATTTGCCTAGGGTGTTACAAAACCAATTTCCACTTGTGTCCAAAATATAAGATAAATTGCATGTATTCTCATCCCAAAAGATTTAAAATAGAAAATGGGACTATAACTCACCTTAATAGCAAACGAAGTAACCACACAAACAAGCGAACATCAAATGAAGTAAAATGATCAGGAATGATCACAACGCCGACCAATAAGTAAAGCAGGTCGATATAAATAACTAACTTAGGTCAAGTCTTAGTATGATAGCTATTGTACATGTTGCAAGTAGACATTGAACAACACTCAACATGCATCGGTTTGATCGAAACAGCGTACGGACACACACTTTCTATTTTTAGAAAGTTTCTATTTTTAGCAGGTTTCCATTTTTGGAAAGTTTCTATTTTTGGAAAGTTTCTATTTTAGGAAAGTTTCTATTTTAGGAAAGTTTCTTTTTTTAGGAAAGTTTCTATTTTTGGAAAGTTTCCAAATTTAGAAAGTTTCCATATTTAGAAAGTTTCTATTTTTAGAAAGTTTTTTAAGTTAGGGAAGTTTCCTTAATTAGAAAGTCAACTGAAAGTCAAAGTCAATCGAAAGTCAACTCAAAAGTCAACCTTGGTCAAACATAATCAACATTAATTTTAAAAGTGTAAGTTGTAATAATAATATAAGTTATAATGTTAATTAAAGTTAAATATATATAATTATGTCATAACATAAGTTTAATTAAATTAAAATGAATTTTTAAAGTTAACATAAGTTTAAATGATATAATTAATATAATATAAGTATTTAATTAATTAATTAAATATTAATCATAATATAAGTATTATTAATTAATAATAAATTTTAATCATATCATAAGTATTATTATTTAATAATGAATTATTAATCATATCATAAGTTTCTAATTATAATTATTAAATCATAAGTATTTAATAATTAAATTATAATTAACTAATAACAAAGTCTTATAATAATTAAATAATAAATTAATCCCTATTATAAGTCTTATAATAATAATCTCATAATATAAGTTTAATACTTATCATAAGTATTTTTCTCATTAATAATAAAAGTATTATTAATCATAAGTTTAATTAAATGTTAATTAAATCATAAGTAATATAATAAATATATATCATAAGTCTTAAATTATAATAATTACTTTTTATATCATAAGTAATTTAATAATAATGAAAATCATTATTTATCATAAGTTTTAATAATTAACCATAAGTTTTAATCAAAAGTTAATCGGGTCGTATCTTGAGCCCCGGGTGTCGGTTTTCGGCGAGCCTTATATACATCTCTGCCTAATTAAACCACCTGACACATTGGTGCACTCAAGAACACTCGAGGAACAGTAACCAAGTCGTGATGATCAGCCATTACACCACTTGGAACTTTAATCCGTTCAAAAATGTGTTTTAGTCATAACGGGTGATCTGTGGCTCGGATTTAGATGACCCGAACATGAAAGTTCATCCCATCATTAATCCTAACTGTAACGACCCATGGTTTTTCCACTTTTAATTAATAATGTTTATTATTAATACTTGCGTGTTAACGAATGTATTTTATTACATTTACTTGTTACCATACATGACTTTGAATGCCCCGATTCGTCTTTGTGACACGCGTACGTTACACGAATAATATTTTCAAATATTATTTACATTCATGATAGATTTTTATTAATCATTTTAATTAACTAAGGTTACTAGTTAATTACTTGGGCTTTAGTTGGATTTATTTGTTAATTACTTGAACTTGGGCTTTCATTAGTGTTAGTGGACTTAGAAGCCCACTCTACTCACCTTAATGGACTCATCAGCCACTTCACCTGCCGCTGTTGCCAATCCTCAGATCCCGTCGGTGACACACTCTAGTAACCCAGGTGCTTCGTCCTCCGGAGTTAGTAGTCATGCGCCTGCCCCAGTGGGTACTGCAGACGGAGCCCAGGACCTCCCGGAGATTCCAGCTCCACTTGCCCCGGTACCTCAGGAGCCACAGCACCATCCCAGTGGTGTTGTGATTCTCGCGGAATTTGGGGAAGGTCCATTCCGTAATCAGTATCATCATTGGTGCCGACGCGCTCCTGATGGACGTCTCGTGCCGATCGGACCCGCCTGATACCGACAGATGATGGTCGCCCGAGGAGAGCCAGTACAACCACACGTGCAGCCACCTCCAAATGATTTAGATGACCCAACATCCGACGACTCATCCACAGACGACTCTAGTGACGATGACTCCGACGAGGAGGACCCTAATGATGCACCTGTACAGCCACCCTCCACCCCGCCAAAGAAGCGGTACCGTTTCGATGGTACCATCACTCCAGGGATTAATGGAGGTCGAGCATTCACTGACGCATATGGTCAGCGTCGTAGGGTTACCGCCCATAAGCGGCTTGTGCCGTATCCTACTGATCCCTTCATCCGTAAGCCTTACCACTTCACATCCTCTACTTCTGGAGCTGGACCGTCTGCACCACCAGCACCACCCGTACCGACTGCACCACCTACCCTACCATCTCCCTCCATCGAGGAACTGATGAGGGAGGTAGAGATCCTCCGTGCTCGGGTAACTGAGCTCGAGGACCAGATATCCCACGTATTGGACATCCTACACCCACCTTCACCGTAGGACTTTGTAGTAGATTTCATTATGTAATCTAGTTGTAGTTTTATGTATTACTTATGTATTGTACGAACCTATACAGATGTATGCAACTTATTATTAATGAATGAAACTTTGCGTTATTTAATTCTTACACGGTGTTCTATTTACGTTACTGTATGATGATTCTGTGGTATTTGTACCTAGATGCATTACTTAATAAACACGTGATGTGTTGATTCCATGTAGGTTACCATATACTGTATTATTACTATTAGAATACTGGATTTTAACTTGAGTCAAAATTTTTGTTTAGAACATCATGGCCAACGGACGATCAACACCTACCGCAGCCCAAATCGAGGAGATGATCAATGAACGAGTCACCGCAGCTTTAGCGGAAAGGAACCTCCAAGCTCCACCGCCACCGGTTATCCAGCCCATTCGTAATGGGTGCACATACAAAGAGTTTCAAAGCTGCAAACCCCACAACTTTAGTGGAACGGAGGGGCCAGTTGGTCTCACTAGGTGGTTTGAAAAATTAGAATCTGTGTTTCGAGTTAGTAACTGCTCAAGTTTGCTTCATGCACGCTATCTGACGGCGCACTAACGTGGTAGAACACGTTGGCTCAAGCAAAGGGTATTGATGAGGCGTTTGCTACCCCATGGGAAGAATTCAAAGGGGCCCTGATTGAGGAATATTGCCCTAGGACCGAGATCCAGAAGATGGAGATTGAGTTTATGTAGTTGAAGATTGTGGGAAACGACCTCGATGGTTACAATCGTAGGTATTTGGAACTAGCCCCGATGTGTCCTACCATGATTACCCCGGAATTCAAGCGTATGGAGAGATACTTGTGGGGACTTCCTAAGTCCATTAAGGGAAACGTCACCTCGTCTAAGCCACCCAATGTCCCGGAAGTAATGCGCATGGCGCATACTTTAATGAACCAAATTATCACCGATGAACCAGAGAAGGCTATGTCTGAAGCGGGTAGTAGTGAGAAGTGCAAATGGGATAACAACAGGGGAAGGACCTATGATCAAAACCCGGCGAAGCGACATGAGGGTTTCAGAGGAAACAACAACGGTGGAAACCCCAATCCGAACATCAACTCAAACCCCAACTACAAGGGTACCCTACCACAATGCAAGCGGTGCTACAAGCACCATACTGGGTATTGTAATGTGGTTTGTGAAAAGTGCCAACGCACTGGACATATTGGTAAGGACTGCAAGGTTACCACCCTGAATGTAAAGGCGAACCCCAATGGACCGAAAAAGTGCTACGAATGCGGACAGACGGGCCATTTCAGAAATGCGTGCCTCAACAAAATAAAAAATGGCGGACCACCCCGTGGTAGAGCTTTCAACGTTAATGCAAGGGATGCACGCGAGAACCCCGACTTGGTGACAGGTATATTCACTATCAACAATCTTTTAGCTTCTGTCCTATTTGATACTGGTGCCGATAGAACTTATGTATGTAGACACTTTTGCGATAAGATTAATTGGTCGTTAGTCCCTTTAAAAGAGAGTATGCTTGTCGAGGTCGCCAATGGAAAACTTGAGAAAGTTGACCATATTAGTCGAGGAGCTATTATCAACATAGCTGGTGTAGATTTATAGATTGACTTGATACCCATTAAGTTGGGAAGCTTCGATGTTATTATCGGTATGGACTGGTTGACAAAGATAAGGGCCGACATTATCTATGGAGATAAAGCTCTTCGTATACCACAAGGAGATGGTGAGCTACTGATCATTTACGGAGAAAGATGTACCTCGAAGCTGAACCTCATTAGTTGCGTGAAAGCACAAAAGATCATGAAGAAAGGACGTCTTGCCGTGCTAGCACATGTGAAAACATTAGAAACCGAGGTGAAGAGTGTGAACGATGTTTGAATTGTGAACGAGTTTTCCGATGTCTTCCCTGAAGAATTGCCTGGATTACCGCCGCCGAGAGCAGTAGAGTTTCAGATCGATTTAGTACCAGGAGCTGCACCTGTAGCTCGCGCACCTTATCGACTCGCACCTTCCGAGATGCAAGAATTACAGAGCCAATTACAAGAGCTGTTAGATCGAGGATTTATCCAACCAAGTTTCTCACCTTCTATGGTGACTGATCGAAGTCAGCCTTTGTTTTAAACTCTTTTCATGAACGAAACTTACTTTACACCTTTTTGTTTAATGATGAATGATGATGACCCTTAAGACCTAATTTACATACATTTAAAGCTATTGGGATGATTTACTGACTTAGTACTATTTGACTTAGGTTGAGGACTTTTCGGACCTACGTACTTGCTTACTTCCCTACTCAACTTTACCATTACTTTACCACTGTGAGTTATAGCATCCCTTTTTTACTTTAACTATTTTGGGAACTGAGAATACATGCGCATTTTATGTTTTACATACTAGGCACGAGTACTTAAACTTTATATATGTGTGGGTTATACAACGGCATAAACTTTCCCCTTAGCTCGGTAACGTTTAGTCATCGGTCTTTGAACCGGTGAACGAGAATCTTAGATATGGATCCATAGGGTTTGACATCCCCACTCGGGCTAGTAGCGCTAGCATTTAATGGGTGTTTAATACTTCGTAAACATACGCACTCGCCAAGTGTACTTTCAGGGGGTTATAAATGTTAAGTTAGTTACCAAGTGCCCACGGTTAAACATATACTTTACATACTATTTTGAAACGCTTGTTGAAGCACTAAAATCTCGTGGCCTACCTTACATTACTGTTATACTTAAACTATAGCTCACCAACCTTTGTGTTGATGTTTTTAAGCATGTTTTTCTCAGGTGCTTAAGGTTACTTGCTTTTGCTGTTGTGCTAGTCATGCCTCGTAGACTTCTGCTGTGCTTTACTAGAGATGTCACCGCATGAAACACTTTATCTTGCATTCAAACTTTATTACTTTTGAAACTATGATTTGTAATGACCATTGGGGTCACATACAATTATTAATTGCTTCTATTAATAGAAGCATACTTTTGATGTAAAACATTCGACATTAGTTATGACGTCACCTTTTATCATGAATGCAAATGTATTTTGAAATAGCATATAGTGTTTGACCTTGTAATGATCCTGTTGTTTGAAAGGACCCGTCCTAATCCATCCGGACGAAGTCCATATCGATTATAAACGAATCACAACAATTTATTACATCGCGAGGTACTTGACCTCTAAATGATACATTTTACAAACATTGCATTCATTTTTTTTAAAAGACAATCTTTCATAACATCGACAGTTGACGGCATGCATCCCATTTCCTAATACATCTAACTATATTTGACTTAATAATAATCTTGATGAACTCGACGACTCGAATGCAACGTCTTTTGAAATATGTCATGAATGACTCCAATAATATCTTTAACAATGAGCTAATGCACAGCGGAACATTTCTTTCGTACCTGAGAATAAACATGCTTTAAAGTGTCAACCAAAAGGTTGGTGAGTTCATTAGTTTAACATAAATAATCATTTCATAATTTTAATAGACCACAAGATTTCATATTTCCATTTCTCATAAACATACGTCCCATACATAGAGACAAAAATATCATTCATATGGATTGAACACCTGGTGACCGACATTCACAATATGCATAAGAATATCCCCATCATTTCGGGATCCTCCTTCGGACATGATATAAATTTCGAAGTACTAAAGCATCCAGTACTTTGGATGGGGCTTGTTGGGCCTGATAGATCTATCTTTAGAGTTCGCGTCAATTAGGGTGTCTGTTCCCTAATTCTTAGATTACCAGACTTAATAAAAAGGGGCATATTCGACTTCGATCATTCAACCATATAATGTAGTTTCGATTACTTGTGTCTATTTCGTAAAACAGTTATAAAAGCAGCGCATGTATTCTCAGCCCAAAAATATATATTGAAAAGCATTTAAAAACGGAGTAATGAAACTCACGCATATAAATATTGTAAAACAGTTATTAAAGCATTTTCATGTATTCTCAGTCCAAAAATGTAAAGAGTAAAAAGGGCAAATGAAACTCACCTAATGTATTTTGTAGTAAAAATACATATGACTATATTGAACAATGCAGGGTTGGCTTCAGATTCACGAACCTATATCATTTATATATTTATTAACACATATAATTAACATGTAATAATAATTAAACTAGTTTATGTATGTTACTTATTTAAATTAATAATATATTTGTTATATGTAAATATTTATGTAAACAATGTTATTAGGTGCAATATATAATGTATATGTAATATTTATATAGCTATAATATAAATATATTTTTATATACCAAATATTTATTTGTTATAATAATATAATAATAATAATGATAATGAAATTTTTAAATAAAAAGGTAGTTTTGATAATAATATTTGTTATAATAATAATATAAAAAAAATGATAATTTTAAATGATACTTTTGATCTTACTAATAATTTTAAAGAAATTGAAAATTTTAATAAAAAGGATAATAATAAACATAATGGTTCTTTTAATAATAATAATAGTCAAAATAATGATAATACTAATGATAATAATCATGATAATAAAAATAATGTAAATAAAATTATATAAAAATCATATTAATGAAAATAATAATAATAATAGTAATAATAATAATAATGATAGTTTTAATAATAATGATATTGATAATAATAATAATGATTCTAATAATAGTAATAATTTTAATTATAATGTTAATTTTAATGTTAATGATAATAAAAATAATAACAATAATAATAATAATAATAATAATAATAATAATAATAATAATAATAATAATAATAATAATAATAATAATAATAATAATAATAATAATAATAATAATAATAATAATAATAATAAAATCTACCTCAAAGAATAAGTTCCAAAAAAAAAACATGTGCGCTTGCCTGGGTTCGAACCCGCGACCTCTCTCTCCTCACTAACACCTTTAACCATCCGTCTGCTATTACTTGTCTGTTATAATCCTTATCCTAAATTTATTTAACCCGTGTATGTGTTTCTTCTTCTTCTTTAACCATTAACACTTCCACGTTCTTACATCACCATCATCATCTTAATATTCGTGATCATTACACTCGTTAAACCATCATCAACAATCAAAATAATAACAGTAACATCGTGATTATATCAGAAGAAGAAACATAAAACGTGTCACTATAATCATGATCAAAATATCATCGTGCTCAACATATCTTTATTGTATATCATCATCAACATCATAAACGACATCATCATTAGCATTATGCATCGTGATTCGTCATTTTGATCATCATTATTCAGCCATAATACAGAATCATTATCATACTTGCAACATTTCTAACCTAATAACTAGAACATGGCCCAACAAGGAAAGGATCCCGGCCCAAGAATAGAATCAAAATTAGAAACAGAAGAAAATGGTGGCCCAAGTCTAATGAAATCGATCCATTAACCTTACAAAGGAGTTCGGTTCCTTTTTGTATTTAAATTAATCACAAAAGTAGCAGCCCTATTAGAGTGGTCCCTCATTCATCAATGTATCCGGATTCCTTTTTCTTTAAATAAACAAGTGGCATATTTGATTGGTGGGAGTTGGTGTATAAGGGGAAAAAATAAAGAAGTCAAAATGTGTATGTGGGAAAACCGAAAACTATAGTTCATGCAGCAAGTTTAATGAGTTGTGGGTTTTTAATTAAAACAAAAATAGGAAGTAGAAACTGCAGTTGCAGTTGCAGCTGCATTCGTAAATTAGAAACAGAAGATGTTTATATGGTGGTTGATTGCGAAGGTGATGATATCTTGTGAATGTTCTCGATTTAAACAGCAAGAAAACATTTTAACGAGCAGCTTGCAGGTTAAGGAGATGGTTAATAGCAGTATTTATAATATGATGGTGGTTGATATTGTTTATTTATCAAACCCGAAACAGTAACGGACAGTAGTAGTAGTTTGATCATGGTTCATAGTGATTGGCTATTGGGTTTGGGTGATGCTCGTAAGAAACAAGAAGTAGAAGCTATCAATGGTGGTATTGGGGTGATAACCGGTTATCGGTGGTGGTTTTTGTTGGGTGGTAATTTAAGATGGTGGGCTCTCGATAAGAAAAACAAGAAACCAATTTGGGTTTTGGTTTGTAACCGAGTTGAAACAGTAAACGATAGGGGTGGTTGTCTTCAAGGTGGTTCGAAGGTGGTTTTGTGGTGATGATGGATTCTTTGTTTAGTATATGAAAAATAGTCTATGGAATAAGAGAAGATGGAAAGAAAAGTGGTTTTCTTGATCACAGCACAAAATCATATAGATTGGTTTTTATGATAGTATTAGATTGATGCATACATCTATTTGTATATCAATTATTTCAATTAACAGACAAATACAAACTTTAATCAATAAGTGATAGATATTTTAATATGCAAACACAGTATAGATATTTTAATATGCAAACACAGTACTCGAATAGTAATTATCAATTAAGCAGCCGGATGTTTGTCCTCTTACTAAATTAATTTATGGAGTATTATATCGTGTCCATTGCTAAACAATTAAATTATAAAGATGTTCCTAAAAATCCCAAAAATATTATATTAATATTATATTTATTTATTTCAATCATTAAGGTAATAAAATTTGGTCATTAATTATTTACAATTATTAAATAAAAATTAAATTAGTTATTAGCTCCCAACCCCAAGTAAAATACTAAATGTTAAAACTAATCAAATAGATTCTAATTATATTTTTACGAAGTTATAATTCATACAACTTATTTTCGGATCACCGTTTATTTTTAAATTATATAAGTTTGAATTTAACCTGCTTAATATCAAACAGAACATCAAACGAGTATTACAATTACTTAATATTTATTTTTAATATACCTTTATTTATATATATATAGCTATGTTTTTAAATAATAAATATTATAATATCATATCTCATAACAACAACATTAAATGTTTCAAATTATACTTCCAATTATTATTTATATATATACACACATAACTATTTACAATTAGTTGTTCGTGAATCGTCAGGAATGATAGAAGGTCAAATGTATTTATGATAAATAGTTCCAACATTTTGAGACTCGGTTTAATAGACCTTGCTTATCATGTCGAAATTATATAAGATTTAAGTTTAAATTTGGTCGGAAATTCCCGGGTCGTCACATTGTTGATGATTCGTACACGATGGTTTTGTATGGGGCATCACACTTGTGACAACCCGGAAATTTCCAACCAAATTTAAACTTTAATCTTTATATGGTTCCGACACGATAAGCAATATTTGTTAAGTTAAATTTCAAGAATTTTAAACTATGTTCATACATTCATTCAACCTCGACCAAGTTCCAACGATTCACGAACCATTAAATGAATATGATTATATATGTATATGTGTATATATATTATAACTTGAAACATAAACAAAATATTAGATTAAATACTTTATATGATTGTATCTGTTTCAAAATGTTTATCAATGGAATTAGAAGATAAGATCAAATGATTGAATTATCAGATATATTGAATTATGATTACAAGTCTCTGTTGAAAGGTCCACGTTGATTTGAGAAATCTTTCCATTTTAACAATATTCGGAAAATGGTAAAGTGATTTATAAATAAGAACAAATTGTCAATCATTGAGAACTAGACAAAGGATAGTGGAAGATTGAATCTCATAAAGACTCGATTGATCTATTTAGTTTCAAACGTACAAAAAAAAACGTTTTCAGTTTAAAAAGAACTTTATTATTAAAACGTATATAACTTTTATAAATATCTAGAACCACTTTTGACAACTCATTAATTAACTAGTATGATAAAGATAACGATATTTATATTTTATTTTATTAAATATATATAACGATTTAAATTAATATTATATATATTTATACGCGTATTATACGTACATAGTTTTATACTTTTACTATACTAAAACTTTACCTTTACTTTATTTTTACTTTACTTTAACTTTAATAATTCACTTTAATAATTCATACTTTAATAATTCACTTTAATAATTCATACTTTAATAATTCACTTTAATAATTCATACTTTAATAATTCACTTTAATAATTCATACTTTAATAATTCACTTTAATAATTCATACTTTAATAATTCACTTTAATAATTCAAAAATCTATTATAAATAGAATTCAATAGGTTTCATTATTTCATAGAAACTTGAAAATATTTTTCTCTAAACTCTCTCAATCGATTTACATATATATATTTACTCCGTATTGTTTCAAGATATTATTAGTATACATAAAATATTACGACGGAGTGCTGTCCGAGTGATTTCGAAATTGTTTTTCGAGTAGGATAGGATTAAGGAAATTATGGGTTATAGCTATGGAGTTGATTGAGTATGGTTCATGGGTATGCTCGTGAGGTCAATATAGTGTTTATTATTTCCGTTACGTCTACGTACCTTTCCTGCAATATTGAATCTCAATATTGATACGTGAGTACTCATAATTTAACTTTTACATACTAATAGTGTATCCCTGACTAGTGCTCGAGTATTTAGGATTATGCATGCTTGTACTTTTGATATTGCCCTTAGACAGGTTAGGTTGAATCTTGAATTAGTTACACTTGCGGTTGAGATAAGGTATAAGATATGCATGTCCTTGGAAAGCTAGCGAAAAATTAAGAACTTTTCTTTTAGATATCGAATGGTTTCGATGAACAGATTAGAAGTTATAATCAATTAAATTTTTGATATTTTTATTAAACATGATTATTATTATCGTCGTTTTTATCGTCGTTCTAGTTTTATCTTATTATTATCATTATCATTATCTTTATTAATAAAAGGCATTTATCATTAAAAATTATTATTTTTTTATTATTACTATCGTTATTATCGTTAAAGTTATAATTATTATTATTATTATCCAATTGTTATTATTATTATTATTATTATTGGTATTATTATTATTATTATTATTATTATTATTATTATTATTATTATTATTATTATTATTATTATTATTATTATTATTATTATTATTATTATTATTATTATTATTATTATTATCATTATTAATATATATATTATTATTTAAAAATGGTTATTGTTATTGTTATTATTATTATTACTATATTAACATTAAGATAATTATTAGTATTATCATTAATAATGTTATAGTAACTATCATTATTAATATTAGTGTAATTAAAACAAATATTTGTAACACCTAATTATTATTATTATTATTATTATTATTATTATTATTATTATTATTATCATTATTAATATATATATTATTATTTAAAAATGGTTATTGTTATTGTTATTGTTATTATTATTACTATATTATCATTAAGATAATTATTAGTATTATCGTTAATAATGTTATAGTAACTATCATTATTAATATTAGTGTAATTAAAATAAATATTTGTAACACCTAATTATTTTGATTACTATTATTATCATTATTATGAACACGATATAAAAGACGATTAAAAGCTATTAAATGAAACAATTAGGAAATAATGGGTAAGAGTATCATGATGAAATTAAAATATTATAAGATATTGATTTAGATAAAATTATCGTTCTTATTATTTTTATCATTACTATTATTATTAAAAGTATCATTAGTATTAAAACTATCATTTTAACAAAAATTATCATTTTAATAGAAATATCATTGTTACTATAAAATGTCATTATTATTATTATTTTAAATAGAATTATTATTTTAAAGATAATATTAAAAATTATAGTAAATATTAAAATTATCATAATTAGAATTATCGTTTTATCATAATGTCATCTTAGTAATTATAAATATTGATATTTTTATAATAATAATTATTATTACAAAATAATACAACTTTTACTTAATATCATTATAGATATTATTTTATCAAATAAATATGTGATACAAACATATTTTACTACGTGTAATAACTTACTTTAATAATACTACCTATCAAATTATCTTTATGATATTAAATGAACCCTATAAATGTTATTACTTAATATATATAAAAGTATATTTTATTATATAAATTTAATATAAAATTTTATTTATTAATAAATAAATTATATTATTTACTCTAATAAATCTTTTAAAAATATTTAAAAATATAAAACGACTATATTTAAACTATATATTAATCATGTATAGATTTTTGGAAATTATTTTGAGTCAAATTTACTTTTGTTGACTTTTGCATATTAGTCTCGAGGATTAGGATTGTGGTACACTATGACTTGACCTAATTTGTTAGACAAATATTGACCAACACATAAATATATATAATTAATTTAGGTTCGTGAATCTGAGGCCAACCTTGCGCTTGTTCAATGACGTTATATGTATTTTTACTACGAAATACAGCATGGTGAGTTTCATTTGCCTTTTTACCCTTTATATTTTTGGGACTGAGAATACATGCGCTTTTATAAATGTTTGACGAAATAGACATAAGTAATTGAAACTACATTATATGGTTGAATTATTGAAATCGAATATGCCCCTTTTTATTAAACTCTGGTAATCTAAGAATTAGGGAACAGACACCCTAATTGACGCGAATCCTAAAGATAGATCTATTGGGCCTAACAAACCCCATCCAAAGTACCGGATGCTTTAGTACTTCGAAATTTATATCATGTCCGAAGGAGGATCCCGGAATGATAGGGGATATTCTTATATGTATCTAGTTAATGTCGGTTACCAGGTGTTCACCATATGAATGATTATTTTTGTCTCTATGCATGGGACGTATATTTATGAGAACTGGAAATGAAAGTCTTGTGGTCTATTAAAATGATGGAAATAAATGATTATGATAAACTAATGAACTCACCAACCTTTTGGTTGACACTTTAAAGCATGTTTATTCTCAGGTGTTAAAGAAATCTTCCGCTGTGCATTTGCTCATTTTAAAGATATTATTTGGAGTCTTTCATAGCATATTTCGAAGAACGTTGCATTCGAGTCATTGAGTTCATCAAAGATTATTATTAAATCAATTTATAGTTGGATAGTGAATATTATGAAATGGTATGCATGCCTGTCAATTTTCGATGTAAAGAAAGTTTATCTTTTAAAAACGAATGCAATGTTTGTAAAATGTATCATATAGAGGTCAAATACCTCGCAATGTAATCAACTATTGTGAATCGTTTATAATGTATATGAACGGGTCCTTTCAGTTGGTATCAGAGCGGTGGTCTTAGCGAACCAGGTCTGCATTAATGTGTCTAACTGATAAGTCGATAGGATGCATTAGTGAGTCTGGACTTCGACCGTGTCTGCATGTCAAAAGTTTTGCTTATCATTTTGTGTCAAAAATTAACTACTTATCATCCTCAGGAAATTACCTGCTTATCATTTTTAGTCTAAGACACGTCTTGCTGCATTGATTACATGAATAGTGTATAGACAAAAATTCATATCTTAGCATATCTGCTAAATCATATCTTATCGTATCTGTTACTTTAAACTTTGCCTAACATATCCCGCAAAGTCCTCCGTAATCTACGAAATCTTTTGATCTATATAATTTATATATATTCTATGTAATTAGAATACCATCCGTTAGCCAAAATCATTTCATATCGGAAAAAAAATCCTTTATCCAATCGTACGAAATGGAATTCGTCATCAGTTCGAGTCACTCAGATTCCGAAATAGAATCCCATTCAAGCTCTGAAAGCAGTGTGACCGGAATAGATCAACCAATCAGTCATCACCTATTATGGATGAATTGGGGATGGGTTCGTAGCCTCCTCAATCATTGGAGACAAGAAGAAGGTGATCCCTTCCATCCACCACATTTCCCTCTTGACGAAGAACCTGAAGCACTTACCGGCGAACCTGTCCGAAACACCATTTTCTCACTCATTTCCAGAGTATCTCGTCACGATTATATATTACATCAAATTTTAGATTTTATTTATCCGCTCGTCCGAACCGACAATCACCCTGGTGTAATAGAAAAACTCAACGAGCTTCGCGCTCGGGTAGTGGCTTTGGAGAATATGGTGCAGAGATTACAAACACCAGCAGCAGCATCAGCAGCATAACCAGTACCACCATCATCAACGCCAACAGTACCGTTACCACCTCCAACCACAACCGCGTCGTAAACCTCAACTTCACAATCTGTCCCACGAGCATCAACGTCATACGCACCATAGATAACAAGGAGTACCAACAACAATAACTGACGAAGTATTAATTCATAACTTCATTGGAGAAACATTCCGCGATGATTATGTAATCTCTAAAGTCTTAGAGATTATCTAATCTAGCCCTAACTATAAATCAGTTAAGCGAACCAAAATGATAGAAGGAAGAGTAGAAACCCTGACAAAAATGGTGTGTGATTAACAAGCTAAACTTGCTTTACCAATGGCATCAAAAGTACCGTCAGCGTTACCAGCATCGTTAGTACAGTCAACATCAGAATCAACAACACCGATAACATCACAAACTCCATCAGTTCAAGAATCACTGTGGACATCATTACGAATCAATAACGTGTATATTGTATTAACGAGTTATGTAGAATTAACTCATTCCCTCTGAAGAAATTATATATATATATATATATATATATATATATATATATATATATATATATATATATATATATATATATATATATATATATATATATATTTTGAAATAAATCTTTCCGTGCTAAGCTATTGTGTGTGAATCTTAACTACTCGGTTAATTCATATTACAAATATGCAATAATGTACGTCCTTCGACTGCAACTTAACCAGCTTTAACTACAATCTCTGTCGCAATTCAACAAATTCCAATTCATAATAAATCAAGTATATATTTGATTTTACACTTTCATCGTCGATGTACCCGAAACTTTTCAGATAACATCATTCGTACTTTGCAAAATTCACAAGAATTCCATGAACCGAACATCATACATCAACAAATAACGAAGTATTGATTCATAATTTCAATGTCATTAAAGAAATACTGCGTAAAAGTTATGTACTTTTTAAAGCCTTTAGGGATTATTCAATTCTAGTTTCAACCGTAAATCAAATGAGTTTAATTTAACATTAACTCATTAAATCTATGTTACATCTGAAGAAAATATACATATATATATTTTCATAAAGACTGTAATAAAATTATTTTGTATAAAATATTAATTGTGAAATTTTTTTTAACGGGTAGGTAATACCCGAGAGATATATGAATTCACAAATAATATGTTACATTCTTCGAATCTGATTCAGCAAATCATCCATTATACTCCCTACTTTCACAACAATATACATTCTTTTATAGAAATCAAAACAACCATACTCATTCAAAATTTAATTACATATCCTGATTTTGAAATCTCAAAATTCAACTCGAGATATGACCAAAATCATCACTCTTAGATCCTTACATCTTTCACAAGCTATATTTTGACTTCAAAACTGTGTTAGAACATCAAATGTATGTTAACGATTACAATCTATGTTCAAACCCTTCGAAAATTTCTAAAGACACTTCAAATGATGAGCAATCGAGATGATGATCCAACCACATGTTACCCACAGTTATGTACCCGAAAAACTCTTGAAACCAAAGTAAAAGTTTAAACAACCTATCCGCGTCAGATTCTTTGGCATTTATTAGTAAAAATAACTTTGCGACTCCTATTCAAAGTAGCCAGTTTTGTCACAGCTCCAGCAAGTTAACTTCAAATTTTCAGTCAGACTAACCTTATTATAACCTTGAGATATACACCATCGTTACCAGGGAACCATTTACATTCCACCACATTATTAGCAGATGTACCAACAACTTCATTACCCTTTGACTTTAGCCTCTCCAAAAAGTCATTATAATTATTCATTGAAACCCCATCATTTACTCATTCGCATCTTGTAATGAGAATTGCCATACGAATCATTGGGAATTAGCAAACAGTATTTTGAAATCTCGCAGCATGTCTACGCCAACAGTTATATGTGTATATATAACGTCTATCTTCTGGACTTAATTTGAATGTAAAGTTTCTGAAAAACACTCCGAACTACGAATTGGTTCTCCGAAAATGGAAAAAAAAATGCTGATGAAGCAGCAAAAACTATAAACGACTTTAAACGGTAAAAGATGGATGATAATGATGAAGTGTGCAGGCAAAGCGCAGAAAAAGAGAAGTTTTGGAACTGGAAAACGGATTGAGCAAAGTAGGTAGGAGGCTGTGGACAAATTACAAAGACTGAACCTGACTTCAAAGGATCCAAATGATTCAGTACCTGCTGAAGTCATTAACGAATACCTTGCTCCTGACTCTAAACCCCTGCGGACAATATTCTTCATCATCCTCTGATATTAGAAATTCTAAAATATCATCATATCTTTCATTATAAATATCCTCCATATTTCTGAAGATATTTTCTTAATTTTTCTTATTTGAAATCATTTACCTCTTCGCGCTATCTGTATTACATCATAAAAGAAACTATTTTAGTTTCTAAATTCCGAAACATTCAAGTTTAAAATAGGAATATTTTGAAGTAGTGTTGGGAACTGAAGCATGAATTAGTATAATATAATGACACTTGATCAATGTGATTATATTACAGTAAGTCATGATGAGTTTCTAAATGGAACTTGATGATTCACAGATCATAACATCATCATGTGCCATGTTATACGACCCTTGTATTCTATTTAACCTCTAAAATATCAAGAAAATATTTCTTGATGATTCGGCCTTTTCCAAGGTATTCTAGTAATTTGACAAGTCAAGATCGTGCCATCATAATTTCCTTCCTAGAACATTAACAATGTTTATTCCGAAATTCATATCTGTGAATTCTGGACCATTACAAGCGGTGCTTAATCGCAAGAAGAAGAAACGAAAGGACAAAATTCCGAAATAGAAATTGGGGTATAAATTGCAGCAAATAAAAGAGAGCATTAACTGTGAATGATAATGATTATAGAAGACAGAAGCAGAGACTTTGAAATATAAGGGAACATATAAAGCCCAACGACAAACCAGAAATTATAAACCATATATATCGATGCATATAGCAATATAAAGACACGGGAGAACTAGAAACACTATAAACCCAAGAGTATAGTAGAAGTAAATAGATTCTTCTGGCGGTAGATGAAAAAGAAGAATGACCGATATGAAAGTTAGACGTATATCAAGAATCAGAACTGGATGGAGCATATTGATGAATACTTTAAAATATGAGTTGAAGGGGAAAGAATAGAAGGTGATGAAACATGACTAGGAACTTAGAAATCAACAGATTTAACTTACACAATGGCGGAATAAGTGAATCAAACCCTCTAGTGAATAGGTTAAGTTTTTTTTTTTTGATTAATTTAGTCAAACCATAACTAAATCAAGTGTGATTAGATCAACACCTAGAGCTATTATTCACCACCTGGGTGATTTGGACTGAGAGAGAATCGGAGGAGCTCACTAGATCTAAGTGTGTGTAACAAATGAGAGGCTTAACCTAAAATGAAGAACATAAGACTTTATATACCCCTGCTGTTGACTCACCCATACGATTCATTCATCACACGTACGAGTTGGCTTCATCAGCCATACGGGTGATCACTCACTCGTGTCTTCTCATTTAGGTTGTATTTGTGACTTAGCTCAGCATCAACCGTGCGTATGAGCCTGTCAGCCGTACTAGTGAGGCTTCACTCGTACGTCTGACTAAGTCTAACATAGTCAAACATCTAAATCTCGTTCCTGCAGTTCCTGTAACCACATACAAACACGGATAGGATAATAACGAACAATCATGGTGGCCTGTAAACTGTTGTACCTGCAATGGACATGGGTAGATGTCTAGGGACTTGTATAAAATGCATCAACAGAAGGTGTGAGTTGTAAGGAAACGAAGGAGGTGAATTTATAAGAAAATCTCTGACAGAACAATTAAAATGGACGATCGCATTTAAAGCGAATCCTAATTCCCTTGATTACCGGAGAGTCAAATCTTATTAAGAAGATTTTATTCAAATCCCTTAAAATCTGGGAATCAATCATATCTACGTCAAATGATAAGATGAATCTACACTTACTCATTTCACTCTTCTATGTTAGCTTCATTCGTACTCTTCATATAAATGGATTGTTTATCCAAATTATTCGCTGATGATAAAACTCTAATTTTCAGCCCGTATGCATCATGAAAACATACTTATTATCATTCACGACCTTTCCACTCAAATTTCGGGACGAAATTTCTTTAACGGGTAGGTACTGTGACAACCCGGAAATTTCCAACCAAATTTAAACTTTAATCTTTATATGTTTCCGACACGATAAGCAATATTTGTTAAGTTAAATTTCAAGAATTTTAAACTATGTTCATACATTCATTCAACCTCGACCAAGTTCCAACGATTCATGAACCATTAAACGAATATGATTATATATGTATATGTGTATATATATTATAACTTGAAATGTAAACAAAATATTAGATTAAATACTTTATATGATTGAATCTATTTCAAAATGTTTATCAATGGAATTAGAAGATAAGATCAAATGATTGAATTATCAGATATATTGAATTATGATTACAAGTCTCTGTTGAAAGGTCCACGTTGATTTGAGAAATCTTTTCATTTTAACAATATTCGGAAAATGGAAAAGTGATTTATAAATAAGAACAAATTGTCAATCATTGAGAACTAGACAAAGGATAGTGGAAGATTAAATCTCATAAAGACTCGATTGATCTATTTAGTTTCAAACGTACAAAAAAAACGTTTTCAGTTTAAAAAGAACTTTATTATTAAAACGTATATAACTTTTATAAATATCTAGAACCACTTTTGACAACTCATTAATTAACTAGTATGGTAAAGATAACGATATTTATATTTTATTTTATTAAATATATATAATGATTTAAATTAATATTATATATATTTATACGCGTATTATACGTACATAATTTTATAATTTTACTATACTTAAACTTTACCTTTACTTTACTTTAACTTTAATAATTCACTTTAATAATTCATACTTTAATAATTCACTTTAATAATTCATACTTTAATAATTCACTTTAATAAGTCATACTTTAATAATTCACTTTAATAACTCATACTTTAATAATTCACTTTAATAATTCATACTT
Organism: Rutidosis leptorrhynchoides; assembly: GCF_046630445.1. NCBI lineage: Eukaryota > Viridiplantae > Streptophyta > Magnoliopsida > Asterales > Asteraceae > Rutidosis > Rutidosis leptorrhynchoides. The sequence continues at coordinate 306,836,861 of NC_092337.1, read as the reverse complement.
TAATAATTCACTTTAATAATTCAAAAATCTATTATAAATAGAATTCAATAGGTTTCATTATTTAATAGAAACTTGAAAATATTTTTCTCTTAACTCTCTCAATCGATTTACATATATATATTTACTCCGTATTATTTCAAGATATTATTAGTATACAAAAAATATTACGACGGAGTGCTGTCCGAGTGATTTCAAAATTGTTTTTCGAGTAGGATAGGATTAAGGAAATTATGGGTTATAGCTATGGATGTGATTGAGTATGGTTCATGGGTATGCTCGTGAGGTCAATATAGTGTTTATTATTTCCGTTGCGTCTACGTACCTTTCCTGCAATATTGAATCTCAATATTGATACGTGAGTACTCATAATTTAACTTTTACATACTAATAGTGTATCCCTGACTAGTGCTCGAGTATTTAGGATTATGCATGCTTGTACTTTTGATATTGCCCTTAGACAGGTTAGGTTGAATCTTGAATTAGTTACACTTGCAGTTGAGATAAGGTATAAGATATGCATGTCCTTGGAAAGCTAGCGAAAAATTAAGAACTTTTCCTTTAGATATCGAATGGTTTCGATGAACGAATTAGAAGTTATAATCAATTGAATTTTTGATATTTTTATTAAAAATGATTATTTTTATCGTCATTTTTATCGTCGTTCTAGTTTTATCTTATTATTATCATTATCATTATCTTTATTAATAAAAGGGATTTATCATTAAAAATTGTTATTTTTTTATTATTACTATCGTTATTATTGTTAAAGTTATAATTATTATTATTATTATCCAATTATTATTATTATTATTATTATTATTATTATTATTGGTATTATTATTATTATTATTATTATTATTATCATTATTAATATGTATATTATTATTTAAAAATGGTTATTGTTATTGTTATTGTTATTATTATTACTATATTATCATTAAGATAATTATTAGTATTATCGTTAATAATGTTATAGTAACTATCATTATTAATATTAGTGTAATTAAAACAAATATTTGTAACACCTAATTATTTTGATTACTATTATTATCATTATTATGAACACGATATAAAAGACGATTAAAAGCTATTAAATGAAACAATTAGGAAATAATGGGTAAGAGTATCATGATGAAATTAAAATATTATAAGATATTGATTTAGATAAAATTATCGTTCTTATTATTTTTATCATTACTATTATTATTAAAAGTATCATTAGTATTAAAACTATCATTTTAACAAAAAATATCATTTTAATAGAAATATCATTGTTACTATAAAATGTCATTATTATTATTATTTTAAATAGAATTATTATTTTAAAGATAATATTAAAAATTATCGTAAATATTAAAGTTATCATAATTAGAATTATCGTTTTATCATAATGTCATCTTAGTAATTATAAATATTGATATTTTTATAATAATAATTATTATTACAAAATAATACAAATGTTACTTACTATCATTATAGATATTATTTTATCAAATAAATATGTGATACAAACATATTTTACTACGTGTAATAACTTACTTTAATAATAATACCTATCAAATTATCTTTATGATATTAAATGAACCCTATAAATGTTATTACTTAATATATATAAAAGTATATTTTATTACATAAATTTAATATAAAACTTTATTTATTAATAAATAAATTATATTATTTACTCTAATAAATCTTTTAAAAATATTTAAAGATATAAAACGACGATATTTAAACTATATATTAATCATGTATAGATTTTTGGAAATTATTTTGAGTCAAATTTACTTTTGTTGACTTTTGCATATCAGTCTCGAGCATTAGGATTGTAGTACACTATGACTTGACCTAATTTGTTAGACAAATATTGACCAACACATAAATATATATAATTAATTTAGGTTCGTGAATCCGAGGCCAACCTTGCGCTTGTTCAATGACGTTATATGTATTTTTACTACGAAATACAGTATGGTGAGTTTCATTTGCCTTTTTACCCTTTATATTTTTGGGACTAAGAATACATGCGCTTTTATAAATGTTTGACGAAATAGACACAAGTAATTGAAACTACATTCTATGGTTGAATTATTGAAATTGAATATGCCCCTTTTTATTAAAGTCTGGTAATTTAAGAATTAGGGAACAGACACCCTAATTGACGCGAATCCAAAAGATAGATCTATTGGACCTAACAAACCCCATCCAAAGTACCGGATGCTTTAGTACTTTGAAATTTATATCATGTCCGAAGGAGGATCCCGGAATGATAGGGTATATTCTTATATGTATCTAGTTAATGTCGGTTACCAGGTGTTCACCATATGAATGATTATTTTTATCTCTATGCAATGGGACGTATATTTATGAGAACTGGAAATGAAAGTCTTGTGGTCTATTAAAATGATGGAAATAAATGATTATGATAAACTAATGAACTCACCAACCTTTTGGTTGACACTTTAAAGCATTTTATTTTTAGGTGTTAAAGAAATCTTCCGCTGTGCATTTGCTCATTTTAAAGATATTACTTGGAGTCTTTCATAGCATATTTCGAAGAACGTTGCATTCGAGTCATTGAGTTCATCAAAGATTATTATTAAATCAATTTATAGTTGGATAGTGAATATTATGAAATGGTATGCATGCCTGTCAATTTTCGATGTAAAGAAAGTTTGTCTTTTAAAAACGAATGCAATGTTTGTAAAATGTATCATATAGAGGTCAAATACCTCGCAATGTAATCAACTATTGTGAATCGTTTATAATGTATATGAACGGGTCCTTTCAGCACTAACACACTAGTACACCCTAAAGACTCCAAAAATGGTCACAAAGTTGGACCATACCTGATTCAATTCGTTTTCATAAATTAATCTCAACAAAACACCATTTCAATCATATATAGAGTTCCGGGAATCGAAATGACAAGAATCCGGAGTCTAAAATTAATGTCTTGATGAGAGGAACTCATCTAGATACTTTAATCTCACTTTTATATCAGTTACATAATCAGAAATGAACGAAAATGCTGCTGTCCCAATTCAATCAAACCGAAAACATATATATTTGAGCATTTCTACGCATACAATCATCAATACAATAACATGTAATCATCATACTATCAATATAACATCAAAATACAGAAAATATAATAAAAATTAAAAATCTAGGGTTAGGGTTTATACCCTAATCAACAATTGATTAATGTAGACGAGTAGAGAATGATGCGGTGAATCCGATTACACTAAAAGCCCTTTGAAATGATCAACCAATTGATGAAGATGATGATGATTTTTGTGATGGTTGGAGATGGCTCCAAAGAGGAAAAAGGGAGAGGAGAAAGTGAAATGGGAATATTAGGTTTGAGAGAAAAAAAAGGCTAGTAATGAAAAATGAAAATAAGAATAATGTAAAAAAATCACAAACCACCCCACCTAAGGGGATTTTGGCTGAATGGAGGGTATGGGGTGGGCCCCCTTGGCCCAAAATTTAATTTTGATAAATTGCTTTTAGCCCGAACGTCCGATCGAAGCCCGAAACGCGAAAACACCGTTACGCGATTAAATATTCGGAGAGATAACGCACACGCGGAAAATAAAATATATAAACACTATATATAATCATATGACATAAAAATATCATATTTAAAATAATTGGGATTCAAAAATCTCAAAAGTCTGACCGTTGGTTTGAAAACCGAAAAGATTCGCCGGATAGAAATCCGCGACACGTAGAAACGTACAACTTTAAATATGAATACAAATATTCATTTAACACATAATAATAAATATATTATTACAAAAATAATAATATAGGTCATAGAAATGACGTGGCACGAATAACAGTTAACGGTCATTAAATAATTAACGGTAAAAGATAACGGAAAAAGTAAGGTCGTGACAATATATATTACGATTATCGTTATAACAACGTCTTACTAAATACATATGTATCATATTAAGATATTGTTACACTATATTTAACATGATAAAATGATAATTATATATATCATTAAGTATATTAACAATGAACTACATATGTAAAACAAGACTACTAACTTAAGAATTTCGAAACAATATATATACGTAACGATTATCGTTGTAATAGTATTTTAACATATATATATATATGATGTTAAGATATATTCATACACCATGTTATAATGTTAACATAACAATTTAACATCTCATTTAAGTATAATAACAATGAATTAATTACATTTAACAAGATCGTTAACTTAAAGGTTTCAATACAACACTTACATGTAACGACTAACGATGACTTAACGACTCAGTTAAAATGTATATACATGTAGTGTATTTAGATGTATTAGTACACTTTTGAAAGACTTCAAGACACATATCAAAGTACTTCTACTTAACAAAAATGCTTACAATTACATCCTCATTCATTTTCATCAACAATTCTACTCGTATGCACCCGTATTCGTACTCGTACAATACGCAGCTTCCAGATGTATATACTATTGGTATATAGACTTCAATGATCAGCTCCTTAGTAGCCTATGTGAGTCATTAAACACGTGAGAACCGTCATTTGGCAACTAGCATGAAATATCTCATAAAATTACAAAAAATATTATAAATCATTCATGAATTATTTACATGAAAACAAACTTACACATCCTTTATATCTAATCCATATACCAACGACCAAAAACACCTACAAACACTTTCATTCTTCAATTTTCTTCATCTAATTGATCTCTCTCAAGTTCTATCTTCAAGTTCTAAGTGTTCTTCATATATTTTATAAGTTCTAGTTTCATAAAACCAAGAACACTTTCAAGTTTGCAAGATTACTTCCAAGCTTTCTAATCCATTCCAAGTAATCATCCAAGATCAAGAAACCTTTGTTACTTACAGTAGGTTATCTCTCTAATCAAGGTAATACTCATATTCAAACTTTGATTCAATTTCTATAACTATAACAATCTTAATTCGAGCAGAAATCTTACTTGAACTTGTTTTCGTGTCATGATTCTACTTCAAGAACTTTCAAGCCATCTGATGTGCGTAGAGGTGTATACGAAATAGTTATATATTTATTATGAAATACTATTAAATATGATACAATTTTACACAAGTTATTTATTTATTTATAGAGTGGATATACCTAAACCTTGCCACAACACTTATAGGCAGTGTACCTAATCGTACAGTAATGTAGTTTTTAGTAAGTCCGGTTCGTTCCACAGGGAGCTAGCCAAGTTTAACGCTATATTTTTAAAACTATATATATATATATATATATATATATATATATATATATATATATATATATATATATATATATATATATATATATATATATATATATATATATAAGGAGTATTATTATTATAAAAGGGGGTTTTTACCGTTTAATGACCGGTTTGTCGATTTAAAAACCTAAGTCGCAGTTAAAACCTAATGTAAAATATTAAATATATAAAAGACTTAATTTAAAGCGTAAAGTAAATAACAATAATTAAAGTGCGATAAATTAAAGTGTGATAAATAAAATGACAATAAATAAAATTGCGATAATTAAAAAGTGCAATAATTAAAATGACAATAAATTAAAGTGCGATAATTAAAAGTGCAATTAAATATGAAATAAAGGAATTATGCTTATTTAAACTTCTGTAATCATGATGTTTGACGTGTTGATTTTAGTTTATGACCATGGGTTAATTGTCATTTGTCCTGGATTATTCAATATGTCCATCTGGTTTTTGTCCATAACAGTCCATCAGTCATAAATATAAAGTGCGAGTGTCCTCGTCAAATTATCCTTATATCCGAAGTCAAATATTCCAACTAATTGGGGACTTAAACTATAATTACACCAATTTTCCTTGTATATAATTCACCCCTATTTTAATAAGTCCATTGACTATTAATCCATTCCCTTGTCCGGTAAAATGAACGATTATTAGTACTTATAAATATCCCGCCCATCGTGTCCGATTGAGTGTATGTCGTTATTTATAGGTATGTCCAATTGTAAATCTTTATATTAAATTAACAAACTATCATTTAATTAAACAAATATAAAGTCCATTAATAGCCCATAGTCTAGTTTCCACAAGTGTCGTTCTTTTGTCCAAACCCCAATTATGGTACAAAGCCCAATTACCCCGTCTTTAATATTTAGCCCAACATCACGATTACTTCGGCTTAAATAAGCATAATAATAACTTAGCTACGAGACATTAATTTAAAAAGGTTGAACATAACTTACAATGATTAATAATAGCGTAGCGTTACACGGACAGAATTTCGACTTACACACTTACAACATTCGCTAACATCCCCTTATTATTATTAAAATTAAAATTAAAATTATAATATATATATATATATATATATACATATATATATATATATATATATATATATATATATATATATATATATATATATATATATATATATATATTACGTTGAGAGATAGAGAAGAGAAAAAGATGTATGATATTCGGTCGAAAACTGCGAAATTTATAGGATGTCACCAACTTTTTTGCTCCTTGCGATCGCATGGAAATTGGTCTTGCTGGCCATGCGATCGCATGGCCTGGGATTCCAGCTCACATTCGATTGTCACCTAGTTTGCCGACGGTTTTATATATAATATAATATAATATATATATATATATATATATATATATATATATATATATAATTTTAATAATTAATTATATATTATATTATATTCATGTGCATAGTTGACTTGTAATTTTTAGTCCGTTGCATCGAGCGTTGAGAGTTGACTCTGGTCCCGGTTCCGGATTTTTGAACGTCCTTGCGTACAATTTAATATCTTGTACTTTGCGTTTCGCGGCTCGTACTTTTGTAACTTTTAGACGTTTCTCATCAATAATTTGAACCACTTTGATTGTACTTTGTACTTTTGAGCTTTTTGGTCGTTTGCGTCTTCAAATCGTCGAATCTGTCTTTTGTCTTCACCTTTTATTATTTAAACGAATATCACTTGTAAATAGAATAATTGCAACTAAAAGTTTGTCTTTCTTGAGGGATAATGCTATGAAATATATGTTCATTTTTAGCATTATCAAATATTCTCACACTTGAGCGTTGCTTGTCCTCAAGCAATATATTCTTGAAATAAAAATACTAGAATTACTTCTTTATTCTTCACACTTTGTACATCAGTGATTTCTATACGGCGGTATGAACAATGATAGTAACGTTGTCGTTTACAGTCCCACATGACTATGAAAATTTAGATCCTTTTAGGAAACTGGATCTTTATGAAAATATTTGATCTTTTGAAAATTCAATCTAGTTTTTACCCTAGATAAGTTTTCCAGAATAACCCTTCACCGGTGTTTGCAAATTGTTTTTGTGGATTTGGTGCGTTTTAGATTTGAAAATTTTAGCTCAAAACTTGCGGTATTGTGTCACCCACTTGCTAACCTTGAATTGGGAAAGCAACACGTCCAGTATACTTGCTCCGTATATTACCTTTCGGTAAACTACCGTGCGGTTGTAAAGGAAAGCGTTGAACAAGCAATTGTTGAGGCAATGTCCCGTGACATGCTTTTAATTATGGTCTATAACGTGTCGGATGCAATTAATATCCTTTGTAGGAGCAATAGTAAAGATCACACTATAATTTTTCGGTCTGGCACAAGGTCCTGTCTTCGACCATGCTATGTAACCACCGTTCTTACGGTTGACACCCGATTTGGTTCAGGTGACCTAATGAATTCCAGGTGAATTCCTAGGATTTTACGTTCAATGGTAATAAACGCATTTAAAAATGGGTTTTCAGAAAACAAATCGGTTTGTAATTTGATCAAAATATTTTTTTGTTCAAGATCGAGTTTAGATATCATCGAATTTCATGAGTTTGAATTCTCAATCTTTAAGGTCAATCTCAAGGATTGAGTAATATCAGTCTTAAAAGATGATTTTTGATCTTTAAGGAGATTATCCTTTCTGGGGATCTGATTCAATAGTCTTATAAGCTAATTTGCATGGTGTCCCCATTATATGAGACAGATCCTATCATGGTTAGGATAAGTCTGACCACTTGGCGACCCTGTTTCATGCTGAGGTCCGTGGATTTCCAGCTGATTTTCGAGAAAACTTTTCAAGGTTTTTCGTAGATTCTACAACTGGTCTGGACGACAACTTCCTGACCTAAATCAAGAAGCGCGTGTCTTTTTCGGAAGACTTTACTTCCTTTTAATGATGGAATTGATTCATCGTGTAGATCCATCTTTCTTTCAAATATATTACAATTTATCGGGTAAAACGGTTAATTTTGTCCAAAACAAAAGTATCTTTAATTATTTGTACAAAAATATGTGATATATGTTTTAAATAACTTGGTAAATTTTTCCCACACTTGGCTTTTATTTTCCTTTCTTTGCCTTTTTATTGTCCTCTATTCAATTTTAAATGAATTCTAACATTTTGGGTTGTTTCTCAATTTATGTCCTTTCCGAGGTAACAATAATTTCGGTGTTAACACCTAGTTTTATCGTTCATAAATTTGTATATATATGATTTTGAATTCATTTATTTGAAAATTTTGAAAAATTTTACTAGAATTGGGTAGTCAGTATATAAGACTAGGGCTTTTCTTTATTATCAGAGAGCACTAGATTCTAATACAACTACTGCGTTACTAATATTTTTAATGGTAACCAAGTGTTTAAATCAAAAATTTTAAAAATCCGAAAGAATTTAACCCCTTCCCACACTTAAGATCTTGCATTGTCCTCATTTGCAAGAAATCAGTACAATTTAAATTATTGAGGGTGATTAGCGTAGAAAAATGATTAAATTTTACCAAAGTTTCTAAACATATTGGCGTTTGTTTGTTGAATGATAAATGGTGCACATCATTTGTTCATTCCGTCTTTATTGTTACATCACATTTGTTTTTCGTTTTGTTGTCAAAATTATTAGCTTTTGCTGAACTTAATGCCAGTCTTTGAAAATGCGCTGTTTTACCCTGTTGTGTACAATTGACAATAAAATACATACAATACAAATATAAACATGCATGGTAATTTGAAATGGGAGTTAACATCCCACTTTCAAATCAAATATGAAATATTAGTACAACATAATAAAAATGTTAAAACTTACATAAAAGTATCACAATATAATATGTTTAAACATAAATAAATAAATAAAATAATAAAAAAATAAAAATCACCAACGGGAACTATATCAATCTGGATAGGGGTTCCAGTTCGTGTCGTCGGGCGGGTTCCATGGTTGGTTATAGGTGTACTGATAGGCCTGGTTAGGGTCGTAGAGAGTAAATGGTGGTCGCATATCGGGCTGGTGTGGAGGATAGTAAGCAGGTCAAGTCGGTACGTAGTGATCCTAAGGTGATAGCTGGCTCATGATCTGATGCTGATGATAGTACCATCTATCATGCTGTCGTTGCCTAGAATGCTCGTACACATTCGCGACTTGCCACTGCTCGTACCGACAATGTCTATCCTGGTTTGTCATTTCTACCTCATCTATACGCTGGTAGACGTCATTCATAGCCTCCCTAATGACATCCCTAATGTCATCCGATTCCTCCATTTCCTCATCTGAACCTCTCTCTACCTGTGGATGACGGCCATCATATGGTATTGCCTGATTGCGTCTGCTCTTTAATACCTTAGCACCCTGATAGGCCTTCAATCCTAAAGTATCCACCTGTTCCCTACACACCATCAGTGGACCCCCTTGATCCCTATCTACACCCAAATACTCTCCGATGAGAGTAACAAAAATACCTCCTCCTATTACTCCCCCGTTCTGTATTCCTGCCACTACTTTGGACAGATAAAAACCAACACAGTAGGGGATATTAACAAAGCTTCTAGGGTTTCGAATACACTTAAGGTAAAATAAATCGTGTAAGGTCATCTTCTCCTTGTTTTTACCTCTTTGTGTAATCGAATTAGCTAAAATCTATGTATAATTCGTAGCTCTGCTTTGTTAATATCTAAATAGGAGTGTCTTCCTCCTAGAGTAAAAACATTATAATCTGACATACGCCTCCAGACGGCGTCCGCGTCAAAATTCCTATTTACCCGCTCCCCATGATAAATCAAATTTGTACAATCGATTAATAGTAATTCACCAGGAGTGTAAATCTGTAAAGCCCTGACCATGTCCAACATGGACATCCTGTACATCCTACGGCCAAGTAAAAATCTAAGAAAACTTCTATCATCTAACCTATCTACATCCGCATTAAGTGAAATAGTACTCATAAGCTAAACACACCACTCCTTATATACAGGCCTACGAATGGTGAATAAATGTTCCCAATCGGGAAAAGAAGAGCTGCCATACCTTTGGATCAGATGCTGTCTAAATGAGTTAACTAGTTGGACCCTTTCCAAAGGCTCCCAATCAATTACCCTCGGCACTTCTACATTTTTCGTTACCATTTTATATTTGTTACTTTGATACGTCGGGTAATCTCTCCAACTTCGATCAAATCTCAAATTAGGATGCAACTGTTCTTCATGAATCGTTGGGTGTGCTATTATCGGATGAATCGGAAATTGTACGTAGGCATTAACATATTCTTGCTGCGGATCATAATATGGTACGTGTTGATCAGGTTGTTGTTGTTGTTCCTGTTGTTGCTCCGGTTCATATTGTGGCTCATATTGCATTTCTGGTTCAGGTTCTGGAGCAGGTTGCCTAGATGATGATGATGCACCATCAGTATCGGTAAATCTCTACAAAACACATTATACACAAAATTTGTGCATCCAAATATGCATTAGTGTTAGCAAAATAACAACTTGAAACAATTACAATAACATGTTCAATTAAAATTAAACTTATACACATTTTCACAATTTTAACAATTCTACACTTTTTCAAATAAGCATTTATGAAAATGTTTACAAAGTTCATAAGCATTCAACTCAAATAACATGTTAAAATAACCATTACTAGCAATTAAACAAGTTTCAAATGGCATTTACATCAATTTAATCAAGTTCATGAATTTTAGACCTAAAAAGTCCACTTTAATTCTCAAAAATCATGTTTAGGATCAAAGTTTGGATCATTTAGCTACCTAAACATGTTACACTACTTAATTTAGCAATAATTCATGACAAAAATCGGCCATAACCTGTTTATATCAAAAAGCCCCAAATTGCTCAAGAACACAAACCCTAGATTTCTAAAAATTTTGAAGTTTTTGGCTTCAAATCATGTTAAATAGCATCAATCTAGGTTATACATGCATAATATACTAATAATTTAACTCTAATTACACTAGAAATTAACAAAATCAAATTAGGTAAATTATAGCTCAAGAACACTAAATATCAAATTTAAAGAGGTTTAGGGTTGTAATTGTTACCTTCTTTGAAAAACTTCTGAACAATTTCATGATTAGAGCGGATTATAGCAAGAAATTTAGTTGAATTTGGTGAAAAATTGGTGATTTTAGACCATCTGTGACCATTAATTCTACTGTTCGGTATGGGAAAACTCTTTTGACTATGAATGGTCCAGACCATCTTGATTTCAATTTTCCAGGAAATAGCTTGAATCGTGAATTGAAAAGAAGAACTATGTCTCCTTCTTTAAATTCTTTTGAACTTCTGATTCTTTTATCATGCCATTTCTTCATTCTTTCTTTATAGATTAACGAATTTTCATATGCTTCATGTCTCAATTCTTCTAATTCATTTAGTTAACTTAACTGTAGACGTCCGGCTTCATGTAAATCAAGATTACATGTCTTCAAAGCCTAAAATGCTTTGTGTTCAATTTCTACTGGAAGGTGACATGCTTTTCCGTAAATGAGTCTAAAAGGTGTGGTTCCAATTGGAGTTTTATAGGCTGTTCTAAAAGCCCAGAGTGCATCCTCCAATTTCATGGACCATTCCTTCATATTTGATCCTACGGTTTTATTAAAGCTTTCGGTGTTTCGAACCTTGCAAAAAGACGTTTTAAAAAGTTGACTACAACTCGTGCATCGTTAGTCGGGAGAGCTTGTGCTTTCGCCCATTTAGATACATAATCAATGGCAACGAGAATGTAGAGATTATTATGAGATTTTGGAAATGGACCTATAAAGTCAATACCCCAAACGTCAAATACTTCACATACTTGAATGACATTTTGTGGCATTTCATCACGTTGACTTATTTTTCCGGCCCTTTGACAAGCATCGCAGGATTTACAAAGAAGGTGAGCGTCTTTGAAAATTGTAGGCCAATAGAATCCAGCATCATAAACTTTTCTTGCTGTAAGTTGAGGCCCATAATGCCCTCCTGTTGGTCATGTGTGACAATGGTTTAAGATTTGACTGGCTTCATCTCCGAATACACATCGGCGTATTATTCCAACGGGAAAACTTTTAAAAAAAATGTGGATCTTCCCAGAAATAGTGTTTTATATCACTAAAGAATTTCTTTCGTTTTTGGTACGATAATCCTTTTTTAAGGAATCCACATACTAAGTAGTTTGCATAGTCTGCAAACCATGGAATTTCATTATAATCTATCTTAAATAGATATTCATCAGGAAAGTTATCTTGTATAGCCGATTCATTTAGAACTTCTAATTCAGGATTTTCAAGACGAGAAAGATGATCAGCTGCGAGATTTTCTGCTCCCTTTTTATCTCGGATTTCAATATCGAACTCTTGTAAGAGTAAGATCCAACGGATTAATCATGGTTTGGCATCTTGTTTAGAAAACAGGTATCTAAGAGCAGAATGGTCGGTATAGACCACCGTTTTAGCTAGAACTAGATATGAACGAAATTTGTCAAAACCAAAGACAATAGCAAGGAGTTCTTTTTCAGTAGTTGTGTAATTTTTTTATGCTCCTTGTAACGTCTTACTAGCATAATAAATAGGTTGAAATTGTTTTTCAATCCTTTGTCCTAAAACGGCTCCCATTGCAAAATCACTTGCATTGCACATAAGTTCAAACGGTAGATTCCTATTTGGAGTTATCATGATCGGCGCATTAGTGAGTTTTTATTTAAGAATATTAAAAGATTTGATGCATTCATCTGAAAAGATGAATGGAGCATCTTTTTCTAGGAGTTGATTCATAGGAGTGGCAATTTTAGAAAAATCTTTTATGAAACGTCGGTAAAAACCGGCATGCCCTAGAAAACTCCTAACTCCTCTAACATTAGTGGGATATGGAAGTTTAGCAATTACATCTACTTTAGCTCTATCCACTTCAATTCCTTCCTTTGAAATTTTATGACCAAGAACGATGCCTTCTTTAACCATGAAATGGCATTTCTCCCAATTAAGAACTAGATTTGATTGTTCGCATCTAATAAGCATTCATTCAAGATTAACTAGACATGTTTCAAAAGTATCACCTAAGACTGAAAAGTCATCCATGAAAACTTCCATGCATTCTTCTATAATGTCGTGATAAATTGCCATCATGCACCTTTGAAAGGTTCCAGGGGCGTTACAAAGTCCAAATGGCATGCGTTTGTAAGCAAAAGTACCATAAGGGCACGTGAATGTGGTTTTCTCTTGGTCCTCGGGTGCTATTGGAATTTGAAAATATCCAGAAAAACCGTCAAGAAAATAATAGTAACTATTTTCGGCTAATCTTTCCAACATTTGATCAATGAAAGGTAAGGGAAAGTGATCTTTTCTGGTGGCGTCATTTAATTTTCTATAATCAATACAAACACGCCATTCTGTTACAGTCCTAGAAGGAATAAGCTCATTTTTTTCATTTGTGTTGACAGTCATGCCACCATTCTTAGGTACACATTGAACTGGGCTTACCCATGGACTATCAGAGATTGGATAAATTAAACCTGCATCAAGCAGTTTAATAATTTCTTTCTTAACAACATCTTGCATATTAGGATTTAGTCTTCGTTGGCGTTGCACATACGTTTTATGACCTTCTTCCATAAGGATTTTATGTGTGCAATACGAAGGACTTATACCTTTAATATCATGAATCTTCCATGCAATAGCTGGTTTATGAGCTTTTAGCATAGAAATGAGTTGAGATTTTTCATTTTTAGTAAGAGAAGACGATATTATTACAGGTAATTCAGATTCACCATGTAAATAAGCATATTGCAAATGGTTTGGAAGTGACTTTAACTCTAATGTCGGTGGTTCTTCTATCAATGATTTGTATCGATATATGTCTTCCTCTTTTAGTATTTGAATTTCTTCTGTTGTTGGTTCATATCCATTAGCCATGAGTGTGGCTAACATTTCAGCTTCATCAATTGGTTCAGTTCCTTCTCCTAAAGAACATTCTCCTGTTCCTTGTAATTCTAGAAATTCTTCTAACAATTCTGCATGTGAATATATAGTTTGAATATAATAACATGTATCATCTGCAGATTGCGGTTATTGCATGGCTCTATCCACAGAAAAGGTAACACTCTCGTCCTCTATACTTAAGGTCAGTTTCTTACCGAACACGTCTATTATTGCTTTAGTCGTGTTTAAGAATGGTCTTCCTAATATGAGAGGAAATCGAGAATCTTCTTCCATGTCCAGAATAACAAAATCTACTAGAAATACTAAAGTACCAACTTTAACTAGCATGTTTTCCATTATCCCTCTTGGATATTTTACTGATCGATCGGCTAGTTGTATACTTATTTGTGTTGGTTTCAATTCTCCAAGGTCTAGTTTAGCGTATAGTGAATACGGCATTAAATTTATACTAGCACCTAAGACTACCCAAAAAATATGGAATCGTGAAACTTCCTGGACCTGAAAGTTTTTCTGGTATCTTATTTAACAGCACTGCAGAACAATTAGCATTCATTGTAACAGCCGAGAGTTCTTCCATTTTCTTTCTATTTGTGATTAGATCTTTCAGGAATTTAGCATATCTTGGCATTCCTGAAATTACATCAATGAAAGGAAGTTTTACATTTATCTATTCAAACATATCCAAGAATTTGGATTGCTCGGCTTCAAGTCTTTCTTTTCTCATTTTACTCGGATAAGAAAGTGGTGGTTGATATGGTTTAACATAAGGTTTAGCCTTAACTGTGTTATCTTCATTAACCTTTTCAACTACCGGTTCTGTTTCCTTCTCTTGTTCAGGTTGTGGTTCTTGTAGAGTAGGAATAAAATCATCAGAAATTTCAGGTATTTCAGGTGGTTTAAGTGTAATACCACTTCTCGTGGTAATGGCTTTAGCTGTTTCATTTCGGGGGTTAGCATTTGTATCACTAGGTAGACTTTCCGGTTTTCTTTCACCTATCAACCTTGCTAGGTTACTTACTTCTTGTTCCAAATTTTGAATAGAAGCTTGTTGATTTCTAAATGCTTGAGCATTTTGTTCATTCGTTTGTTTCTGAGATGTGAAAAACTGTATTTGAGATTCAACTAGCTTCGACATCATATCTTCAAAATTTGGCTTTTTATCATCGGTTTGTGGTGGTTTGTTTTGAAAAATAGGTCTTTGCTGATTGTAGGTATTGTTGGATACTTATTGATTGCAAGGACCTTGTTGATTGTTGTATGGAACATTTCAGTTATAATTGTAATTTTGATTGTAGATTGGTCTTGGCGGTTGATAATTATTCTGATAATTATTTCCAGGCCTTTGGTTCATGTATGAAACATTCTCTATTTGTTCCATTGTTTGTTCAATACTGAGACAATCTTTTGTCAAATGTGGTCCTCCACACTGCTCACAACTAATTCTTATTGAGTGAATATCTTTAGTCATCTTTTCCATTCGTCTCTCGACAACATCTATCTTTGCGGAAATGGAATCAAAGTCATGGCTAGAATCGGCTCTAGCCGCTTTAGATGATCTAACGATATTTTTTTTTGATGCCACTCATGTGAGTGGGAAGCAGTGTTATCAATAATTTTGTAAGCTTCAGTTGCTATTTTCTTCATAATGGAACCACCAGCTGCTATATCGATGTCTTTTCTTGTAGTGATGTCGCATCCTTGGTAGAATATTTGTACTATTTGATAAGTGTCTAAACCATGTTGCGGACATCCTCTTAACAACTTTCCAAATCTTGTCCACGCCTCATATAGAGTTTTATTTGGTTTCTGTGTGAACGTAACAATTTCTCCTTGAAGTCTCACGGCTTTAGATGCCGGAAAGAATTGTTTAAAAAAATTTTCAACTAAAACGTCCCATGTATCAATCGCCCCTTCAGGTAACGATTTCAACCAATATTTGGCTTCTCCCTTTAAAGTGCAGTGAAATAACATGAGATAGATCTGTTCATCCTCCACTTCTCTTATTTTAAATAAAGTACAGATCCTATTAAAGGTTTGAAGATGTTCGTTTGGATCTTCCTTCGGCGCACCACTAAATTGGCATTGATTAGTTACCATGTGTAGGATTTGTCCTTTGATTTCATAATCTGGTGCATTAATGTCTGGTTGAGTAATTGCGTGACCTAGGCCAGTGCGTTTAGCACTCATTCGGTCTTCCATACTTAGAGGTTCCAGATTCTCCATGATTGAATTTGTTGAATCTGAATCACTAGAGGATTTTGATTTAATGGTTTGTTCCTCGACAATCTCTGTTTGAATGATTGGTGGTTCCGGAGGAAAGATTAGTGGTTCAGGATCTCTGAATTGTCCCTGAATATCCTCCGGATTCTCAATTGTGAGGTCGGGTTCAAAAAATGGATTATCGGAAATTTGAATTGGAGTACTTGGTCAACTTGATGACGATCCTAAAGAAAAATCAACGGTGACAATATTGGCTAGATGTCTTGATCGAGTTACAGGTGGTGAACGTATAAAAGGTGGTGAACGTTTTGCTCGGTGCATTCACTGAATATCCTATTAGTTATAAAAATAAAAATTATATAAGTTATCAAATTAATAGACTTTTCTGATTTTGCCCACGTTTCGAATAGCCAATAGATGCAACAGGTAGCCAGGACCCTTTAAATTGGAAGCCCACAACTCGCCACTAACAAATCCAACTATTACTACGAACCAGAAAATTTTGAATGTCTATCAATTTAACCGCTTAAAATAATTTTTCGTCGAAATTTTAAAGAAATTTTAGAGAAGAAATAGAAAATTCTATGTCCTAAAAACTAGACCGTCGAGAAATAAGAAAGAAAAAGAGCGCGTCGAAAAACATCGAAAAATAAATGGTCGAAAAATAATAAAAAGAAAGTAGCGCGTCAAAACTTAAAAGTCAAAAAACTAAGAATTAAAAGTTGCGTCTAAAGGTATTAAAACTTAAAAGGAATTCTATATCCAAAATGGCAATAACTTAAAAAGTACTAAAATTTATAAAACGGCGTCGCTAAATTCTAAAGCACCTAAATCTTAGTCTAAAGAAAAAGCACTTAAGGGATTTTACGGCAAATCCTAAAAATCTAGAAATATAAATAACTATGGCAAATACAAAATTAAAAACTAATTACGAACGAAAAATTATAAAATTACGCTTAAACGATTAAAAAGATATAAATATAAAAAGTGATAAAATAACTTATTTTTATAAAAATATTATTTTTATATTTATTTTATAAAAGTATTAATTTTTATATATTAATAAAACTAATTAAACTTAAAATAGAAAAATAATAAAACTAAAACTTAATTATTATTTTAATTAACCCTAATTAGGGTTTATATTAATTATAATTAAATTATACTCCATAATTAATGCAGTACCAGGTTCATTCTGGCGTGTCAGACAAGGCCATGTGGTCGCATGGGTTTCACGGCTTGTGCTCATGCGATCGCATGAGATCGGATACCAGGTCTGATCTTGGGCTGCTACAGTACCGGGCTGAGGCTTTTATATTTTTTTTTTCTGTTTTTATAAAATATTTAAATAGAATAAATACAAACTTATATTTTAAAAACTAAAATAAAAATAAAGAAACTTTATAATTTTATATATATTTAACAAACTCTACAAAAATATATATATTTTATTTTTCTTTTTATATTTTTATATTTTTTTAATATTTAAAACATATTTTTACAAAAGCGTATTTTTACAAAAGTAAACTAAGACTTAATAAAAATCTTTTTTTTATTTTTATATATAGCGTTTCGCTTCCGGCGTTTAAGTAGTCCCCGGCAGCGGCGCCAAAAATACTTGATGTGCGTAGAGGTGTATACGAAATAGTTATATATTTATTATGAAATACTATTAAATACGATATAATTTTACACAAGTTATATATTTATTTATAGAGTGAATATACCTAAACCTTGCTACAACACTTATAGGCATTGTACCTAATCGTACAGTAGTGTAGTTTTTAGTAAGTCCGGTTCGTTCCACAGGAAGCTAGCCAAGTTTAACGCTATATTTTTAAAACTATATTTGTAAATATATAAATATATATATAAGTAGTATTATTATTATAAAAGGGGGTTTTCACCGTTTAATGACCGGTTTGTCGATTTAAAAACTTAAGTCGCAGTTAAAACCTAATGTCAAATATTAAATATATAAAAGACTTAATTTAAAGCGTAAAGTAAATAACAATAATTAAAGTGCGATAAATAAAATGAAAATAAATAAAATTGCGATAATTAAAAAGTGCAATAATTAAAATGATAATAAATTAAAGTGCGATAATTAAAAGTGCAATTAAATATGAAATAAAGGAATTATGCTTATTTAAACTTCCGTAATCATGATGTTTGATGTGTTAATTTTAGTTTATGACAATGGGTTAATTGTCCTTTGTCCTGGATTATTCAATATGTCCATCTGGTTTTTTTCCATAACAGTCCATCAGTCATAAATATAAAGTGCGAGTGTCCTCGTCAAATTATCCTTATATCCGAAGTCAAATATTCCAACTAATTGGGGACTTAAACTATAATTACACCAATTTTCCTTGTATATAATTCACCTCTGTTTTAATAAGTCCATTGACTATTAATCCATTCCCGTGTCAGGTTAAATGAACGATTATTAGTACTTATAAATATCCCGCCCATCGTGTCCGATCGAGTGTATGTGGTTATTTAAAGGTACGTCCAATTGTAAATATTTATATTAAATTAACAAACTATCATTTAATTAAACAAATATAAAGCCCATTAATAGCCCATAGTCTAGTTTCCACAAGTGTCGTTCTTTTGTCCAAACCCCAATTATGGTACAAAGCCCAATTACCCCGTCTTTAATATTTAGCCCAACATCACGATTACTTCGGCTTAAATAAGCATAATAATAACTTAGCTACGAGACATTAATTTAAAAAGGTTGAACATAACTTACAATGATTAATAATAGCGTAGCGTTACACGGACAGAATTTCGACTTACACACTTACAACATTCGCTAACATACCCTTATTATTATTAAAATTAAAATTAAAATTAAAATTATAATATATATATATATATATATATATATATATATATATATATATATATATATATATATATATATATATATATATATATATATATATATATATATATTACGTTAGGAGATAGAGAAGCGAAAAAGATGTATGATAGTCGGCCGAAAACTGCGAAATTTATAGGATGTCACCAACTTCTTTGATCCATGCGATTGCATGGAAATTGGTCTTGCTGGCCATGCGATCGCATGGCCTGGGATTCCAGCTCACATTCGATTGACACCTAGTTTGCCGACGGTTTTATATATAATATAATATATATATATATATATATATATATATATATATATATATATATATATATATATATATATATATATATATATATATATATATATATATATATATATATATATAATTTTAAGAATTAATTATATATTATATTATATTCATGTGCATAGTTGACTTGTAATTTTTAGTCCGTTGCATCGAGCGTTGAGAGTAGACTCTGGTCCCGGTTCTGAATTTTTGAACGTCCTTGCGTACAATTTAATATCTTGTACTTTGCGTTTCGCAGCTCGTACTTTTGTAACTTTTAGACGTTTCTCATCAATAATTTGAACCACTTTGATTGTACTTTGTACTTTTGAGCTTTTTGGTCTTTTGTGTCTTCAAATCGTCGAATCTGTCTTTTGTCTTCACCTTTTATTATTTAAACGAATATCACTTGTAAATAGAACAATTGCAACTAAAAGCTTGTCTTTCTTGAGGGATACTGCTATGAAATATATGTTCGTTTTTAGCATTATCAAATATTCCCACACTTGAGCGTTGCTTGTCCTCAAGCAATATAGTCTTGAAATAAAAATACTAGAATCACTTCTTTATTCTTCACACTTTGTACATCAGTGATTTCTATACGGCGGTATGAACAATGATAGTAACGTTGTAGTTTACAGTCCCACATGACTATGAAAATTTAGATCCTTTTAAGAAATTGGATCTTTATGAAAACATTTGATCTTTTGAAAATTCAATCTAGCTTTTACCCTAGATAAGTTTTCCAGAATAACCCTTCACCTGTGTTTGCAAATTATTTTTGTGGGTTTGGTGGGTTTTAGATTTGAAAATTTTAGCTCAAAATTTGCGATTTTGTGTCACCCACTTGCTAACCTTGTATTGGGAAAGCAACACGTTCAGTATACTTGCTCTGTATATTACCTTTCGGTAAACTACTGTGCGGTTGTAAAGGAAAGCGTTGAACAAGCAACTGTTGAGGCAATGTCCCGTGACATGCTTTTAAATATGGTCTATAATGTGTCGGATGCAATTACTATCCTTTGTAGGAGAAATAGTAAAGATCACCCTATAATTTTTCGGTCTGGCACAAGGTCCTGTCTTCAACCATGCTATGTAACCACCGTTCTTACGGTTGACACCCGATTTGGTTTAGGTGACCTAATGAATTCCAGGTGAATTCCTAGGATTTTACGTTCAATGGTAATAAACGCATTTAAAAATGGGTTTTCGGAAAACAAATCGGTTTGTAATTTGATCAAAATATTTTCTCGTTCAAGCTCGAGTTTAGATATCATCGAATTTCATGAGTTTGAATTCTCAATCTTTAAGGTCAATCTCAAGGATTGAGTAATATCAGTCTTAAAAGCTGATTTTTGATCTTTAAGGAGATTATCCTTTCTGGAGATCTGATTCATTAGTCTTATAAGCTAATTTGCACGGTGCCCCCCATTATAAGAGACAGATCCTCTCATGGTTAGGATAAGTCGGACCACTTGGCGACCCTATTTGATGCTGAGGTCCGTGGATTTCCAGCTGATTTTCGAGAAAACTTTTCAAGGTTTTTCGTAGACTCTACAACTGGTCTGGACGACAACTTCCTGACCTAAATCAAGAAGCGCGTGTCTTTTTCAGAAGACTTTTACTTCCTTTTAATGATTGAATTGATTCATCATGTAGATCCATCTTTCTTTCAAATATATTACAATTTACCAGGTAAAACGGCTAATTTTGCCCAAAACAAAGGTATCTTTAATTATTTGTACAAAAATATGTGATATATATTTGAAATAACTTGGTAAATTTTTCCCACACTTGGCTTTTATTTTCCTTTCTTTGCCTTTTTATTGTCCTCTATTCCATATTAAATGAATTCTAACATTTTGGGTTGTTTCTCAATTTATGTCCTTTCCGAGGTAACAATAATTTCGGTGTTAACACCTAGTTTTATCGTTAATAAATTTGTATAAACATGATTTTGAATTCATTTATTTGAAAATTTTGAAAAATTTTACTAGAATTGGGTAGTCAGTATATAAGACTAGGGCTGTTCTTGATTATCAGAGAGCACTAGATTCTAATACAACTACTGCGTTACTAATATTTTTAATGGTAACCAAGTGTTTAAATCAAAAATTTTAAAAATCCGAAAGAATTTAACCCCTTCCCACACTTAAGATCTTGCATTGTCCTCATTTGCAAGAAATCAGTACAATTTAAATTATTGAGGGTGATTAGCGTAGAAAAATGATTAAATTTTACCAAAGTTTCCAAACATATTGGCGTTTGTTTGTTGAATGATAAATGGTGCACATCATTTGTTCATTCCGTCTTTATTGTTACATCACATTTGTTTTTCGTTTTGTCGTCAAAATTAGTAGCTTTTGCTGAACTTAATGCCAGTCTTTGAAAATGCGCAGTTTTACCCTGTTGTGTACAATTGACAATAAAATACATACAATACAAATATAAACATGCATGGTAATTTGAAATGGGACTTAACATCCCACTTTCAAATCAAATATGAAATATTAGTACAACATAATAAAAATGTTAAAACTTACATAAAAGCATCACAATATAATATGTTTAAACATAAATATATAAAAATAATAAAAATAAAAATAAAATCACCAACGAGAACTATATCAATCTGGATAGGGGTTCCAGTTCATGTCGTCGGGCGGGTTCCATGGTTGGTTATAGGTGTACTGATAGGCCTGGTTAGGGTCGTAGAGAGTAAATGGTGGTCGCATATCGGGCTGGTGTGGAGGATAGTAAGCAGATCGGGTCGATAGGTAGTGATCCTGAGGTGATAGCTGGCTCATGATCTGATGCTGATGATAGTGCCATCTATCATGCTGTGGTTGTCTAGAATGCTCGTACACATTCGCGACTTGCCACTGCTCGTACCGACTATGTCTATCCTGGTTTGTCATTTCTACCTCATTTATACGCTGGTAGATGTCAGTCATAGCCTCCCTAATGACATCCCTAATGTCATCCGGTTCCTCCATTTCCTCATCTGAACCTCTCTCTACCTGTGGATGACGGCCATCATATGGTATTACCTGATTGCGTCTGCTCTTTAATACCTTAGCACCCTGATATACCTTCAATCCTAAAGTATCCACCTGTTCCCTACACACCATCAGTGGACCTCCTTGATCCCTATCTACACCCAAATACTCTCCAATGAGTGTAACAAAAATACCTCCTCCTATTACTCCCCCGTCCTGTATTCCTGCCACTACTTTGGACAGATAAAAACTAACACAGTAGGGGATATTAACAAAGCTTCTAGGGTTTCGAATACACTTAAGGTAAAATAAATCGTGTAAGGTCATCTTCTCCTTGTTTTTACCTCTTTGTGTAATCGAATTAGCTAAAAATCTATGTATAATTCGTAGCTCTGCTTTGTTAATATCTAAATAGGAGTGTCTTCCTCCTAGCGTAAAAACATTATAATCTGACATACACCTCCGGACAGCGTCCGCGTCAAAATTCCTATCTACCCGCTCCCCATGATAAATCAAATTTGTACAATCGGGTAGTAGTAATTCACCAGGAGTGTAAATCTGTAAAGCCCTAGCCATGTCCAGCATGGACATCCTGTACATCCTACGGCCAAGTAAAAATCTAAGAAAACTTCTATCATCTAACCTATCTACATCCGCATTAAGTGAAATAGTACTCATAAGCTCAACAAACCATTCCTTATATACAGGCCTACGAATGGTGAATAAACGTTCCTTCTAACTTGACTTTTAAAATCAACTAAACACATGTTCAATATCTATATGATATGCTAACTTAATGATTTAAAACCTGGAAACACGAAGAACACCGTAAAACTGGACATACGCCGTCGTAGTGAAATCGGGGGCTGTTTTGGGTATAAAAAAAGTATCTTAATCTTTGAATTGGAAGTTTGTTTTCTGGAAAAATTATATTACATATGAACATGATACTATATCCAAAAATCATGGTTAAATACAAAGTGGAAGTATGTTTTTCAAAATGGTCATCAAGATGTCGTTTTTTCGACGGAAATGACTACATCTTTAAAAAATGACTTGTAACCTGTATTTTCGACTATAAACTTATACTTTTTCTATTTAGTTTCATAAATTTTAGTTCATTATGAAACCATAGCAACTTGAATCACTCAAAACGGATTTGAAACGAAGAAATGACGGGTAAAACAAAATTGGATAAACTTGCTAGTTTTAGCTACGAAAATTTTGTAACAAATCTAGACTAAACATATCCTAACTAATTTATATTGTATTATGTAATCTTGGGATACTATAGAAACGTATACAATATTTTGACATATCATATCGACCCATCTATATATATTATTTGGAACAACCATAGACACTCTATATGCAGTAATGTTTGAGTTAGCTATACAGGGTTGAGATTGATTCCAAAAATATATATACTTTGAGTTGCGATCTGGCCTGAGATATGTATACACTGGGTCATGGATTGATTCAAGATAATATATATTGATTTATTTCTGTACATCTAATCGTGGATAACAAGTTGTAGGTTGCTAACGAGGACTACTAACTTAACAAACTTAAATCATAAAAACGTAATAACAAATGTTGTGAATATATTTTGATCATACTTTGATATATATGTACACATTTTTTATAGGTTCGTGAATCGACCAGTGGCCAAGTCTTACTTCCGGCAAAGTAAAAATCTGTGAAAGTGAGTTATAGTCCCACTTTTAAAATCTAATATTTTTGGGATGAGAATACATGCAGCTTTATAAATGTTTTACAAAATAGACACAAGTACGCAAAACTACATTCTATGGTTGGATTATTAAACCGAATATCGCCCTTCAAGTCTGGTAACCTAAGAATTAGGGAAATGGCCTCTAATTGACGCGAATCCTAAAGATAGATCTATTTGGCTTAACAACCCCCATTCAGGTTATGGATGGTTTAGTACTTCGAGATTATTATACAGACGAGAGGTTCTGTTTTGGGGATATTTTATGCATTAAGTTAACGTCGGTAACCAGATGTTCAACATATGAATGATTTTTATCTCTATGCAGTTTGCAAAATGTCTGATATGAGATGAGTTATAAAAATGAAATCTTGTGGTCTATTATTATGATTTGATAATATATAGGTTAAACCTATAACTCACCAACATTTTTGTTGACGTTTTAAGCATGTTTATTCTCATGTGATTCTTAAGAGCTTCCGCTGTTGCATACTAAAATAAGGACAAGATTTGGAGTCCATGCTGGTATGATATTGTGTAAAAACTGCATTCAAGAAACTTATTTTTGATGTAATATATTCTTATTGTAAACCATTATGTAATGGTTGTGTGTAAACGGTATATTTTAGATTATCATTATTTGATAATCTACGTAATGCTTTTTAAACCTTTATCGATAAAATAAAGGTTATGGTTGTTTTAAAAATGAATGCAGTCTTTGAAAAACGTCTCATATAGAGGTCAAAACCTCGCGACGAAATTAATTAATATGGAACGTTTATAATCAATATGAACGGGACATTTCAGTTGGTATCCGAGCGTTGGTCTTAGAGAACTGGAAATTTGCATTAATGTGTCTTATCGAGTTCGTTAGGATGCATTAGTGAGTCTGGACTTCGACCGTGTTTACTTGAAAAATGATTGCTTAACATTTTTGTTGGAAACTATATATTGTTAACATGTAAATATTATGTGATATATTAATCTCTTAACGTGTTTATTATTGTGTGTTAGATGTCTACCTCTAGTACAAATCCCATCGACTCACCTAATAATAATGAAGAGTCGAATATAGTTTGGGAAGATTCACAAATTCCAGAAGAGGAACCAGAAGAGGAGGAACCGGAAGAGGAGGAACCGGAAGAGGAGGAACCGGAAGAAGAGGTTCCGGAGGAGGAAATATTAGAAACCATAGAAAAATAGATAAATAAAAGAAAATCCTCAAACAATGGACTAAAGTTAAAAATGGTCAATGGTGTTTCCGCCGTGGAAGAAAAATATTGGGAAGATTACCAATTTTTCGATGAATCGGATCCCGATGACGATTCCGATGATGTTATAGAAATTACCTCGACCCAATTTGATAAGGCAAAAGAAAATAATAAGGGAAAGGGCATCAAAATAGAGAAACCTGATTCCAACTCCGATGAACTTTATATGTATCGTCAACACCCGTATTTCTTAAGTTGTAACAATAACCCGGGAACCTCTAGGCCACCAGGTTTTTCTAAACCATTTTTGAAAACAACGGCTCGTATTAGAGGAACATCATATATCCCTAGAAAAGTAGCAAAACGAAATAGGTCTGAAGAGGAAGAAACTAGTGAGTCGGAATAAAGAGTTGTAATCATGAGGTGTAAAATATGTAAAATAAGTGTGCTTGTACTTTTCTTGTTGTATGTGAAAATTGCTTGTATTATTTGATAATTATCTTTTACGAATCTAACCCTCGTCTATTTTTATAGTATTAAAACAAAAATGGATGTTAAGGATAGACAACCAAAAATTTTAGAAGACCTACCCGGGGACATGATTGATGAAATCTTGTCTAAAGTCGGTCAGAGTCCATCGGCACAATTATTTACGGCGAAATTAGTGTGTAGAACATTTGATGAACGTTCCAGGCATGCCTTAGTTTATAAAAGACTTTCATTTGAAAGATGGGGTATATCACATTGGGGACATCTTTAGTTATGCCGTGTTTTCTTTAAAGCGTTAAATGCGGGGAACCCAAATGCAATTTTACGCTACGGGTTAAGAACCTATTTTGACTCAACATATCCCAACATAGGACTTCGTGAGTTAGAAAGAGCTTCTAACATGCAACATAAAGAAGCATGTTATGCTTACGGGTTAGTGATGTTCGCTTCTCACCAAAGTGAGAAAAAGAACATCGGCTTACAACTTTTAAATAAAACCTTTCCACAAGTGACGGATTCAGTAGTTGGGGTGAGAAACAAGGTTTTTAGATTATTACGGTACTGTTGGACATTACGAAACCCTCGTCCCTTTGACGACGTTACAACATGCTGTCTTGTCAACGGCCACAACGGTTATGTTCCACAAGACCAAGGATGGAAAGTAGTCTTAGTAAAACCAGAATGCATGGCTTGTTTCTGGACTTATGAATTACGTGTTTTTATTGCCTTTGCTGAACGACTTGCGTACTAACTAGGATTGTTGTCACAACTGTTTTATATCAAATTTATTGTGTGCTATATTTCATACTATATGTGATAATGCTAAAAACGAACATATATTTCATAGCATTATCACTCAAGAAAGACAAGCTTTTAGTCGCAATTGTCCTATTTACAAGTGATATTCGTTTAAATAATAAAAGGTGAAGACAAAAGGCAGATTCGACGAATTGAAGACGCAAACGACTAAAAAAGCTAAAAAGTACAAAGTACAATCAAAGAGGTTCAAATTATTGATGAAAAACGTCTCAAAAGTATAAGAGTACGAGCCGCAAAACGCAAAGTTCAAATTATTAAATCGTACAAAAGGACATTCGAAAAACCGGAACCAGGACATGAACCAACTAATAACGCACGACGCAACGGACCGAAAGTTACAAATTAATTATGTATATAAATATAATATAATATATAATTAATTATATAAATTATATATATATATTATATTTATATATTAAAACCGTCGGCAGTCAAAAGATCCAAAGAATGTTAGCTGGAAAAGGAGGCTCCGCACTCGCGGAGTTCTAAAGTGCAAAAGCTCTGCACTCATGGAGCTGCACAGTAAATTGTGGGCCTATAAAAGCCATCGAATTCTGCACGAAAAATCACACATCTTTCTAATCTATCTCTCACTCTCTACGTAATATATATATATAATTTATAATTTTAATTTAATAATAATAAGGGTATGTTAGCGAATGTTGTAAGGGTGTGAGTCGAAATTCTGTCCGTGTAACGCTACGCCATTATTAATCATTGTACGTTATGTTCAACCTTTTTAAATTAATGTCTCATAGCTAAGTTATTATTATGCTTATTTAAATTGAATTAATCGTGATGTTGGGCTAAATATTAAAGACGGGGGTAATTGGGCTTTGTACCATAATTGGGGTTTGGATAAAAGAACAACACTTGTGGAAATTAGACTATGGGCTATTAATGGGCTTTATATTAACTAAATGATACCTCGTTAATTTAATATATAGACTTATAATTTGACGTATTTATATATAACCACATACGCTTGACTGGGTACGCTGGGCGGGATATCTATAAATACCAATAATTATTCATTTGACCGGACACGGGGATGGATTAATAATCAATAGACTTGTTGAAACAGGGGTGGATTACATTCAAGGATAATTGGTGTAATTGTTAACAAAGTAGTAAAACCTTGGATTACACGCAGTCGATAACCTGGTGTATTCATTAAACAAAGTATTAAGACCTTGTTACAATTCGAATCCCCAATTAGTTGGAATATTTGACTTCGGGTATAAGGATAATTTGACGAAGACTCTCGCACTTTATATTTATGACTGATGGACTATTATGGACAAAAACAGACGGACATATTGAATAATCCAGCACAAAGGACAACTAACCCATGGTAATAAACTAAAATCAACACGTCAAACATCATGATTACGGAAGTTTAAATAGGCATAATTCCTTTATTTCATATTTAATTGCACTTTTAATTATCGCACTTTAATTTATTGTCATTTTAATTATCGCATTTTCATTTATCGCACTTTAATTATTGTCATTTACTTTACACTTTAAAGTAAGTCTTTTATATATTTAATATTTTACATTAGGTTTTAACTGCGACTAAAGTTTTGAAATCGACAAACCGGTCATTAAATGGTAAAAACCCTCTTTTATAATAATAAATACCACTTATATTTACATTTATATTTATACAAATATAGTTTTAAAAATATAGCGTTAAACTTGGCTAGTTCCCTGTGGACGAACCGGGCTTACTAAAAACTACACTACTCTACGATTTGGTACACTGCCTATAAGTGTTGTAGCAAGGTTTAGGTATATCCACTCTATAAATAAATAAATAACTTGTGTAAAATTGTATCATATTTAATAGTATTTCCTAGTAAAATATTATAGTATTTAGTACCCCTTCGCTTTAACATCAAGTTTTTGGCGCCGCTGCAGGGGAACAACACTTAACGCCGAAGCGAGACGCTATTAAAAAAAAATTTAGTTTTTACGTTATTTTTGTAAAAATATATTTACATATGTTTTTAAATATCATAAATATAAAAATATAAAAAAATATATATATCTTTAAGTCTTAAAAAAGTATTTTTTGTTATAAAATACTAATAAGTAATTTTTATTCAAAATATAAGTTTTAGTTATATTATAAAACATTTTCTATAAAATAAAAATAGAAAATTAAAAACAAAACAAAAAAGTAAAAAAAAAAAAAACTGAACCTGCGATTTTTGAGCCTGCTCATCATTTGAAACTGCAACCTCCGCACTCGCGGAGTTCTGGGGCAGCAAAAATTCCGCACTCGTGGAGCTACTCTGACAGGTTCAACCTGGTACTGCAATTAATTACGAAGTATTATTAATAATAATTATTATTAAACCCTAATTAGGGTTTAAATTAATTATTAGTATTATTATTTAACCTAGTTTAGTTTTAATTTATATTTTGTGTATTTTAGTTTAAATTAGTTTTATTAATATACAAAATTAATACTTTTATAAAATAAAATATAAAATTTTTATTTTTATAACTTTAAGCTTATTTTTTTCGTATCTTTTTAGTCGTTTAATCGTAATATTTGTATTTTTCGCTCGTATTTAGTTTTAAGCCATAGTTTTTGCCATAGTTATTTTGATTTCTAGATTTTTTTTAGGCCTTGCCGTAAAATCCCTTAAGTGCTTTTTCTTTAGACTAAGATTTAGGTGCCTTAGAATTTTGCGACGCTTTTTATAAATTTTAAGTTCCTTTTTAATTTTCGATGTGCTACCTTCTTATTATTTTTCGACCTCTTATTTTTCGACGCAGTTTTTCTTTTTCTTTTCGACGCTCTAGTTTTTAGAACTTAGAATTTTCTCTACTTCTTCTCTAATAATTCAAAACGAAAAATTATTTTAAGCGGTTAAATTGATAGACATCCAAAATTTTCTGGTTCGTAGTAATAGTTGGATTTATTAGTGGCGAGTTGTGGGCTTCCGATTTAAAGGGTCCTGGCTACCTGCTACATCTATTGGCTATTCGAGACGTGGGCAAAATCAGAAAAGTCTATTAATTTGATAACTTATATAATTTTTATTTTTATAACTAATAGGATATTCAGTGAATGCACCGAGCAAAACGTTTACCAACTGTAACTCGATCAAGACATCTAGCCAATATTGTCGCCGTTGATTTTTCTTTAGAATCGTCATCAAGTCGACCAAGTACTCCAATTCAAATTTCCGATAATCCATTTTTTGAACCCGACCTCATAATTGAGAATCCGGAAGATATTCAGGGGCAATTCAGAGATCCTGAACCACTAATCTTTCCTCCGAAACCACCAATCATTCAAACAGAGATTGTCGAGGAACAAACCATTAAATCAGAATCCTCTAGTGATTCAGATTCAACAAATTCAATCATGGAGAATCTGGAACCTCTAAGTATGGAAGACCGAATGAGAGCTAAACGCACTGGCCAAGGTCATGCAATTACTCAACCAGACATTAATGCACCAGATTATGAAATCAAAGGACAAATCCTACACATGGTAACTTATCAAATAGTACAAATATTCTACCAAGGATGCGACATCACTACAAGAAAAGACATCGATATAGCAGTTGGTGGTTCTATTATGAAGAAAACAGCAACTGAAGCTTACAAAATTATTGATAACACTGCTTCCCACTCACATGAGTGGCATCAAAAAATAATATCGTTAGATCATCTAAAGACGTTAGAGCCGATTCTAGCCATGACTTTGATTCCATTTCCGCAAAGATAGATGTTGTCGAGAGATGAATGGAAAAGATGACTAAAGATATTCACTTAATAAGAATTAGTTGTGAGCAGTGTGGAGGACCACATTTGACAAAAGATTGTCTTAGTATTGAACAAACAATGGAACAAAGAGAGAATGTTTTATACATGAACCAAAGGCCTGGAAATAATTATCAGAATAATTATCAACCGCCAAGACCAATCTACAATCAAAACCAGAATTATAACCAAAATGTTCCATACAACAACCAACAAGGTCCTAGCAATCAACAAGTATCTAATAATACTTACAATCAGCAAAGACCTATTTTTCAAAACAAACCACCACAAACCGATGATAAAAAGCCAAATTTAGAAGATATGATGTAAAAGCTAGTTGAATCTCAAACTCAATTTTTCACATCTCAGAAACAAACGAATGAAGAAAATGCCCAAGCATTTAGAAATCAACAAGCTTCTATTCAAAATTTGGAACAAGAAGTAAGCAACCTAGCAAGGTTGATAGGTGAAAGAAAACCGAGAAGCCTACCTAGTGATACAAATGTTAACCCCCGGAATGAAACAGCTAAAGCCATTACCACGAGAAGTGGTATTACACTTAAACCACGTGAAATACCTGTAATTTCTGGTGATGCTATTCCTACTCAACAAGAACCACAACCTGAACAAGATAAGGAAACAGAATCGGTAGTTGAAAAGGTTAATGAAGATAACACAGTTAAAGCTAAACCTTATGTTAAACCATACCAACCACCGCTTCCTTACCCAAGTAAAATGAGAAAAGAAAGACTTGAAGCCGAGCGATCTAAATTCTTGGATATGTTTAAATAGATAAATGTAAATCTTCCTTTCATTGATGTAATTTCAGGAATGCCAAGATATGCTAAATTCTTGAAAGATCTAATCACAAATAGAAAGAAAATGGAAGAACTCTCGGCTGTTACAATGAATGCTAATTGTTCTGCAGTGCTGTTAAATAAGATACCAGAAAAACTCTCTGATCCAGGAAGTTTCACAATTCCATATTTTCTGGGTAGTCTTAGTTCAATAGAAGCATTGACAGACTTAGGTGCTAGTATAAATTTAATGCCATATTTACTATACGCTAAACTAGACCTTGGAGAATTGAAACCAACACGAATAAGCATACAACTAGCCGATCGATTAGTAAAATATCCTAGAGGGATAATGGACAACATGCTAGTTAAAGTTGACACTTTAGTATTTCCAGTAAATTTTGTTATTCTAGACATGGAAGAAGATTCTCGAGTTCCTCTCATATTAGGAAGACCATTCTTAAATACGACTAAAGCAATAATAGACGTGTTCGGTAAGAAATTAACCCTAAGTATAGAGGACGAGAGTGTTACCTTTTCAGTTGATAGAGCAATGCAACAACCGCAATCTGCAGATGATACATATTATTATATTCAAACTATAGATTCACATGCAGAATTGTTAGAAGAATTTCCAGAATTACAAGGAACAGGAGAATGTTCTTTAGGAGAAGGAACTGAACCAATTGATGAAACTGAAATGTTAGCTACACTAATGGCTAATGGATATGAACCAACAACAGAAGAAATTCAAATGCTAAAAGAAGAAGACAGATATCGATATAAATCATCGATAGAAGAACCACCGACATTAGAGTTAAAGCCACTTCCAAAGCATTTGGAATATGCTTATTTACATGGTGAATCTGAATTACCTGTAATAATAACGTCTTCTCTTATGGAAAATGAAAAATCTCGACTCATTTCTGTGCTAAAAGCTCATAAACCATCTGTTGCATGGAATATTCATGACATTAAAGGCATAAGTCCTTCGTATTGCACACATAAAATCCTTATGGAAGAAGGTCATAAAACGTATGTGCAACGCCATCGAAGACTAAATCCAAATATGCAAGATGTTGTTAAGAAAGAAATTATTAAACTGCTAGATGCAGGTTTAATTTATCCAATCTCTGATAGTCCATGGGTAAGCCCAGTTCAATGTGTACCTAAGAAGGGTGGCATGACTGTCATCGCAAATGAGAAAAATGAGCTTATTCCTACTAGGACTGTAACAGGATGGCGTGTTTGTATTGATTATAGAAAATTAAATGATGTCACCAGAAAAGATCACTTTCCCTTACCTTTCATTGTTCAAATGTTGGAAAGATTAGCCGGGAATAGTTACTATTGTTTTCTTGACGGTTTCTCCGGATACTTTCAAATTCGAATAGCACCCGAGGACCAAGAGAAAACCACATTCACGTGCCCTTATGGTACTTTTGCTTACAAACGCATGCCATTTGGACTTTGAAACGCCCCTGCAACCTTTCAAAGGTGCATGATGGCAATTTTTCACGACATGATAGAAGAATGCATGGAAGTTTTCATGGATGACTTTTCAGTATTCGGTGATACTTTTGAATCATGTCTAGTTAATCTTGAACGAATGCTTATTAGATGCGAACAATCAAATCTAGTTCTTAATTGGGAGAAATGCCATTTCATGGTTAAAGAAGGCATCGTTCTTGGTCATAAAATTTCAAAGGAAGGAATTGAAGTGGATAGAGCTAAAGTAGATGTAATTGCTAAACTTCCACATCCCACCAATGTTAGAGGAGTTAGGAGTTTTCTAGGGCATGCCGGTTTTTACCGACATTTCATAAAAGACTTTTCTAAAATTGCCACTCCTATGAAAAAACTCCTAGAAAAGGATGCTCCATTCATCTTTTTAGATGACTGCATCAAATCTTTTAATATTCTTAAAGAAAAACTCACTAATGCGCTGATCATGATAACTCCAAATTGGAATCTACCATTTGAACTTATGTGCGATGCAAGTGATTTTGCAATGGGATCCGTTTAAGGACAAAGGATTAAAAAACGATTTCAACCTATTTATTATGCTAGTAAGACGTTACAAGAAGCACAAACAAATTACATAACTACTGAAAAAGAACTCTTTGCTATTGTCTTTACTTTTGACAAATTTCGTTCATATCTCGTTCTAGCTAAAACGGTGGTCAATACCGACCATTCTGCTCGTAGATACCTATTTTCGAAATAAGATGCCAAACCAAGATTAATCCGTTGGATCTTACTCTTACAGGAGTTCGATATTGAAATCCGAGATAAAATGGGAGCAGAAAATCTCACAGCTGATCATCTTTCTCGTCTTGAAAATCCTGAATTAGAAGTTCTGAATGAATCGGCCATACAAGATAACTTTCCTGATGAATATCTATTAAGGATAGATTATAGTGAAATTCCATGGTTTGAAGACTATGCAAACTACTTAGTATGTGGATTCCTTGAAAAAGGGTTGTCGTATCAAAAACGAAAGAAATTCTTTAGTGATATAAAACACTATTTCTGGGAAGATCCACATTTGTTTAAAAGTTGTCCCGCTGGAATAATACGCCGATGTGTATTCGGAGATGAATCTAGTCAAATCTTAAACCATTGTCACACAGGACCAACAGGAGGGCATTATGGGCCTCAGCTCACAGCAAGAAAAGTTTATGATGCTGGATTCTATTGGCCTACAATTTTCAAAGACGCACACCTTCTTTGCAAATCCTGCGATGCATGTCAAGGGGCCAGAAAAATATGTCAACGTGATGAAATGCCACAAAATATCATTCAAGTATGTAAAGTATTTGACGTTTGGGGTATTGACTTTATGGGTCCATTTCCAAAATCTCATAATAATCTCTACATTCTCGTTGCCATTGATTATGTATCTAAATGGGCGGAAGCACAAGCTCTCCCAACTAATGATGCACGAGTTGTAGTCAACTTTTTAAAACGCCTTTTTGCTAGGTTTGGAACACCAAAAGCTTTAATAAGTGATCGGGGTACTCATTTTTGTAATAATCAACTTAAGAAAGTTCTCAAAAGATATGGAGTAACTCATAAAATCTCAACCGCTTATCATCCACAAACAAGTGGACAAGTTGAAAATACTAACCGAGCATTAAAACGTATTCTAGAGAAAATCGTAGGATCAAATCCGAAGGAATGGTCCATGAAATTGGAGGATGCACTTTGGGATTTTAGAACAGCCTACAAAACTCCAATTGGAACCACACCTTTTAAACTCGTTTACGGAAAAGCATGTCACCTTCAAGTAGAAATTGAACACAAAGCATTTTGGGCTTTGAAGACGTGTAATCTTGATTTACATGAAGCCGGACGTCTATGATTAAGTCAACTAAACGAATTAGAAGAATTCAGACTTGAGGCATATGAAAATTCCTTAATCTATAAGGAAAGAACGAAGAAATGGCATGATAAAAGAATCAGAAGTTCAAAAGAATTTAAGGAAGGAGATAAAGTTCTTCTTTTCAATTCACGATTCAAGTTATTTCCTGGAAAATTGAAATCAAGATGGTCTGGACCATTTATAGTCAAAAGAGTTTTTCCATACGGAACAATAGAGTTAATAAATTCAAATGGGATTGAATTTAAAGTTAATGGTCACAGAGTTAAACATTACATACATGGTCCGATGGAAGTTGACAATGAAGTCAATCATAATTTCACCACCCTAGAAAACCTTCAAAATGAAAACATAAATATGTTATCAACAACATATGAAAAATCAAAATTGAAAAATGGGGAGGATTCAAATTGGAGTGATGAAGAAGAATTTCTATACAAACCTCCCATTCCAAGAAATGAAGAAAAAGAAGTTCAAATAAAAGTGAAAGAACCAAGAAAAGAACACCCGAAAACGGTTAACAAACCAACTCGACTTACTAAAGTAGGAGACCCGGGTGAATTTATCATTTCTTGCTTGCTTAATGATGGTGCTATATATAATGGACTCGCAGATTTAGGAGCAAGTGCAAATATTATGCCCCTTTCCTTATACAAAAGATTAGGTATGGGTAAATTAAAACCAACCAAAATAGGTGTTCAATCATTTAACCTAACCATTAAACACCCGGTTGGAATAGCAAACAATTTACTTGTTAAAGTGAGAAGTTTGACCTTTGTTGCAAACTTCATAGTTATTAATATGGAGGAAAACCTTGATATTCCTCTAATTTTAGGTCGCCCATTTTTAGCAACCACCAAAGCATTCATTGATGTAAGAGAAGGTAGAATGACACTTAGGGATGGTGATAAATCGGTCACCTTTGTGAACCGAAAGTTTAGATCTCCACCAACCAAAATTGTTAAACCAATAAAAACGCCTAAGTGTGGGGAAGATGAAGAAACACTTAATGATTATCCGATAACAAAGAATCCTGTTGATGATACGAAATTAGATGAACCCATTTTTAACAGTTGAACGAAGAAACTTTATAAACGGATTCACGATGCTAGGATTAAGGGAAACTTTAAGTTATGTAACTGATTAGTATCCAATTTATCACCAAAAGAAAAGGCGATGTTAGTTGAGTTTGTGAAAGTTACGGAGGAAATCAACAAATGGATTGAAGAAAAAGTCAGAGATATACAAATTGTTGATAGTCCAATTGAAAACGAAGTTAATCACAATTTCGACACCACAGCTAACTAAGTGTGGGGAGAATCAAGTCTTTTAAGGGTAATATGTATTTATGTTAGAGTTAGATTTTCTGTTTTCGTGTAGTTCTCGAAAATGGAATCTGTATGGTCTTTCCCTAGGAGACCCTAAAGAACTAGTCTTCTCCCCCCATTCTGAATTTTTATTTTTTTTAGGTTTTACGAGATGAAGAATTCCTTTGATCTGAACCATGGTATAATGCTACATGCTATGATTACTAAACGTAATAATGACACACTTTCGAGTGAACTGGTATCATTCATAAGAGGCAAAATGGACAGAGTAAGAAAAGAACTCAGAAAAGATCATCATAAGATAAATTTTGGTAAAGGAAAATAAAAATCCGCAACAAAAAGAAGAGCACGACACCTTGAAAGATGTTATAAATGCAGAAAATGGTCACACGAAGGTAAATGTTCAAATAATCAAACATATTCAAATACCGAATTTGTTACTCTATGCAGAGAAGGACCGTTTATATGTTTAGAAGAAAAGATATTGAAGAATCGAGGTTACGCTTATGTAGCTATGGAGAACCAAATCACACGACTCTCCTATGAGTCGGCTAAAGCAGGTCTCTGAGAATTCTTTCTCATAGGTAAGTATGTACAGTTTTTTTTATTTGCTTTTAACCTTTTGATAATAAACGCTGAATCGTTCGCTATAAAGTATTAAATTGGTATTCAATAAAATTAGGTATGCGTAACCGAAATTATTGATATCATACAAAAATTTATTACATCTCTACGAAATTTACCGTTTATTATTAAGGTATAAATATCTTTAATCAATCAATCCAAAATATTTCAGAAATTCGTCAGGAGTAAAACTAGGTTATGGAACTGAAATTACTTTACCGAAAAGAGGGGCGTATATTTTTGATAATATTTGATTGATTAAAGTGGGATAAAAGACCAAAAAGATTTTTAATTTATAATTTTTTCATTATTTTTAAAATTAATATATAAATATTAAATTAATATTGTAAACTTTTTAAAATCAATATATTTAAGTTTGTAAATATTTGAAAAAATTAATATTTTTAATATAAGTTTGTATGTATAAAAACAAAAATATAATATAAATTTGGTGTGAATTTTTAATATTAATAATATGAATTTTTAATTTTATGTATTTTAAATTTAAGTTTGGTGTGAATTTAAAAATAAAAAAAATTTACTCTATTTCACTAAGTTAAAAATATGATTTTTAAAATTCGTCGTGAGTTGAAAACTAGGTCGTTGAATCGAAATTGCTTTATCCAAGGGAGGGACGAGAACTTTTATTATCATTATTTTTAATCTTATTGAATTAAAGTATGCCAAAAACATTTAAAAAACTCAAAAATCTTTACTTTTAAAACCGCGCTTAAAAATAACAAATTTTAAAATTTTGTCAAGGGACGGACTAGGACAACGATCCGAAACGCCCTCATTCTTAAATGAAACAAATTTTTAAAAATTTATTAATTTATGTTTTATTAAGTAAAGGTTTTATTAAAAAAAAGGGTAAATCCGCACTCGCGAAGTTTAAAAATTCCAGAAAGGGATAACTGGTCGAACAGACCAGTCCCCAACACACCCCATCTCAATTTTTTGCGAAAAAATACCCAAAAACACTCCCAAATTCGAAATTTTTCACCATAAATCATAAATTTTTTTGCTAAAATCACAATGAGGAGATTATTAACAAGGAGTTACTCAAGGAAAACGGTAATTTATACATCTAAACACTCTTTAATCCGGATTTTTAATGTTCTTGAGCAAATTTATACCTAATTTGATTTTGATGATTTTTAGTGTAATTGTGCTTAAATTGATTGTATATTATGCTTGTATAACCTAGATTGATGCTATTTAACATAATTAGAAGCCTTAAACTTCAAATTTTGAGTAATCTAGGGTTTGTGTTCTTGAGAAAAATTGGGGCTTTTTGATATAAATGGGTTATGGCCGAATTTTGTTGTTAGTTTATGCTAAATTGAGTTGTGTAACATGTTTAATTTGCTAAATGATCAAAACTTTGATCTTAAACATGATCCATGAAGATTAAAGTGGACTTTTTGAGTCAAAAATACATGAACTTGATCTAATTGATATGAATGCCATGTGGAACCTGTTTAATTGCTATAATGAATATTTTTGATATGTTTTAGAAGTTAAATGCTTAGGAATGTTGTATACATTTTCATATAAGTTTATTTGTAAAAATATAGAATTGTTAGTATTATGAAAATGTGTATAAAGTTTAATATGGTTTAAACATGTCATTTTAATTGTTTTGATTTATGATTTTGCTAACACTAATGCATATTTGGATGCACAAAAATTGTATTTGATGTGTTTTGCAGACTAAAAGGGGTTAATCTTCATCCCAGGCTCGCAATGCTCCTCCTCCTGAGAATGCGTGAAAGGACCCGTTCATATACATTATAAACGATTCACAATAGTTGATTACATCGTGAGGTATTTGACCTCTATATGATACGTTTACAAACATTGCATTCGTTTTTAAAAGACAAACTTTCTTTACATATAAAATTGACGGCATGCATACCATTTCATATTACATCCAACTATTATTGACTTAATATTAATCTTGATGAACTCCACGACTCGAATGCAACGTCTTTCAAAGTATGTCATGAATGACTGCAAGTAATATCCTTAAAATGAGTTAATGCACAGCGGAAGATTTCTTTAATACCTGAGAATAAACATGCTTTAAAGTGTCAACCAAAAGGTTGGTGAGTTCATTAGTTTATCATAATCAATCATTTCCATAATAGTAATAGACCACAAGATTTCATATACATAAACGTTTTAATAAAAATATTCTAAGTGGTTGAGCACTTGGTAACCATACTTAACATTTAATCAACGTCGCATATTCCCTTTATTATGAAATCTCACTACACTGTACCAAGTGTAGTCAATGAAACGAAGTACTGTGCAACTGTTGAATACTGGTCGTCCAGTCCGGTTGGGGTTGTCAGGCCCGATAGATCTATCAACAGGATTCGCGTTTACAATACCGCATGTAAATGGTAGTTACCAAGATATTAGGGAAAAATATGCAAAGTGGTACAACTCAACGTAGAATATGTTTTTAGTACTTGTGTCCATTTCGTAAAACAGTTATAAAACAGTGCATGTATTCTCAGCCCAAAAATATATATATAAAGGGAGTAATGAAACTCACAATACTGTATTTCGTAGCAATTATGTATATGACGACACTGAACAAGTGCAGGGTTTGTCTCGGATTCACGAACCTATACTAAGTATATATATTTATATGTTGGTCAATATCTGTCTAACAATTTAGGTCAAGTCGTAGTGTATCACAATCCTAATGCTCGAGACCGACATGCAAAAGTCAACAAAAGTCAAGTTGACCCAAAATGACTTCCAAAATCTATACATGTTTATTATATAACTTATATATAGTCGTTTTATATATTTAAATATATTTATCAGATCTTATTATACTAAATAATACAAGTCATTTATTAATAAATAAAAATTTATATTTAAATTCATATATGATAAAAATATAATTTTATATATCTCAAGTAATAAAATTTATAAAATTCACTTAATATCATAAAAATATAGTGGTATGTATTATTAATGTAATTATATTACGTGTGGTAAAAATATCTTTGTACGCATATTTATTTGATAAAATAATATTGATAATAATAATAATGATAAAAATAATAAAATGATAGTTTCAATAAAAATATTAATTTTTAGTAATAAAGATAATTTTAGTAATAATATCAACTGATAACAATTATAATAATCATTTTAATAATAATATTAAAATTAATAATAATTCAGTTGACCATATCTTTTAATCCGTTCATCGAACCCACACGATTTCTAAATGAAAAGTTATTAATTTTTCTTTAGCTTTTCAATGACATGCATATCATATACCTTATCTCAGTAGCATATGTATCAAATTCGTGATTTATCATAAACTATTTAACGACGAAACTAAGCATACAAACATGCATAATCATATATACTCGAGCACTAGTCAGGGATACACTATTAATATATAAAAGATAAGATATGAATGCTCACGTATCAATATTGTGATTCAATATTGCAGGAAAGTACGTAGATACAACGAAAATGATAAACGTTAGGTTGACCTCACGAGCAATACCCTCGAACAATACCCATAACCTCCATAGCTATAACCCATAATTTCCTTAGCTCTATCCCGTTTGAAAACTTATTTTGAAATCGTCTGAATATAACTCCGTCGTAGTATTTTATGTATACTAATAATATCTTGAAATAATACTAAGTAAATATGTATATGTAATTCGATTGAGAGAGTTTAGAGAAATATATTTTCAAGTTTCTATGAAATAAT
The DNA here is from genome assembly GCF_046630445.1 of Rutidosis leptorrhynchoides. Lineage (NCBI taxonomy): Eukaryota > Viridiplantae > Streptophyta > Magnoliopsida > Asterales > Asteraceae > Rutidosis > Rutidosis leptorrhynchoides. The sequence continues at coordinate 306,796,306 of NC_092337.1, read as the reverse complement.
GAAACCTATTGAATTCTATTTATAATAGATTTTTGAATTATTAAAGTGAATTATTAAAGTATGAATTATTAAAGTGAATTATTAAAGTATGAATTATTAAAGTGAATTATTAAAGTATGAATTATTAAAGTGAATTATTAAAGTATGAATTATTAAAGTGAATTATTAAAGTATGAATTATTAAAGTGAATTATTAAAGTGAATTATTAAAGTTAAAGTAAAGTAAAAGTAAAGTAAAAGTAAAGTAAAAATGTAAAGTTAAAGTATAGTAAAAGTATAAAATTATGTACGTATAATATGCGTATAAATATATTAAATATTAATTTAAATCATTATATCATAAAACATTTTAGAAAAGTAGAATTATATATATTCATAATAGGTTTCAAGTTTTTAAATTACAGTCTGTTGGTGAAGCATGGGATAAAGTCCAAAGGTTTAATAAACGTATGAAATCATCTTAATGAAAATTGTCGAGTTACTTAACTTGTCGATATCCAACATCTAAGTTATTTACACTCCACGTTCTTACTTATAGATGACTTTACCATTTTCCGAATATTGTCAAAAAGAATAGATTTCTTAAATCACAGTGGACCTCATAACATTGGCCCGTAATCATATCATAATGTATCTGATAATTCAATCATTTGATATTATCTCTTAATTCTGTCGATAAATATATCAAAACAAATACGTTCATGTAAAGTATCATATATCTAATACTTTGTTAATGTTTTCAGTTAATATTATATATTATATATACATATCTATATACACATAATTGTTCGTGAATCGTCGAACACGGTCAAAGGGTAATTAATTACATGAATGTAGTTCCAAACTTTTTGAGATTCAACATTACAAATTCTGCTTATCGTGTCGGAAACATATAAAGGTTAGGATTAAATTTGGTCAGAAATTTCCGGGTCATCACAGTACCTACCCGTTAAAAAAATTTCGTCCCGAAATTTGACCGAGGTCGTCATGGCTATCCATAAAAATGTTTTCATGAAGGATATGTGTTGATAGATAGGATTTTATTACCATAGATTAATATGGATAAAATGATCCGATTACTCGAAGCGTATGAGTGAAGCTATCACAAAATAATGGAATGAGGAAAATAAGTTTCGTCCTAATTTTTGACGTAGTCATGGTTGAATTCCGGAATTCAATGGATTCAAAAAAAAAAATCTTGGAAATCTATAAGATCTGTTTCTTCGAGATTTAAGAAAATTAGGACCTCTTTAATTAAATGCGATGATCTGTCCCGATTACTACGTCTGATATTTCCCTTATATATTTACCTTTTCCATTCCATTAGTTTTTACCACTTCTATACTCTATTCCAATTTTAAAAAATTGCGAAAATGTTTAATCCAGTTCTAATCCTTGTCCTTATCCTTACTATCGCAACAATCATTCTCCTTTTCTAACTTCCACCGGAGGAATCTGTTTCCTTCTACTTCGCCCTTGGGGTTATAGTGTTTTTAATTCTCCCTTGTCTTTATGTTGCGATAAACATTGATATACACAGTTTGTAATTTATGTGTTGTTATTGGACTTTATATTCTCCCTTACATTTCAGAGTTTCATACTTTTGTTGTCTCTTCCCGGCTTTAAGTCAAGCGAATAATGTTCCAGAATTAGTAGGTATGAAGTTTTGGATGAACATAGTTAATGTTCTAAGAAGAAAATCGTAATGGTACGATCTTAATTTGGCAAATTACCAGAATATCCGGAAAGATAGAACTATCAAGAAGATATGCTCTTAATATGTTTGGAGATTTGGTAGAATGTAAGAGTCGTGTAAATGGCACATGATGACGGTATGTTCTGTGAATCATCACGTTCCATTAGAAACTCAGCATGGATTACTGTAATATAATCACGTTGATCAAGTGTCATTATATTATACTAACTCATGCTTCAGTCCCCAACACTACTTCAAAACATTCATATTTGAATTTTTTCAGAATTTAGAAACCAACACAGTTTGTTTTATGTTGCAGATATTATGGAGAGATAAATGATCTCAGATAAGAATAGTTGTGAAAATATCTCCAGAAATATGGAGAATATGTATAATGAGAGATACGAAGATATCTTATAATATTTAAGATAAGATGATGATGAAGAATAAGGTCCGCAAAGGTTTAGAGTCAGGAGCAAGGTATTCGTTAATGACTTCGTCAGAAACAGAATCATCAAGATTCTTTAAATACAGACTTTGGTCCTTGTATTTGTCCTTGGTCTCCTTCACGGTCTGCTCAATCCATTGTTAAGTACCAACTCTTCTCTTTTTCTGGGCTTTACCAACACATTATTCTTTGTCATCAAACTTTGGACTGTTAAAGTCATTTACAGTTTCTGCTGCTTCATTAGCATTTCGAGAACTAATTCACAGTTTGAGATGTTTTTCAGAAACTTCACATTCGAAGTGTGTAAGTTTAGGAGATAGACGTTATATGTATATATAACTATTGAAGTAGAAACGCTGCGAGATTTCAAAATACTGATTGCTGATTTTGAGTAATTGGTATGGCAATTCTTGTTGCAAGATGCGGATGAGTAAGAGATGGAGTTTCAATGAATAAGTATAGTGACTTTTCGGAGAGGTTTAAGTCAAAGGTTAATGAAGTTGTTGATAAGTTTACTGCTAATGTGGTGAGATATGAAAGGTTCCCCAGTAATGATGGTGAAAGGGCAGCGTATCTATCGAAGTTATAATAAAATTAGTTTTACTGAAAAGTCGAAGTTGACTTGTTGGAGCTGTGACAAAACTGGCTACTTTGAAAAGAATCGTAAGGTTGTTTTTGCTAATAAATGCTAAAGAATTCAACGCGGGTACGTGTTAAACTATGACTTTGGGTTCGAGAGTTTTTCAGGAACAAGACTTCGGGTAATGTGTGATTGGATCATCATCTCGATTGTTCCTTATTTGAAGTGTCTTTCGAAATTTTGAAGCATTTTAAATGCAGCTTATCATTGTCAATATCCAAAGGATAAATTCGTCATAAATCTCGATTGATTCTCGTATCCTTTTGAGTGTTACAATTAAAAGTGATGTTCAATCACAGTTTTGAAGTCAAAGTATAGCTTTGAAAAAATGTAAGGATCTAAGATTGATGGTTTTGCTTATATCTCGAGTTGCATTCTGAGATTTCAAAAATCAGAATAGGTGATTGAATTTGAATGAGTATGGTTGTTTTGATTTCTTATAAAAGAAGGTATACTGTTGTGAAAATAAGAAGTATAGTTGATGATTTACTGAATTAGAATCAAAGAATGTAATATATTAATTGTGCATTTATATATCTCTCGGGTATTACCTACCCATTAAAAAAATGTCACAAATAATATTTTGAACAAGAATTTTTCATTACAGTCTTTATGAAAATATGTGTATGTATATTTTCTTCAGATGTAATACAGATTTAATGAGTTAATATCATATTAAGCTCATTTGATTTTCGGCTTGGATTAGTAAAGAATAATCTCTAAAACATTAGAGATTACATAATCTTCGCGAAGTATTTCGCTAATGTAATCAATACTTCAATATTTATTCTTATAGATATTTCCTTAGTGAATTATGTTGATTCTCATAGAACTCTTGCTAACTTCACAAGATACGAATGTTGTTTTCCAGTAAGTTTTGAGTACATTGAAGATGAAAGTGTAAAATCTAACATGTTATTGAATGATAAACTTGATTTATTATGAAACCGAATTCATTTAATTGAATCAAAGATTGTAGTTACGATGGTTAGGTTGTTAACGAAGGATGTACATCATAGCATATTAGTAATATGAATTTAACTGAGTAGTATCTACCCTTTTCCAATTCATATTCAATAGCTTAGTACGAAAGATTTTTATAGTTTCAGCATTCATATATATAAAATATATATATATAATTTCTTCAGAAGAATGAGTTAATACTTCATAACTCGTTGATACAAAATACTCGTTGTTGATCAATGATGACGTCTACTGCGATTCTTGAACTGACGGAACTTGTGATGTTATAGGTGCTACTAGTGCGTATGATGCTGACAGTACTGACGGTGATGGTGGTACTGACGATATTGTTGATGCTGATGATACTGCCGGTAACTGCTGGTGATGCTGCTGAAGCTTGTGGTATTGAGGCTTGCGATGTGGATGTTACTGGCGGTATTGGTTATGCTGCTGGTGCTGCTGATGGTGTTTGTAATCCTTGCACCATGTGTTCCAAAGCCACGACTCGGGCGAGAAGTTCGTTAATTTCTGCTAGTACACCGGGATGATTGGCGGTTGGAACGAGCGGATGAATAAGATTCACAATATGGGATAGTATATAATCATGACGAGATACTCTAGCAATGAGTGAGAAAATGGTGTCTCAAACAGGTTCGCCGGTAAGTGATTCAGGTTCATCGCCAAGAGGGCAATGTGGTGGATGGAAGGGATCACCTTCTTCTTGTCTCCAATGGTTGAGTTGACTACAGACCCATCCCCAATTCATCTAAAATAGATGATGAGAAATTGGTTGATCCATTCCGGTGATGCTACCTTCGGAGCTCAGGTAGATATCCATATCGGAATAGCTGTCGGAATCTGAGGAATTCGAACTGGTTGAGGGATCCATCTCGTAGGATCAGGGAAAGAATTTTTGGTATGAAATAGATTATAGAATTTCGATTTGGTATTCTTCAATTACATAATTTGCATATGTATATATAATACCAAAATTCCGTAAATTACGGAGAATCTTTGAAAAGATGTCAGTCAAAGTTCACAGTAATAGATGTGCTAAGATAAGAATCCGTCTATACACTATTATGCAATAAATGCAGGAAAAAGCATCTAGACTTAAGATGATAAGCAGGTAATTTCCTAAGGATGATAAGTAGATGATTTCCAACTAGAATTGATAAGCAAACTTTTTGACATGCAGACACGGTCGAAGTCCAGACTCACTAATGCATCTTAACAACTATCAGTTAGACACACTAATGCAAGACCTGGTTCGCTAAGACCACCGCTCTGATACCAACTGAAAGGACCCGTTCATATACATTATAAACGATTTACAATAGTTGATTACATCGCGAGGTATTTGACCTCTATATGATACGTTTTACAAACATTGCATTCGTTTTTAAAAGACAAACTTTCTTTACATCTAAAATTGACGGCATGCATACCATTTTATATTACATCCAACTATTATTGACTTAATATTAATCTTGATGAACTCGACGACTCGAATGCAACGTCTTTCAAAGTATGCCATGAATGACTCCAAGTAATATCCTTAAAATGAGTTAATGCACAGCGCAAGATTTCTTTAATACCTGAGAATAAACATGATTTAAAGTGTCAACCAAAAGGTTGGTGAGTTCATTAGTTTATCATAATCAATCATTTCCATAATAGTAATAGACCACAAGATTTCATATACATAAACGTTTTAATAAAAATATTCTAAGTGGTTGAGCACTTGGTAACCATACTTAACATTTAATCAACGTTGCATATTCCCTTTATTATGAAATCTCACTACATTGTACCAAGTGTAGTCACTGAAACGAAGTACTGTGCAACCGTTGAATACTGGTCGTCCAGTCTGGTTGGGGTTGTCAGGCCCGATAGATCTATCAACAGGATTCGCGTTTACAATACCGCATGTAAATGGTAGTTACCAAGATATTAGGGAAAAATATGCAAAGTGGTACAACTCAACGTAGAATATGTTTTTAGTACTTGTGTCCATTTCATAAAACATTTATAAAACAGTGCATGTATTCTCAGCCCAAAAATATATATAAAAAGGGAGTAATGAAACTCACAATACTGTATTTCGTAGCAATTATATATATGACGACACTGAACAAGTGCAGAGTTTATCTCGGATTCACGAACCTATACTAAGTATATATATTTATATGTTGGTCAATATCTGTCTAACAATTTAGGTCAAGTCGTAGTGTATCACAATCCTAATGCTCGAGACCGACATGAAAAAGTCAACAAAAGTCAAGTTGACCCAAAATGACTTCCAAAATCTATACATGTTTATTATATAACTTATATATAGTCGTTTTATATATTTAAATATATTTATCAGATCTTATTATACTAAATAATACAAGTCATTTATTAATAAATAAAAATTTATATTTAAATTCATATATGATAAAAATATACTTTTATATATCTCAAGTAATAAAATTTATAAAATTCACTTAATATCATAAAAATATAGTGGTATGTATTATTAATGTAATTATATTATGTGTGGTAAAAATATCTTTGTACGCATATTTATTTGATAAAATAATATTGATAATAATAATAATGATAAAAATAATAAAATGATAGTTTCAATAAAAATATTAATTTTTAGTAATAAAGATAATTTTAGTAATAACAACAACTGATAACAATTATAATAATCATTTTAATAATAATATTAAAATTAATAATAATTCAGTTGACCATATCTTTTAATACGTTCATCGAACCCACACGATTTCTAAATGAAAAGTTATTAATTTTTCTTTAGCTTTTCAATGACATGCATATCATATACCTTATCTCAGTAGTATATGTATCAAATTCGTGATTTATCATAAACTATTTAATGCATAATCATATATACTCGAGCACTAGTCACGGATACACTATTAATATATAAAAGATAAGATATGAATGCTCACGTATCAATATTGTGATTCAATATTGCAGGAAAGTACGTAGATACAACGAAAATGATAAACGATAGGTTGACCTCACGAGCAATACCCTCGAACAATACCCATAACCTCCATAGCTATAACCCATAATTTCCTTAGCTCTATCACGTTTGAAAACTTATTTTGAAATCGTCTGAATATAACTCCGTTGTAGTATTTTATGTATACTAATAATATCTTGAAATAATACTAAGTAAATATGTATATGTAATTCGATTGAGAGAGTTTAGAGAAATATATTTTCAAGTTTCTATGAAATAATGAAACCTATTGAATTCTATTTATAATAGATTTTTGAATTATTAAAGTGAATTATTAAAGTATGAATTATTAAAGTATGAATTATTAAAGTGAATTATTAAAGTATGAATTATTAAAGTGAATTATTAAAGTATGAATTATTAAAGTGAATTATTAAAGTATGAATTATTAAAGTATGAATTATTAAAGTGAATTATTAAAGTGAATTATTAAAGTTAAAGTAAAGTAAAAGTAAAGTAAAAGTAAAGTAAATGTAAAGTTAAAGTATAGTAAAAGTATAAAACTATGTACGTATAATATGCGTATAAATATATTAAATATTAATTTAAATCGTTATATCATAAAACATTTTAGAAAAGTAGAATTATATATATTCATAATAGATTTCAAGTTTTTAAATTACAGTCTGTTGGTGAAGCATGGAATAAAGTCCAAAGGTTTAATAAACGTATGAAATCATCTTAATGAAAATTGTCGAGTTACTTAACTTGTCGATATCCAACATCTAAGTTATTTACACTCCACGTTCTTACTTATAGATCACTTTACCATTTTCCGAATATTGTCAAAAAGAATAGATTTCTTAAATCACAGTGGACCTCATAACATTGGCCCGTAATCATATCATAATGTATCTGATAATTCAATCATTTGATATTATCTCTTAATTCTGTCGATAAATATATCGAAACAAATACGTTCATGTAAAGTATCATATATCTAATACTTTGTTAATGTTTTTAGTTAATATTATATAGTATATATACATATCTATATACACATAATTGTTCATGAATCGTCGAACACGGTCAAAGGGTAATTAATTACATGAATGTAGTTCCAAACTTTTTGAGATTCAACATTACAAATTCTGCTTATCGTGTCGGAAACATATAAAGGTTAGATTTAAATTTGGTCAGAAATTTCCGGGTCATCACAATGCGGAACAACAGGAAGTTAATGACTTTTATCGACAAAATGTACCGCATCCAATCGTTTCATTTTCAAATATCGATGTGCCGAATTTACACCCAAACTTGAGGTTTGACAGACTTTGGATAGACTATCCAAAATATCAGAGGAACTTGCACATCCTTCAGTCTAATGTTGTTGAGGTGCCTAGGATAATAGAATGGGATCCGTTAGAAGCAGTTGGATAAGCTAAACCAATCAGAGAATTACTTACACAAAGGTATGGTAATTCTACTTTTAATGATTGGGTACATTTATTCAACATATATAGGCCTGTATATAGAGAATGGTGTGTGGAGTTGTTATGTAGTATTGAAATAAATGATCGGGTATCTACTTTAACCGATCGAAGTTTTCTTAGATTTTTATTAGGAGGTGAGATGCGCCATATGTCCCTACTAGATATGGCTCAGGCTTTACGTATATATACGCCTGAGGAACTAGCATCTCCTGATTGTCAAATGTTGATAGTTAATGGTAGGAGGATTGATGAGAATTTTGATATGAATGGTGTATGAAGTAGAATGACTAGCCATAACCGATTCAAAGGGGGATCTTACTCTTATCTAGATATTGATAGAGCTGAATTAAGAGTAATCCACAGGTTTTTAGCCAACTCCATTACACAGCGAGGTAGAAACAAAGAGAAGGTAAATGAACAAGATTTATTCTACCACATGTGTATTCGAGACCCACAGAGCGCGGTAAGTATACCTTATTGTGTGGGTTATTATCTATCGACTATGATTAGGGGTATGCGGCCTAATAGCATAATAGGAGGTGGTATCTTTGTTACATTAATTGCTGAACATCTCGGTGTGGATAGAAGTCGGGGGGGATTATTAATGGCAGAACCAGAACCCCGTGATAGGATAGATTTACGCGTGTATCATGGTGCTAAGGTTTTAAAGAAACGAAACAACGCTGCAGCACAATATGATGGCAGGCATCCACAGGTCGAGAGAGATCAACAGCAAGGTAATGCGGGAGGGGTTAATCAGATGATAGAAATGCAACTTTTTATGGCTCATCATGAGTATGAAATGGCTAGACAACGAGCATTTCAAGATTGGCAGTATCATCAAAATCAAATCATAAGTCATCATGCACTCATAAATGCGAACTACATTGCTACTCCAATGCCCGTATTTCCTCCCTGGACTATACAGACCCGACCACCGTACCCTACATATGACCCAGCTCAAGCATTCTACAGCACATACGGCTATGAATGGGATCCCTACTGGCACCATCCTCATCAACCCTGATTTTCTTTTATGCTTATTTTTATTTATTTGGTAACTTGTAATTTTATACTTTTAATATTTCTTTTGATACTATAATAGGTTTTATAATTTTCTAACTTTTATTATTAGATCTTAATAATTTTTGAATCTGGGGTGATGTACCCAACTTCAAAAATATGTATATATATATTTGTAGTTTATCTCATGTACACAACAGGGTAAAACAATGCATTTTCAAAGACTGGCATTAAGTTCAGCAAAAGCAACTAATTTTGACGACAAGATGCAAAATATATGTGAAATAACAACTGCAGGAATGAACAAATGATATGCACCATTTATGATTCAACAAACAAACGCCGATATGTTTGGAAACTTTGGTAAAATTTAATCATTTTTCTACGCTAATCACCCTCAATAATTTAAATTGTTACTGATTTCTTGCAAATGAGGGCATTACAAGATCTTAAGTGTGGGAAGGGGTTAAATTCTTTCGGATTTTTAAAATTTTTGACTTATACACTTGGTTACCATTAAAAATACTAGTAACGCAGTAGTTGTATTAGAATCTAGTGCTCTCTAATAATAAAGAACAGCCCTAGTCTTATATACTGACTACCCAATTCTAGTAAAATTTTTCAAAATTTTCAAATAAATGAATTCAAAATCATGTTTATACATATTTATGAACGATAAAACTAGGTGTTAACACCGAAATTATTGTTACCTCGGAAAGAACATAAATTGAGAAACAACCCAAAATGTTAGAATTCATTTAAAATGGAATAGAGGACAATAAAAAGGCAAAGAAAGGAAAATAAAAGCCAAGTGTGGGAAAAATTTACCAAGTTATTTAAAACATATATCACATATATTTGTACAAATAATTAAAGATACTTTTGTTTTGGACAAAAATTAACCGTTTTACCCGGTAAATTGTAATATATTTGAAAGAAAGATGGATCTACACGATGAATATATTCCATCATTAAAAGGAAGTATAGTCTTTCAAAAAAAAACGTGCTTCTTGATTTAGGTCAGGAAGTTATCGTCCAGACCAGTTGTAGAGTCTACGAAAAACCTTGAAAAGTTTTCTCGAAAATCAGCTGGAAATCAATGAACCTTAGCGTCAAACAGGGTCGTCAAGTGGTCAGACTTATCCTAACCATGAGAGGATCTGTCTCGTACAATAGGGGTACCATGCAAATTAGCTTATAAGACTAATGAATCAGATCCCCAGAAAGGATAATCTCCTTAAAGATCAAAAATCATCTTTTAAGACTGATATTACTCAATCCTTCAGATTGACCTTAAAGATTGAGAATTACAAACTCATGGAATTCAATGATATCTAAACTCGAGCTTGAACGAGAAAATATTTTAATCAAAATTAAAACCGATTTATTTTCTAAAAACCTATTTTCAAGGCGTTCATTACCATTGAACGTAAAATCCTAAGAATTCATCAGAATTCATTAGGTCACCTGAACCAAATCGGGTGTCAACCGTAAGAACGGTGGTTGCATAGCATGGTTGAAGACAGGACCTTGTGCCAGACCGAAAAATTATAGGGTGATCTTTGATATTTCTCCTACAAAGGATAGTAATTGCATCCGACACGATATAGACCATAATCAAAAGCATGTCACGGGACATAGCATTATCGAAAGGTAATATACGCAGCAAGTATACTGGAAGAGTTGCTTTCCCAATACAAGGTTAGCAAGTGGGTGACACAAAACCGCAAGTTTTGAGCTAAAATTTTCAAATCTGAAACCCACAAAACCCACAAAAATAATTTGCAAACACCGGTGAAAGGTTATTCCGGAAAACTTATCTAGGGTAAAAGCTAGATTGAATTTTCAAAAGATCAAATGTTTTCATAAAGATCCAATTTCCTAAAGGATCTAAATTTTCATAGTCATGTGGGACTGTAAACCACATCGTTACTATCATTGTTCATACCGCCGTATTGAAATCACTGATATACAAAGTATGAAGAATAAAGAAGTGATTCTAGTATTTTTATTTCAAGACTATATTGCTTGAGGACAAGCAAACTTCAAGTGTGGGAATATTTGATAATGCTAAAAACGAACATATATTTCATAGCATTATCCCTCAAGAAAGACAAGCTTTTAGTCGCAATTGTCCTATTTACAAGTTATATTCGTTTAAATAATAAAAGGTGAAGACAAAAGGCAGATTCGACGAATTGAAGACGCAAACGACCAAAAAAGCTAAAAAGTACAAAGTACAATCAAAGAGGTTCAAATTATTGATGAAAAACGTCTCAAAAGTATAAGAGTATGAGCCGCAAAACAAAAAGTTCAAATTATTAAATCGTACAAAAGGACGTTCGAAAAACCGGAACCAAGACATGAACCAACTAATAACGCACGACGCAACGGACCGAAAGTTACAAATTAATTATGTATATAAATATAATATAATATATAAATAATTATATAAATTATATATATATTATATTTATATATTAAAACCGTCGGCAGTCAAAAGATCCAAGAATGTTAGCTGGAAAAGGAGGCTCCGCACTCGCAGAGTTCTAAAGTGCAAAAGCTCCGCACTCGCGGAGCTGCACAGTAAATTGTGGGCCTATAAAAGCCATCGAATTCTGCACGAAAAATCACACATCTTTCTAATCTATCTCTCACTCTCTACGTAATATATATATATATATATATATAATTTATAATTTTAATTTTAATTTTAATTTAATAATAATAAGGGTATGTTAGAGAATGTTGTAAGGGTGTAAGTCGAAATTCTGTCCGTGTAACGCTATGCTATTAGTAATCATTGTAAGTTATGTTCAACCTTTTTAAATTAGTGTCTCGTAGCTAAGTTATTATTATGCTTATTTAAATTGAAGTAATCGTGATGTTGGCTAAATATTAAAGACGAGGGTAATTGGGCTTTATACCATAATTGGGGTTTGGATAAAAGAACAACACTTGTGGAAATTAGACTATGGGCTATTAATGGGCTTTATATTAACTAAATGATACTTCGTTAATTTAATATATAGACTTATAATTTGACGTATTTATATATAACCACATACTCTTGACTGGGTACGGTGGGCGGGATATCTATAAATACCAATAATTATTCATTTGACCGGACCCGGGGATGGATTAATAATCAATAGACTTGTTGAAACAGGGGTGGTTTACATTCAAGGGTAATTGGTGTAATTGTTAACAAAGTAGTAAAACCTTGGATTACACGCAGTCGATAACCTGGTGTATTCATTAAACAAAGTATTAAGACCTTGTTACAATTCGAATCCCCAATTAGTTGGAATATTTGACTTCGGGTATAGGGATAATTTGACGAAGACTCTCGCACTTTATATTTATGACTGATGGACTATTATGGACAAAACCAGATGGACATATTGAATAATCCAGGACAAAGGACAATTAACCCATGGTAATAAACTAAAATCAACATGTCAAACATCATGATTACGGAAGTTTAAATAAGCATAATTCCTTTATTTCATATTTAATTGTACTTTTAATTATCGCACTTTAATTTATTGTCATTTTAATTATCGCACTTTTATTTATCGCACTTTAATTATGGCCATTTACTTTCCGCTTTAAATTAAGTCTTTTATATATTTAATATTTTACATTAGGTTTTAACTGCGACTAAAGTTTTGAAATCGACAAACCGGTCATTAAACGGTAAAAACCCCCTTTTATAATAATAAATACTACTTATATTTATATTTATATTTATACAAATATAGTTTTAAAAATATAGCGTTAAACTTGGCTAGTTCCCTGTAGACGAACCGGACTTACTAAAAACTACACTACTCTACGATTAGGTACACTGCCTATAAGTGTTGTAGCAAGGTTTAGGTATATCCACTCTATAAATAAATAAATAATTTGTGTAAAATTATATCGTATTTAATAGTATTTCCTAGTAAAATATTATAGTATTTAGTACCCCTTCGCTTTAACATCAATATGTATAATAGCGGTATTGTAAGTTTGTAAAATATTGTATAAAAGTTTGAACGCGAAATATTATTATAATCAGTTTTTCATATAGAATTGTAGTAGTTGAATTGTATATTATCTACTAAGTATGAACTTAACGGGTAGGTACTACCCGAATTAAAACTATAAAACGCTAATATGAAGAAAAAGCTTTTATAAATGAGATTATATATTTTGCTACGAAATACTATTGACTACTCTTAATATTCTATATGATTAACTTAATTCTTTTGAGCTATTTTTGAAGGAAATGGCACCGACGACTTGTCAGAATTTGAACATGAGTGAGGAAGACTTTCGTGTTTTCCTTGCAGCAAACATTACCGCGGTACAGGCTTCAATGCAAAACAACAACAATAACTCTGAATCTAGCAATACAAATAATGCCACAAGAAATCGTGTAGGATGCTCCTACAAAGAATTCATTGCCTGTAAACCTTTGGAATTTGATGGAACCGAGGGTCCAATCGGATTGAAACGGTGGACCGAAAGGGTTGAATCGGTGTTTGCCATAAGTAAGTGTACTGAAGAAAACAAAGTAAAGTACACTACGCATACCTTCACAAGTACTGCGTTAACATGGTGGAATACCTACCTAGAGCAAGTGGGACAAGATGCTTCTTACGCACTACCGTGGGTAGCATTCAAATATCTGATGACTGAGCAGTATCGTCCCAGAAACGAGGTTAATAAGCTCAAAGTAGAGCTTAAAGGATTACGAACACAAGGTTTCGACATTACCACATACGAATGACGATTCACAGAGTTGTGTTTATTGTGCCCAAGAGCGTTCTAAGATGAAGAGGAGAAAATCGACGCATTTGTAAAAGGGTTACTAGAAAGGATCCAAGAGGATATAAATTCACACGAGCCCGCCTCCATACAAAAGGCGAGTCAAATGGCTCATAAACTCATAAATCAGATTGAAGAAAGAGTTAAAGAGCAGGCGGCCGAAGAAGCCAACACGAAACAAATCAAGAGAAAGTGGGAAGAAACCAGTGACAAGGGTCACAATTTTAACAATCAACACAACAATCACAACTACAATCGCACCAATTTTTGCAACAACAAACGTAACAACAACAACCACCCCAGCAACAACTACAACAACCGTTTCAACAACAATAATAACCGCAACAACAACAATCCCAACAATAACAACAAGAGGCAGAAACCATGTCAGAGGTGTGAAGGATACCATCCGACTGGGCTCTGTACGTCAGTGTGTACTAAGTATAAAAGAAAGGGCCATGGTGCGACAAAGTGCGAAATATACGAATCAATGGCTAAGGGAACAAATAATACCGGAATAATTTATGCCGACATTACCTGTTTCGGATGCGGGAAGAAGGGCCATTACAAAAATGCGTGTCTAAATCAGGGGGATAATAATGGGCAAGTCCGAGGAAGAGTCTTCAACATTAATACGGCAGAAGCGCAAGAAGACCCGGAGCTTGTTACGGGTACGTTTCTTATTGATGAAAAACCTGCTTATGTTTTATTTGATTCGGGTGCGGATAGAAGCTATATGAGTAGAGATTTTTGTGCTAAATTAATTGGTCCATTGACGCCTATGAATAATAAATTTTTACTCGAATTAGCAAACGGTAAATTAATTTCGGCAGATAAAATATGTCAGAATCGAGAAATTAAACTGGTTAGCGAAACGTTTAAGATTGATTTGATACCAGTAGAATTAGGAGTTTTGATGTGATAATTGGCATGGACTAGTTGAAAAAGGAGAGAGCGGAGATCGTATGTTACAAAAATGCAATTCGCATTGTACGAGAAGAAGGAAAACCCTTAATGGTGTACGGAGAAAAGATCAACGCGAAGATAAATCTTATTAGTAATTTGAAGGTGCAAAAGCTAATAAGAAAAGGTTGCTATGATTTTTAGCACATGTCGAGAAAGTACAAACCGAAGAAAAGAACATCAATGATGTTCCCGTCGCAAAAGAATTTCTCGATGTATTTCCGAAAGAATTACCGGGACTACCTCCACACCGATCCGTTGAATTTCAAATAGATCTTGTACCAGGAGCTGCACCAATAGCTCGTGCTCCATACAGACTCTCACCTAGCGAAATGAAGGAACTCCAAAGCCAACTACAAGAACTTTTAGAGTGTGGTTTTATACTACCAAGTACATCACCATGGGGAGCTCCTGTTTTGTTTATCAAAAAGAAGGATGGTAAATTCAGGTTGTGTATCGACTACCGAGAGTTGAAAAAACTTACCATCAAGAACCGTTATCCACTACCGAGAATCGACGACTTATTTGATCAACTACAAGGCTCGTCAGTTTATTCAAAGATTGATTTATGTTCTGGGTATCATCAAATGTGGGTGAAGGAGGATGATATTCCGAAGACTGCTTTCAAAACGCGTTACGGTCATTACGAGTTTATGGTTATGCCATTTGGGTTGACTAACGCACTAGCTGTGTTCATGGACCTCATGAACCGAGTGTGTGGACTATACCTTGACAAGTTTGTCATTGTTTTCATCGATGACATACTTATTTACTCAAAGAATGATCAAGAGTACGAAGAACATTTAAGAAAAGCGCTAGAGTTGTTGAGGAAAGAAAAATTGTACCCTAAATTTTCAAAGTGTGCATTTTGGTTGGAAGAAGTTCAATTCCTCGGTCACATAGTGAACAAAGAAGGTATTCAGGTAGATCCGACAAAGATTGAAACCGTTGAAAAGTGGGAAACCCTGAAAACTCTGAAGCATATACATCAATTTTTAGGATTGACTGGTTACTACAGAAGATTCATCCAAGATTTTTCCAAAATAGCAAGACCCTTGACTGCATTAACGCATAAAGGGAAGAAACTTGAATGGAAGGAAGAGTAGGAGAAAGCGTTTTAATTGTTGAAGAAAAAGTTAACTACGACACCTATATTGTCATTGCCTGAAGGGAATGATGATTTTGTGATATATTGTGACGCCTCAAAGCAAGGCCTCGGTTGTATATTAATACAATGAACAAAGGTAATTGCTTATGCGTCTAGATAATTGAAGATTCACAAGCAGAATTATACGACGCATGATTTGGAATTAGGCGCGGTTATTTTTGCATTAAAGACTTGGAGGCACTACTTATATGGGGTCAAAAGTATTATATATACCGATCACAAAAGTCTCCAACACATATTTAATCAGAAACAACTAAACATGAGGCAGCGTAGGTGGATTGAGTTATTTAATGATTACAATTTCGAGATTTGATACCATTCGGGGAAGGCGAATGTGGTAGCCGACGCTTTGAGTAGAAAGGACAGAGAACCTATGCGGGTAAAACTTATGAATATAATTATTCATACTAACCTTACTACTCAAATAAAGCAGGCGCATCAGGGAGTTGTAAGAGAAGGGAATTTGAAGAATGAAATACCCAAAGGATCGGAGAAACACCTTAATATTCGGGAAGACGGAACCCGATATAGAGCTGAAAGAATTTAGGTGCCAAAGTTTGGGGATGTGAGAGAAATGGTACTTAAGGAAGCACATAAAACCACATATTCAATACATCCCGGAGCGGGGAAGATGTACAAAGATCTCAAGAAACACTTTTGGTAGCCGGGTATGAAAGCCGATATTGCTAAATACGTAGGAGAATGTTTGACGTGTTCTAAGGTCAAAGCTGAACATCAGAAACCAGCAGGTCTACTTCAGTAACCTGAAATCCCAGAATGGAAATGGGAAAACATTACCATAGATTTCATTACTAAATTGCAAAGAACTGCAAGTGGTTATGATACTATTTGGGTAATAGTCGATCATCTCACCAAATCAGCACATTTTCTGCCAATGAGAGAAGATGGCAAAATAGAGAAGTTGGCGTGATTATACTTGAAAGAAGTTGTCTCCAGACATGGAATACCAATCTCTATTATCTCTGATAGGGATGGCAGATTTGTTTCAAGGTTTTGGCAGACATTACAGCAAGCATTAGGAACTCATCTAGACATGAGTACTGCCTATCATCCACAAACTGATGGGCAGAGCGAAAGGACGATACAAACGCTTGAAGACATGCTACGAGCATGTGTTATTGATTTTGGAAATAGTTGGGATCGACACCTACCGTTAGTAGATTTTTCCTACAACAACAGTTATCACTCGAGTATTGAGATGACACCGTTTGAAGCACTTTATGGTAGAAAGTGCAGGTCTTCAATTTGTTGGAGTGAAGTGGGGGATAGACAGATTACGGGTCCGGAGATAATACAAGAAACTACCGAGAAAATCATCCAAATTCAACAACGATTGAAAACTGCCCAGAGTCGACAAAAGAGCTACGCGGACAGTAAAAGAAAAGATATAGAATTTGAGATTGGAGATATGGTCATGCTTAAGGTTTCACCTTGGAAAGGCGTTGTTCGATTTGGTAAACGGGGGAAACTAAATCCAAGGTACATTGGACCATTCAAGATTATAGATCGTGTCGGACCAGTAGCTTACCAACTTGAGTTACCTCAACAACTCGCGGCTGTACATAACACTTTCCACGTCTTGAATTTGAAGAAATATTATGCTAAATAAGATCTCACTATTCCGTTAGACGAAATCTAAATCAAAGAAAAACTTTAATTTATTGAAGAACCCGTCGAAATAATGGATCGTGAGGTTAAAAGACTTAAGCAAAACAAGATACCAATTGTTAAGGTTTGTTGGAATGCTCGTAGAGGACCCGAGTTCACCTAGGAGTGTGAAGATCAGATGAAGAAGAAATACCCGCACCTATTTCCAGAAGATTCGTCAACACCTTCTACAGCTTAAAATTTCGGGACGAAATTTATTTAACGGGTAGGTACTGTAGTGACCCGAACTTTTCCATGATTATATATTAAATGAAAACTATATTTGCATGATTAAATGTTTCCAATATGTTAAGCAATCAAACTTGTTAAGGCTTGTTTAATTGAAATGAGTTTCATGTAGACAATTGACCACCCAAGTTGACCGGCGATTCACGAACGTTAAAAACTTGTAAAAACTACATGATGATATATATATATATATATACATATATATATATATATATATATATATATATATATATATACATACATATATATATATATATATACACACACACACATATATATATATATATATATATATATATATATATATATATATATATATATATATATATATATATATATATATATATATATATATATATATATATGGATATATATGGTTAACATGAGATTATGATAAGTAAGTATCTTACTAAGTGTATTAACAATGAGTTATATACATAAAAATGAGACTACTAAGTTAAGAAACTCGAAACGATATATATAACGATTATCGTTATAACAACGTCTTACTAAATACATATGTATCATATTAAGATATTGTTACACTATATTTAACATGATAAAATGATAATTATATATATCATTAAGTATATTAACAATGAACTACATATGTAAAACAAGACTACTAACTTAATAATTTCGAAACAATATATATACGTAACGATTATCGTTATAATAGTATTTTAACATATATATATGTCATAACCCGTCCTTAACCATAAGAACGTGTTAGATAACGTATGATTTCATTGCGAGGTATTGACCTCTATATGCGACATTTTTAAAAGAACAACTGCATATATTTTACATTACAAACCATAATTCTTATTTTGATACAAGCTTTAGACAAAATAAAGATGATTATCGTTTAGCGATAATCTTAGACTTACAAACTTTACATGTGATGATAACAATACGATTTCTAGCATATTTTACATTACAAATCCTCCGATATGCATTTTTATTTTTGACACAAATATGCATACTCAAGATCTTGTTTAAATTCAACATGTTGCAGCGGAAGCTTCTAATTATCACCTGAGAATAGACATGTTTAAAACGTCAACATAAAGTTGGTGAGATATAGGTTTAATGCCGGCAGCGATATAAATATAGACCACAAGATTTCATATATAAACATTTTAATAAAAATATTCTAAGTGGTTGAGCACTTGGTAACCATACTTAACATTTAATCACGTCGCATATTCCCTTTATTATGAAATCTTACTACACCGTACCAAGTGTAGTCACAAAACGAAGTACTGTGCAACCATTGAATACTGGTCGTCCAGTCCGGTTGGGGTTGTCAGGCCCGATAGATCTATCAACAGGATTCGCGTTTACAATACCGCTGTAAATAACAGTTACCAAGCTACAGGGAAGTATGCCAGTGGTACAACTCAACGTAGAATATATTTTTCAGTTACTTGTGTCCATAACGTAAAACATAAAATACATGTATTCTCATCCCGAAATACTTAGAGTTTAAAAGTGGGACTATATACTCACTTTTGTCTTGAAGATATGTAATTTCGACTTGGTCTCCGATTGATATCACGAACCTATCCATATATAGTTTATCAATATATTTCTATTTTAAACAATCGTCACATATATATACTTTTTATACTTTTAATAGTTTTAATAATTTCTTAGTCCGTAGTTAGCAGTCCGATGTTAGTAATTCAATTTTAATGGTTCATTTTTAGGTGTTTAATAAACCCCCAATGAAATAAATAAAAACCCCCATCGTATATGTATTGGTCGAGATTAATCTTGACCCACGGTACCGGTGTTGTCAAATGACGTGTTGCGTACATAAAGTACCGGTGTTGTCAAATGACGTGTTGCGTACAATCATGGGATCTTATGATTAATCTTCTCGTATTGTTTACGGGTGATCCTGAACCATATAAAATTAAATTATGAGTACATATATATAAAATATCATGTTATTTTAAAAAGATGTGATTTATTTAATTTTCTCCAATTATTTTCGTAGCTAAACTAGTCTTAGATATCCGATCTCGTTTTGGTCATAGTTTCTTCGTTACAACTCTGTTTTCGTTGATTCAACTTGCCACTTCCTTGGATCGAGTCCCTCTTTAAGACTATGAACTGTAAATACCTTAGTTTGTATTCAAAATCACAGGTCATAGGTCAAACTTTAGTGAAACTTATGGAGTTGATCATTTTCCATCATGTAAACAACCTTAAATGATTATTTTTCTAAAAATACTTATACTTTGAGTTAAATCATGAAATTTTTATGTGTTAACATATTCATAGTAAATATAAATTTTCCAGAAAATAAGCCTCCAATTCAAAGTTCAAAATAGTTTTTAATTATCCAACCCAAAACAGCCCCCGGTTACACTCCGACACCGTAGATTCAGTTTTAAGGTGTTCTTTGAAAAACCAAGTTATACCTTGTTAAATTAGCATATATTTAAGTTATATTACAGGTCTTGAAGTATTTTAAAAGTTAAGTTAGAAGGATCTATTTAGTTTGCAAACAAGTTTGAAAACATTCAAACTATGTTCTTGTTGTTAAAATTTTATACCATAAAATAAGATAGCTATATATATATGAATCGAATAAGGTTATGAACAAAGTTACTACCTCAAGTTACTTGGACAAGATTGCTGTAAAAGAGGAGTAAGAACCTAGAACCAAAAGAGTGATGGAATTGGATGAAAGATTGGAAGTAAACTTGTGTTCTTGAAAGGATTCTTGAAGTGTTCTTGTATGGTTTTTCTTATGATGATTAAGGGTTGTTTTTGAAGCTAAATGATGGGGAAAATGCTTGGAGATGATCAAGTATGAAGTTAAGAGTATTTTGAGAGAGAAATGGGAGTGTAAGTATGAGAAAATGGGGTGAAGAAATGGTGTGCATGCATAAAAACGTTTTTAGGTTATAAAGGAAAAAAAAGATACCTAACTTTGTTTTCTTGCTAAATAATTCATGCTACTTGACAAATGGTTGGTTCCACATGTTTCTTAATCATTTAAGGCTGCTAAGGAGCAGATTTTTATTGGTATATAACAATAGTAAATACATCTAGAAGCTGCGTATGATACGGGTACATATACCCTAGATATACGTGTAGAAATCTTTGAGAAAACGGAACGAGGATTCAAATATAGCTATCTTTTGTAAATATACTTATATTGTTTTATGTATGTAAGCCCTTTAAAAGTGATAAAATACATATCTATACGATGCATGTATAAGTATTATAGGTTATAAGTATTTATGTCGAAGAACGTTACGTATAGTTATCGTTTTGAAAACTTAAGTTAGTAGTTTCAAAATATACTTATAACTCATTGTTATTAGTACCCAATGAGATGTTAAACATCCTTAGATCATGTTAAATATATATAAATACATATATATACATAAACGTATAATTATCGTATGTTATATAGTTCGTGATATCATCGGTCAAATTGGACGGTCAAACGTTGTGTAAAACTCTTTTCAAAAACATAAATCTCAACAATTTAGATTGCTTATCATGTTGGTAAGGTTTAATTTATGTAAATATTAATCTTATAAGTATAAATTGATCGAAAAAGTCCGGGTCATTACAGTACCTACCCGTTAAATAAATTTCGTCCCGAAATTTTAAAATCGTACCTATTTTGCGTCATCGGGAAACAAATGCGGGTATTTTTGTTTCATTTGATCCTCTCGCTCCCAAGTAAACTCGGGACCTCTTCGTGCATTCCAACGAACTTTAACAATCGGTATGTTGCTCTGCTTGAGCCGTTTAACTTCACGATCCATGATCTCGATTGGTTTTTCTATGAATTGTAGTTTCTCGTCAACTTGAATTTCTTCAAGAGGAATGGTGAGGTCTTCCTTTGCAAGACACTTCTTAAGGTTCGAGACGTGAAATGTATTATGTACTCCGGCGAGTTGTTGCGGTAACTCGAGTCGATAAGCTACCGGTCCAATGCGTTCGATGATCTTGAACGGGCCTACATATCTTGGGTTCAGTTTACCTCTTTTACCGAAACGTATTACACCTTTCCAAGGTGACACCTTTAGCATAACCATGTCACCGATCTGAAACTCTAATGGTTTCCTTCGGACATCGGCGTAGCTCTTTTGGCGACTACGGGCTGTTTTCAATCTCTCCTTGATTTGTACTATCTTTTCAGTAGTTTCATGTATGATCTCGGGACCAGTTAATTGTTGATCTCCTACTTCATTCCAACAGATAGGAGATCTACACTTCCTTCCGTACAATGCTTCGAATGGCGCAGCTTTAATGCTCGCATGATAACTATTATTATACGAGAATTCTGCTAATGGTAAATATTTATCCCATCCGTTTCCAAAATCGATCACACATGCCCTGAGCATGTCTTCAAGAGTCTGAATTGTTCTTTCACTCTGCCCGTCGGTTTGCGGATGATATGCGGTGCTCATATCCAAACGAGTTCCTAGGGCCTCCTGTAGTGATTGCCAGAACTTTGAGGTAAATCTACTATCACGATCAGATATAATGGAAATAGGTATTCCATGCCTTGAAACAATTTCCTTTATATACAATCGTAATAGTTTCTCCATTCTATCCGTTTCCTTTATAGGCAAGAAATGTGCAGACTTGGTGAGACGATCAACAATCACCCAAATGGTGTCGTATCCCCAGGCAGTCTTTGGTAACTTCGTGATGAAATCCATGGTAATACCGTCCCATTTCCATTCTGGAATTTCTGGTTGTTGAAGCAACCCTGACGGCTTCTGGTGTTCTGCTTTGACTTTGGAACAAGTTAAACATTCCCCAACATATGTTGCAACGTCTGTCTTCAAATTAGGCCACCAATAATGCGTCTTAAGATCTTGGTACATCTTTCCAACTCCAGGATGTATCGAATATCTTGTCTTATGTGCCTCGTTCAATATCAACTTCCTTAATCCACCCAACTTCGGTACCCAAATACGATTTGCAAAATATCGAATTCCATCTTCCCGCATAACGAGTTGCTTCTCATACTTATTCATTATTTCATTTCCTATATTTTCTTTAGTAAGTGCTTCTCGTTGAACTTCTTTGATTTGTGAGTTGAGATTCATGCGAATTTTTATGTTCATCGCTCGTACTCGAATTGGTTCTCGTTCCTTTCTGCTTAGAGCGTCGGCCACCACGTTCGCTTTCCCGGGATGATAACGAATTTCACAATCATAGTCATTTATTAACTCAACCCACCTACGTTGCCTCATGTTCAGCTGTTTTTGATCGAAAATATGTTGAAGGCTTTTATGATCAGCAAACACAGTGCATTTAACCCCATACAAGTAGTGTCTCCATATCTTCAATGCAAACACGACTGCTCCCAGTTCTAGATCATGCGTCGTATAATTCCACTCGTGAATCTTTAATTGTCGGGATGCGTATGCAATAACTTTCTTTCGTTGCATAAGAACACAACCAAAACCTTGTCGCGAAGCGTCACAATATATTTCAAAATCATCGTTCCCTTCAGGTAACGATAAAATAGGCGCCGTAGTTAACTTCTTCTTCAGTAATTGAAATGCGTTCTCCTGCTCCGAGGTCCATTCGTATTTCTTCCCTTTTTGCGTTAATGCTGTCAACGGCTTAGCTATTCGGGAAAAATCTTGAATAAACCTTCTATAATAACCGGCTAAACCCAAAAATTGGCGTATCTGCATTGGTGTTTTAGGAGTCTCCCATTTTTCAATGGCTTCAATTTTTGCTGGATCAACCTGAATTCCTTTGCTACTAACAACGTGGCCAAGAAATTGCACTTCTTTCAACCAGAAAGCACACTTAGAAAATTTAGCGTATAGCTGTTCTTTTCTCAACAACTCTAATATCAACCTTAAATGCTGCTCATGCTCTTGCTTACTCTTGGAATAGATAAGAATGTCATCAATGAAAACGATAACAAACTTATCTAAATACGGACTACAAACTCGATTCATGAGGTCCATGAATACAGCTGGAGCATTCGTCAATCCAAACGGCATGACCAAAAATTCGTAATGACCATAACGTGTCCGAAAAGCAGTTTTCGGAATGTCCTCTTCTTTGACACGTAGTTGATGATAGCCCGATCTTAGGTCGATTTTCGAATAAACACATGATCCCTGGAGTTGATCAAATAAGTCGTCAATTCTCGGTAGTGGATACCGATTTTTGATAGTTAACTTATTTAATTCACGATAATCTATACACATCCTAAAAGATCCATCTTTCTTTTTAACAAATAGAATCGGAGCTCCCCACGGTGAAGTACTTGGTCGTATGAATCCATGATCCAGTAATTCTTTTAACTGACTCTGAAGTTCTTTTAACTCGGACGGTGCAAGTCTATATGGAGCACGAGCCACTGGTGCGGCTCCTGGTACTAAATCTATTTGAAATTCTACAGATCTAAATGGAGGTAATCCCGGCAACTCTTCCGGAAAAACTTCAGGAAAATCTCTTGCCACAGGCACGTCGTTGATGCACTTCTCTTTTTCTTTCTTTTCGACTTTATTAACATGTGCTAAGATAGCATAGCACCCTTTCTTCAAGCACTTTTGTGCTTTCAAATAACTAATGAGTTTTAGCTTTGAGTTACCCTTCTCTCCATAAATCATCACCGGCATTCTATCCTTACAAGGAATGCGAATTGCCTTCTTGGCACACACAACTTTAGCTCCTACTTTGGACATCCAGTCCATGCCGACTATTACATCAAAACTTCCTAATTCTACGGGTATTAAGTCAATTTTAAATGTTTCTCCGGCTAAATTTATTTTACAATCACGGCAAATTTTATCGGCTTTAATTAGTTTACCATTAGCTAACTCAATCATGTACTTAGCATCTAGAGGTAATGATGAACAATTCAATTTAGCGTAAAAGCCTCTACTCACGTAACTTCTATCGGCACCAGTATCAAATATAATAGATGCGGATAAGTTATTAATGGTAAACGTACCCGTAACAAGCTCCGGGTCTTCACACGCCTCTCTAGCATTAATAACAAATGCTCTTCCACGTGCAGATCCATTATTCTTCTCTGAATTCGGACACTGGCTCTTATAGTGACCTTGTTTTCCACACCCATAACAAGTAATGGTAGCCAAAGCAGTTCTATTTGCATTGGTGGCAGGAGTCTTGGTACCATTTGTATTTGTAACGAGAGCCCTACAATCTTCAGCAAGATGACCCTTTCGATTACATTTGTTGCATACCACATTACAGTAGCCAGAGTGATGTTTGTGGCATCGGTTGCATAAAGGATTTTGTCCTTTGTAACCAAAGCTTGAACCACTACCTGCACCTTGCATGGTTTCTTGTTTCTTAAAAGATTGTTGTTGGTTACCTCGATCATAATTTCCATTCCACTTTCTTTTGTTACCTGATACCTTCACATCAGTATTGGATGCTTTCTTATCCATGATGACCTGATCCATTAGCTCGTTTGCCATGGTTATAGCTTCATGAATTGTCTTAGGTTTCGATGCTGTAACGTTTGCCTTGACCTTTTTGGGCAAACCATCTTTGTACATTTCAATCTTCCGTTCTTCGGTTGGAACCAATTCAGGACATAGCAAAACTAATTCCATGAATCGCTGATTGTAGTTGGTGATTTCAGTACCAACAACCCTCAGGCTTCGTAATTCATCTTCCAACTTCCTAACCTCGTTCCTTGGACAATACTCGTTGATTAACATTGTTTTGAATTCTTCCCAAGGAGTATCATAAGCTACATCTCCTCCTACAGCCTTCACATAATTTTTCCACCACGTGAGTGCACTATCTTGTAAAGTGCACGATGCATACTTGGTCATGTCCTTTTCAACACAACCACTTATTTTAAACACAGTCTCCATCTTTTCTATCCACCGGGTTAAACCGATCGGTCCTTCTGTTCCACTGAATGATGAGGGCTTGCAAGCTTGAAAAGTTTTGTAAGTGCACCCCACACGAGGATTTGGGTTAACTGCAGCACCTCTTGCAGCCTCGACCCATAACATTCTGTCGTTCACTCGCTGATTGATGAGTTCCTGGATTTCTGGTTCCGTCATTCGGTTCAATCGCGCCATATTCTTCTATAAGAATGAAAAGAAAATAATTATTCACATGGAATATTATAGATGTAGTGTATATTTACAGTACATTATAGCTTATTAATAATATGAACCAGGTATTATTATAAAAGCCTTTTCTTCTTATTAGCGTTTTATAATTATATCTAGGGTAGTACCTACCCGTTAATGTCCATACTTAATAGCTTAGTACAGAATCAATTACTACCATCTAAGTAATACTTAACCATGGAAAATTATTGCATTTCACACTTCACTATTTTACATATGCTTATCTTACATCGAACATTAAGCAAACCACACTAATAATATTATACAAAACATTATATGATCCCATGGTTTAATACGGCAGCGCATCGTTTGGTCTATTTTCTAGGACGTTTAGGTTCAAAGAATCGCTTAACGCTTATCCTGGCTGTCTGCCTATATTTTGGCTGTGGGGCTGAAGAACTGGATGCCGGGATAGAATGAATAGGAATAGCGGGAATAGGGGTGGTAGTGTCTAGTGGAGTTGGTGCCACATCATCCTTACTAAACTCGGGATTTGAATTTTCTAATTCATTAGCCTTTCGTTTCTTTCCTAGTTCGAACTCGTCTTTTGTAATTTCCTGTATTTCTTCCTCGGGTTCACTTTCCTCCTCGGGTTCACTTTCCTCCTCGGGTTCACTTTCCTCCTCGGGTTCACTTTCCGGGTTCTCTATAGTCGGTTCATCCGGAATTTGTGAGTCTTCCCCAAAGATATTATTTTCGTCATCGGATAGGTTAATGACTGGAACACCATCTGAAGATTCTGGTTCGGAGTCGCTGAATGTGATGACAAGTTTTGAGCCCGACATCTATCACACAACAACTAACCCATTAGTACTACATAATATTTACATATAAATTTTAACCAACAATGATAAGCAATGGTTTTTAAATCAGACCCGGTCAAAGTCCAGACTTACTAATGTATCTTAACGACTTATCGGTTAGACACACTAATGCAAACCTGGTTCGCTAAGACCACCGCTCTGATACCACATGTCATAACCCGTCCTTAACCATAAGAACGTGTTAGATAACGTATGATTTCATTGCGAGGTATTGACCTCTATATGCGACATTTTTAAAAGAACAACTGCATATATTTTACATTACAAACCATAATTCTTATTTTGATACAAGCTTTAGACAAAATAAAGATGATTATCGTTTAGCGATAATCTTAGACTTACAAACTTTACATGTGATGATAACAATACGATTTCTAGCATATTTTACATTACAAATCCTCCGATATGCAGTTTTATTTTTGACACAAATATGCATACTCAAGATCTTGTTTAAATTCAACATGTTGCAGCGGAAGCTTCTAATTATCACCTGAGAATAGACATGTTTAAAACGTCAACATAAAGTTGGTGAGATATAGATTTAATGCCGGCAGCGATATAAATATAGACCACAAGATTTCATATATAAACATTTTAATAAAAATATTCTAAGTGGTTGAGCACTTGGTAACCATACTTAACATTTAATCACGTCGCATATTCCCTTTATTATGAAATCTTACTACACCGTACCAAGTGTAGTCACAAAACGAAGTACTGTGCAACCGTTGAATACTGGTCGTCCAGTCCGGTTGGGGTTGTCAGGCCCGATAGATCTATCAACAGGATTCGCGTTTACAATACCGCTGTAAATAACAGTTACCAAGCTACAGGGAAGTATGCCAGTGGTACAACTCAACGTAGAATATATTTTTCAGTTACTTGTGTCCATAACGTAAAACATAAAATACATGTATTCTCATCCCGAAATACTTAGAGTTTAAAAGTGGGACTATATACTCACTTTTGTCTTGAAGATATGTAATTTCGACTTGGTCTCCGATTGATATCACGAACCTATCCATATATAGTTTATCAATATATTTCTATTTTAAACAATCGTCACATATATATACTTTTTATACTTTTAATAGTTTTAATAATTTCTTAGTCCGTAGTTAGCAGTCCGATGTTAGTAATTCAATTTTAATGGTTCATTTTTAGGTGTTTAATAAACCCCCAATGAAATAAATAAAAACCCCCATCGTATATGTATTGGTCGAGATTAATCTTGACCCACGGTACCGGTGTTGTCAAATGACGTGTTGCGTACATAAAGTACCGGGGTTGTCAAATGACGTGTTGCGTACAATCATGGGATCTTATGATTAATCTTCTCGTATTGTTTACGGGTGATCCTGAACCATATAAAATTAAATTATGAGTACATATATATAAAATATCATGTTATTTTAAAAAGATGTGATTTATTTAATTTTCTCCAATTATTTTCGTAGCTAAACTAGTCTTAGATATCCGATCTCGTTTTGGTCATAGTTTCTTCGTTACAACTCCGTTTTCGTTGATTCAACTTGCCACTTCCTTGGATCGAGTCCCTCTTTAAGACTATGAACTGTAAATACCTTAGTTTGTATTCAAAATCACAGGTCATAGGTCAAACTTTAGTGAAACTTATGGAGTTGATCATTTTCCATCATGTAAACAACCTTAAATGATTATTTTTCTAAAAATACTTATACTTTGAGTTAAATCATGAAATTTTTATGTGTTAACATATTCATAGTAAATATCAATTTTCCAGAAAATAAGCCTCCAATTCAAAGTTCAAAATAGTTTTTAATTATCCAACCCAAAACAGCCCCCGGTTACACTCCGACACCGTAGATTCAGTTTTAAGGTGTTCTTTGAAAAACCAAGTTATACCTTGTTAAATTAGCATATATTTAAGTTATATTACAGGTCTTGAAGTATTTTAAAAGTTAAGTTAGAAGGATCTATTTAGTTTGCAAACAAGTTTGAAAACATTCAAACTATGTTCTTGTTGTTAAAATTTTATACCATAAAATAAGATAGCTATATATATATGAATCGAATAAGGTTATGAACAAAGTTACTACCTCAAGTTACTTGGACAAGATTGCTGTAAAAGAGGAGTAAGAACCTAGAACCAAAAGAGTGATGGAATTGGATGAAAGATTGGAAGTAAACTTGTGTTCTTGAAAGGATTCTTGAAGTGTTCTTGTATGGTTTTTCTTATGATGATTAAGGGTTGTTTTTGAAGCTAAATGATGGGGAAAATGCTTGGAGATGATCAAGTATGAAGTTAAGAGTATTTTGAGAGAGAAATGGGAGTGTAAGTATGAGAAAATGGGGTGAAGAAATGGTGTGCATGCATAAAAACGTTTTTAGGTTATAAAGGAAAAAAAAGATACCTAACTTTGTTTTCTTGCTAAATAATTCATGCTACTTGACAAATGGTTGGTTCCACATGTTTCTTAATCATTTAAGGCTGCTAAGGAGCAGATTTTTATTGGTATATAACAATAGTAAATACATCTAGAAGCTGCGTATGATACGGGTACATATACCCTAGATATACGTGTAGAAATCTTTGAGAAAACGGAACGAGGATTCAAATATAGCTATCTTTTGTAAATATACTTATATTGTTTTATGTATGTAAGCCCTTTAAAAGTGATAAAATACATATCTATACGATGCATGTATAAGTATTATAGGTTATAAGTATTTATGTCGAAGAACGTTACGTATAGTTATCGTTTTGAAAACTTAAGTTAGTAGTTTCAAAATATACTTATAACTCATTGTTATTAGTACCCAATGAGATGTTAAACATCCTTAGATCATGTTAAATATATATAAATACATATATATACATAAACGTATAATTATCGTATGTTATATAGTTCGTGATATCATCGGTCAAATTGGACGGTCAAACGTTGTGTAAAACTCTTTTCAAAAACATAAATCTCAACAATTTAGATTGCTTATCATGTTGGTAAGGTTTAATTTATGTAAATATTAATCTTATAAGTATAAATTGATCGAAAAAGTCCGGGTCATTACAATATATGATGTTAAGATATATTCATACACCATGTTATCATGTTAACATAACAATTTAACATCTCATTTAAGTATAATAATAATGAATTAATTATATTTAACAAGATCGTTAACTTAAAGGTTTCAAAACAACACTTACATGTAACGACTAACGATGACTTAACGACTCAGTTAAAATGTATATACATGTAGTGTATTTAGATGTATTATTACACTTTTAAAAGACTTCAAGACACATATCAAAGTACTTCTACTTAACAAAAATGCTTACAATTACATCCTCATTCCTTTTCATCAACAATTCTACTCGTATGCACCCGTATTCATACTCGTACAATATACAGCTTCTAGATGTATATACTATTGGTATATACACTTCAATAATCAGCTCCTTAGTAGCCCATGTGAGTCATTAAACATGTGGGAACCATCATTTGGCAACTAGCATGAAATATCTCACAAAATTACAAAAAATATTATAAATCATTCATGAATTATTTACATGAAAACAAACTTACACATCCTTTATATATAATCCATAGACCAACGACCAAAAACACCTACAAACACTTTCATTCTTCAATTTTCTTCATCTAATTGATCTCTCTCAAGTTCTATCTTCAAGTTCTAAGTGTTCTTTGTGACGACCCGGAAATTTCCGACCAAATTTAAACTTAATCTTTATATGATTTCGATACGATAAGCAAAGTGTGTAATGGTGAGTCTAGAAAATTTTGAAACGATGTTCATATATTCAATTGACCTTCGACTGCTTTCGACGATTCACGAACAATTTGATGATAAATGAATATGTAATTAAATAAAAATATATTTATATATAAATGTAAGTATTGGAAATGATAAAATATTATTCATCCATTAAATATTAAATAGGTAAATATTATATAAAATAAGTTGCTACTAAAATAAAACTATGTATAGATATATATGATTTCTATAATAATTATTATCATATGTATATTAGAATATATATATATAAGAGCTATAAATATTATATGTTGAAATTATTTTTATAATAAATGAATATAACATATCAAGTATGTATATATATATATATATATATATATATATATATATATATATATATATATATATATGACAATTATATATAATATACAAACACATATATTATAATGTAATGAATAAATAATATTCAACATATGTTATATATGGTACAATTATACACTATTAATATGTTAAATATAATTACAAATTAAAAATATGTTTTTTATATTAATATTACTATTATTACTGTCATTATTATTGTCATTATTAATAATAATATTAAAATCAGTATTATTAATAGTATTATTTTTAATGTATACAACATATAAATATGAAATTTGATATATATATATATATATATATATATATATATATATATATATATATATATATATATATATATATAATTAATATATTATTATTACTTGTATCATTATTATCATTATTAATAATATAATTAGATTTATTATTATTATCGATAATAATATTATTATCATGTTCATAATTATTATTATGGTATTATTAGTATTTTTATTATTATTACTAATATTAATGGAATTATATTTATTAATATATTTATTAACTAATAATATAATTTAATTTGTATTATATATAAATGGCAGATATAAACGCATATCAATCAGTTTCTTTTTTTTTCTCTACTTTCTTCCTGAGCTCATGTTCTACTCGTGAGGAACTGTCTGCACTCGCTCAATCATTATATACGAATCAAGCAGTTGGTGAAGTAAATTACCACATACAACTCTCTATTATTAATTATAATTATTTATTATTGAGAAAACCTGTCTGTTCTTTCTGTTCGCGTCTAGGTTGATCATTGAATTGAATTCGTGTGATTTTTCAAAATCTGTTAATGTGATGATGTTAGAAAGAGTTCATTTAAACTATGTGTAAAATTTCAAGCCTCAATTCATCAAATTGAAATTGAATTTGGAAGTCAAAGTTTAGATTGAAAAAGTCAACTGGATCGTTCGTCATGAAATTCGAGTTATAGTTAATGTTTTTGGTTCAATTGATAATGCTAATGTATGTTAATGAGCATTTGAAAGACAGTTCATGAAGATAACATGGTCTCAAAATGTTTCAATTGAGAAATCAATTTTTTTTTTCTTCTCGACGAACAGCATCACCATTTTATTCTTCTTATTTTTTTTTCTATTGATTCTAAACGGTTATAACTAGTTGTTTCTATTTCAATCTCACCTTCTGAATCCAATTCAATCTCTGTTGTTATATGGGATTTAGTCTTTTGTCGAACTAAGGTTGAAGAAGATGAAGGGGTAACAGAAAGGAAATAAATATAAACGGGTTACATGTTATTTCAGAAAAATTGCTTGGATCGAATGGTTAGGGTGTTGAGTTAGTGAACGGGAGGTCGCGGGTTCGAGTCTCGTTTGGGACAATTCTTTTTACAACAAGCTTCTAAAGGGTATATTTTTATTACTTTTATTTCAATTATTATTATTATTATTATGATTATTATTATAATTGTTGTTATAATTATGATTATTATTATTATTTTTATTATTATTATTATTATTATTATTATTATTATTATTATTATTATTATTATTATTATTATTATTATTATTACACTTAGTATTATTGTTATTATTATTATTATCATGAAGTATTAGAATCATTATTATTATTAGTATTATTATCATTAAGTATTATGAACATTAGTTATTACTATTATTATTACTAATATAATTATTAGTTACCATTTATTATTATTATTATTATTATTATTATTATTATTATTATTATTATTATTATTATTATTATTATTATTATTATTATTATTATTATTATTATCATAACCTTAGTTACAATCATGATTATTATTATTTTTATTGTTATTACTAATATTATATTATTATCAATATAAGTATTATTATTAAGTAAAATGATTATTAATATAATCATTATTAATAAGAATTCTAATATTATTATAAGCATTATAACCAATAATATTATCATTAATATAGTATTAGTATCATTTTAGATGTATCATGATTGTAACTAAGGTTATGATTATTATTATTATGAATAGGCATTAAGTATTAATATCAAAACTATTATTTTTATCATCATTACTATTATTAAATTATTCATTATATTAAAAATTACTGATATTATCATTATTAATATAGTTACTATTATTATTACTAGGATTATTTTTACCAAAAATTTTTATGTTATTTTCATTAAAGCTATCATTATTGTTATTATCGGCATTATCTATATCAATATTACTAAAAATAATTACGTTTATGAAAAAATAAAAGTTTTAATGATACTATTAAGGTTGTAAGTATGTTTTTAATCAAATTAACAAAGTTTATATAAAAATTTGTATATAACATGATTGTTATTTTTATTAAAATACTAATTAAATATATATCAATATAACTATATAAATATTGAACCTTTTGAATATATATACAAACTAAATAAGTATAATATATAATTTAAGATATAAAATATAAACTTGTTCAATATATATTTTAATATATATATAAATGATATAGGTTCGTGACTCCGACTCCAATCCTGCATTGTTCAAAATCGTCATATGTATTTTTACTACAAAATAGAGTATTGTGAGTTTCATTACTTCCTTTTTAAATGCTTTTGCAATATATATTTTTGGGACTGAGAATACATGCGCTGTTTTTATAAATGTTTTACGAAATAGACACAAGTAATCGAAACTACATTATATGGTTGAATGATCGAAGCCGAATATGCCCTTTTGCTTGGTAGCCTAAGAATTAGTAAACCAGTCTACTAATTGACGCGAATCATAAAGATAGATCTATTGGGCCTAACAAACCCCATCCGTTGTAGCGGATGCTTTAGTACTTCGATGTTGTTTTATCATGTCCGATGGATGTCCCGGAATGATAGGGGATATTCTTATATGCATCTTGTTAATGTCGTTTACCAGGTGTTCAATCCATATGAATGATTTTTATTTCTATGCATGGGACGTATATTTATGAGAAATGAAAAATGAAATTCTTGTGGTCTATTATACTATCTGAAATGATTATTTATGATAAACTAATGAACTCACCAACCTTTTGGTTTACACTTTAAAGCATGTTTATTCTCAAGTATTAAAGAAATCTTCCGATGTGCATTTTCTCATATTAGAGATATTACTTGGAGTCATTCATGACATATTTCAAAAGACGTTGCATTCAAGTCGTTGAGTTCATCAAGATTATTACTAAGTCAATTATAGTTGGATATATTATGAAATAGTAAGCATTCCGTCAACTGTCGATGTAATGAAAGTTTGTCTTTTAAAAACGAATGCAATGTTTGTAAAAATGTATCATATAGAGGTCAAGTACTGTCATAACCCGTCCTTAACCATAAGAACGTGTTAGATAACGTATGATTTCATTGCGAGGTATTGACCTCTATATGCGACATTTTTAAAAGAGAAACTGCATATATTATACATTACAAACCATAACCATTATTTTTGTTACAAGCTTTAGACAATAAAAAGATGATTATCGTTTAGCGATAATCTTCGACTTACAAACTTTACATATAATGATAACAACACGATTTCGAGCATATTTTACAACACAAATCCTTGGGTATGCAGTTTTATTTTTGACACAAATATGCGTACGCAAGATCCTGCTCAAATTCAACATAATGCAGCGGAAGCTTTAGTAATCACCTGAGAATAGACATGTTTTAAAAGGTCAACATAAAGTTGGTGAGATATAGGTTTAATGCCGGCAGCAATATATATATATATATATAGACCACAAGATTTCGTATATAAACAGTTTAATAAAAATATTCTAAGTGGTTGAGCACTTGGTAACCATACTTAACATTTAATCACGTCGCATATTCCCTTTATTATGAAATCTTACTACACCGTACAAGTGTAGTCACGAAACGAAGTACTGTGCAACCGTTGAATACTGGTCGTCCAGTCCGGTTGGGGTTGTCAGGCCCGATAGATCTATCAACAGGATTCGCGTTTACAATACCGCTGTAAATAACAGTTACCAAGCTACAGGGAAGTATGCCAGTGGTACAACTCAACGTAGAATATATTTTTCAGTTACTTGTGTCCATAACGTAAAACATAAAATACATGTATTCTCATCCCGAAATATTTAGAGTTTAAAAGTGGGACTATATACTCACTTTCGTCTTGAAGATATATATATAATTTGACTTGGTCTCCGGTTGATATCACGAACCTATCCATATATAATATATCAATACCTTTTCTTTTTAAACAAACGTCACATATATATACTTGTTATACTTTTAATACTTTGAATAATTCCTTAGTCCGTAGTTAGCAGTTCGTTGTTAGTAATTCAATTTTAATGGTTCATTTTTAGATGTTTAATATACCCGCAATGAAATAAATAAAACCCCCAACGAAATAAATAAAACCCCATCGTATATGTATTGGTCGAGATTAATCTTGACCCACGGTACCGGTGTTGTCAAATGACGTGTTGCGTACATAAAGTACAGGTGTTGTCAAATGACGTGTTGCGTACAATCATGGGATCTTATGATTAATCTTCTCGTGTTGTTTACGGGTGATCCTGAACCATATAAAATTGAATTATAAGTACATATATATAAAATATCATGTTAACTTAAAAAGATGTGATTTATTTAATTTTTCCCAATTATTTTCGTGGCTAAACTAGTCTTGGATATCCGATTTTGTTTCGGTCATAGTTTCTTCGTTACAACTCCGTTTTCGTTGATTCAACTTGCCATCTCCTTGGATCGAGTCCCTCTTTAAGACTATGAACTGTAAATACCTTAGTTTGTATTCAAAATCACACAGCATAGGTCAAACTTTAGTGAAACTTATGAAGTTAATCATTTTCCATCATGTAAACAACCTTAAATGATTATTTTTCTAAAAATACTTATACTTTGAGTTAAATCATGAAATTTTTATGTGTTATCATATTCATAGTAAAAATCATTTTTCCAGAAAATAAACCTCCAATTCAAAGTTTAAGATGGTTTTTAATTATCCAACCCAAAACAGCCCCCGGTGGCACTCCGACGTCGTAAAAACAGTTTTTAAGATAATCTTTGAAAAACCAAGTTATACCTTGTTAAATTAGCATATATTTAAGTTATATTACAGGTCTTGGAGTATTTTAAAAGTTAAGTTAGAAGGATCTATTTAGTTTGCAAACAAGTTTGAAAACATTCAAACTATGTTCTTGTTGTTAAAATTTTATACCACAAAATAAGATAGCTATATATATATGAATCGAATAAGGTTATGAACATAGATTCTACCTCAAGTTCCTTGGACAAGGTTGTTGTAAAAGAGGAGTAAGAACCTAGAACCAAAAGGGTGATGGAAGTGGATGAAAGATTGGAAGTAAGTTGGTGTTCTTGGAAGGATTTCTTGAAGTGTTTTTGTAAGGTTTTCTTATGAGGTTTAAGTGTTGTTTTTGAAGCTAAATGATGGGGAAAATGCTTGGAGATGATCAAGTATGAAGTTAAGAGTATTTTGAGAGAGAAATGGAAGTGTAAGTATGAGAAAATGGGGTGAAGAAATGGTGTGCATGCATAAAAACGTTTTTAGGTTATAAAGGAAAAAAAAGATACCTAACTTTGTTTTCTTGCTAAATAATTCATGCTACTTGACAAATGGTTGGTTCCACATGTTTCTTAATCATTTAAGGCTGCTAAGGAGCAGATTTTTATTGGTATATACCAATAGTAAATACATCTAGAAGCTGCGTATGATACGGGTACATATACCCTAGGTATACGTATAGAAATCTTTGAGAAAACGGAACGAGGATTCAAATATAGTTATCTTTTGTAAATATACTTATATTGTTTTATGTATTTAAGTCTTTAAAAGTGATTAAATACATTACTTATATGATATATGTATAAACATTATAGGTCATAAGTATTTAAGTCAAATAACGTTACGTATGGTTATCGTTTTGAAAACTTAAGTTAGTAGTTTCAAAATATACTTATAACTTATTGTTATTAATACAAAATGAGATATTAAAACATTCTTAGGTCATTTTAAATATGTATATATACATATATATACACAAACGTATAATTATCATATATTGTATAGTTCGTGATATCATCGGTCAAACTAGACGGTCAAACGTTGTGTAAAACTCTTTTCGAAAAACATAAGTCTCGACAATTTGGATTGCTTATCATGTTGGTAAGGTTTAATTTATGTAAATATTAATCTTATAAGTATAGAACGATCGAAAAAGTGCGGGTCGTTACATTACCTCCCCGTTAAATAAATTTCGTCCCGAAATTTTAAAATTGTACCTATTTTGCGTCATCGAGAAACAAGTGTGGATACTTTTGTTTCATCTGATCCTCCCGTTCCCACGTAAACTCGGGACCTCTTCGAGCATTCCAACGAACCTTAACGATCGGTATGTTGCTCTGCTTGAGCTGTTTAACTTCACGGTCCATGATTTCGATTGGTTCTTCGACGAATTGTAGTTTCTCGTCGACATGGATTTCTTCAAGAGGAATGGTGAGGTCTTCCTTTGCAAGACACTTCTTAAGGTTCGAGACATGAAAGGTATTATGTACTCCGGCGAGTTGTTGCGGTAACTCGAGTCGATAAGCTACCGGTCCAATGCGTTCGATGATCTTGAACGGGCCTACATATCTTGGGTTCAGTTTACCTCTTTTACCGAAACGTATTACACCTTTCCAAGGTGACACCTTTAGCATAACCATGTCACCGATCTGAAACTCTAATGGTTTCCTTCGGACATCGGCGTAGCTCTTTTGGCGACTACGGGCTGTTTTCAATCTCTCCTTGATTTGTACTATCTTTTCAGTAGTCTCATGTATGATCTCGGGACCAGTTAATTGTCGATCTCCTACTTCATTCCAACAGATAGGAGATCTACACTTCCTTCCGTACAATGCTTCGAATGGCGCAGCTTTAATGCTCGCATGATAACTATTATTATACGAGAATTCTGCTAATGGTAAATATTTATCCCATCCGTTTCCAAAATCGATCACACATGCCCTGAGCATGTCTTCAAGAGTCTGAATTGTTCTTTCACTCTGCCCGTCGGTTTGCGGATGATATGCGGTGCTCATATCCAAACGAGTTCCTAGGGCCTCCTGTAGTGATTGCCAGAACTTTGAGGTAAATCTACTATCACGATCAGATATAATGGAAATAGGTATTCCATGCCTTGAAACAATTTCCTTTATATACAATCGTAATAGTTTCTCCATTCTATCCGTTTCCTTCATAGGCAAGAAATGTGCAGACTTGGTGAGACGATCAACAATCACCCAAATGGTGTCGTATCCCCAGGCAGTCTTTGGTAACTTCGTGATGAAATCCATGGTAATACCGTCCCATTTCCATTCTGGAATTTCTGGTTGTTGAAGTAACCCTGACGGCTTCTGGTGTTCTGCTTTGACTTTGGAACAAGTTAAACATTCCCCAACATATGTTGCAACGTCTGTCTTCAAATTAGGCCACCAATAATGCGTCTTAAGATCTTGGTACATCTTTCCAACTCCAGGATGTATCGAATATCTTGTCTTATGTGCCTCGTTCAATATCAACTTCCTTAATCCACCCAACTTCGGTACCCAAATACGATTTGCAAAATATCGAATTCCATCTTCCCGCATAACGAGTTGCTTCTCATACTTCTTCATTATTTCATTTCCTATATTTTCTTTAGTAAGTGCTTCTCGTTGAACTTCTTTGATTTGTGAGTTGAGATTCATGCGAATTTTTATGTTCATCGCTCGTACTCGAATTGGTTCTCGTTCCTTTCTGCTTAGAGCGTCGGCCACCACGTTCGCTTTCCCGGGATGATAACGAATTTCACAATCATAGTCATTTATTAACTCAACCCACCTACGTTGCCTCATGTTCAGCTATTTTTGATCGAAAATATGTTGAAGGCTTTTATGATCAGTAAACACAGTGCATTTAACCCCATACAAGTAGTGTCTCCATATCTTCAATGCAAACACGACTGCTCCCAGTTCTAGATCATGCGTCGTATAATTCCGCTCGTGAATCTTTAATTGTCGGGATGCGTATGCAATAACTTTCTTTCGTTGCATAAGAACACAACCAAAACCTTGTCGCGAAGCGTCACAATATATTTCAAAATCATCGTTCCCTTCAGGTAACGATAAAATAGGCGCCGTAGTTAACTTCTTCTTCAGTAATTGAAATGCGTTCTCCTGCTCCGAGGTCCATTCGTATTTCTTCCCTTTTTGCGTTAATGCTGTCAACGGCTTAGCTATTCGGGAAAAATCTTGAATAAACCTTCTATAATAACCGGCTAAACCCAAAAATTGGCGTATCTGCGTTGGTGTCTTAGGAGTCTCCCATTTTTCAATGGCTTCAATTTTTGCTGGATCAACCTGAATTCCTTTGCTACTAACAACGTGGCCAAGAAATTGCACTTCTTTCAACCAGAAAGCACATTTAGAAAATTTAGCATATAGCTGTTCTTTTCTTAACAACTCTAATATCAACCTTAAATGCTGCTCATGCTCTTGCTCACTCTTGGAATAGATAAGAATATCATCAATGAAAACGATAACAAACTTATCTAAATATGGACTACAAACTCGATTCATGAGGTCCATGAATACAGCTGGCGCATTTGTCAACCCAAACGGCATGACCAAAAATTCGTAATGACCATAACGTGTCCGAAAAGCAGTTTTCGGTATATCTTCTTCTTTGACACGTAATTGATGATAGCCCGATCTTAGGTCAATTTTCGAGTACACACATGATCCTTGGAGTTGATCAAATAAGTCGTCAATTCTCGGTAGTGGATACCGATTCTTGATAGTTAACTTATTTAATTCACGATAATCTATACATATCCTAAAAGATCCATCTTTCTTTTTAACAAATAGAATCGGAGCTCCCCACGGTGAAGTACTTGGTCGTATGAATCCATGATCCAGTAATTCTTTTAACTGACTCTGAAGTTCTTTTAACTCGGACGGTGCAAGTCTATATGGAGCATGAGCCACTGGTGCGGCTCCTGGTACTAAATCTATTTGAAATTCTACAGATCTAAATGGAGGTAATCCCGGCAACTCTTCCGGAAATACTTCAGGAAAATCTCTTGCCACACGCACGTCATTGATGCACTTCTCTTTTTCTTTCTTTTCGACTTTATTAACATGTGCTAAGATAGCATAGCACCCTTTCTTCAAGCACTTTTGAGCTTTCAAATAACTAATGAGTTTTAGCTTTGAGTTACCCTTCTCTCCATAAATCATTACTGGCGTTTTATTCTTACGAGGAATGCGAATTGCCTTCTTGGCGCACACAACTTCAGCTCCTATTTTGGACATCCAGTCCATGCCGACTATTACATCAAAACTTCCTAATTCTACGGGTATCAAATCAATCTTAAATGTTTCTCCGGCTAAATTTATTTTACAATCACGGCAAATTTTATCGGCTTTAATTAGTTTACCATTAGCTAACTCAATCATGTACTTAGCATCTAGAGGTAATGATGAACAATTCAATTTAGCGTAAAAGCCTCTACTCACGTAACTTCTATCGGCACCAGTATCAAATATAATAGATGTTGATAAGTTATTAATGGTAAACGTACCCGTAACAAGCTCCGGGTCTTCACACGCCTCTCTAGCATTAATAACAAATGCTCTTCCATGTGCAGATCCATTATTCTTCTCTGGATTCGGACACTGGCTCTTATAGTGACCTTGTTTTCCACACCCATAACAAGTAATGGTAGCCAAAGCAGTTCTATTTGCATTGGTGGCAGGAGTCTTGGTACCATTTGTATTTGTAACGAGAGCCCTACAATCTTCAGCAAGATGACCCTTTCGATTACATTTGTTGCATACCACATTACAGTAACCAGAGTGATGTTTGTGGCATCGGTTGCATAAAGGATTTTGTCCTTTATAACCAAAGCTTGAACCACTACCTGCACCTTGTATGGTTTCTTGTTTCTTAAAAGATTGTTGTTGGTTACCTCGATCATAATTTCCATTCCACTTTCTTTTGTTACCTGATACCTTCACATCAGTATTGGATGCTTTCTTATCCATGATGACCTGATCCATTAGCTCGTTTGCCATGGTTATAGCTTCATGAATTGTCTTAGGTTTCGATGCTGTAACGTTTGCCTTGACCTTTTTGGGCAAACCATCTTTGTACATTTCAATCTTCCGTTCTTCGGTTGGAACCAATTCAGGACATAGCAAAACTAATTCCATGAATCGCTGATTGTAGTTGGTGATTTCAGTACCAACAACCCTCAGGCTTCGTAATTCATCTTCCAACTTCCTAACCTCGTTCCTTGGACAATACTCGTTGATTAACATTGTTTTGAATTCTTCCCAAGGAGTATCATAAGCTACATCTCCTCCTACAGCCTTCACATAATTTTTCCACCACGTGAGTGCACTATCTTGTAAAGTGCACGATGCATACTTGGTCATGTCCTTTTCAACACAACCACTTATTTTAAACACAGTCTCCATCTTTTCTATCCACCGGGTTAAACCGATCGGTCCTTCTGTTCCACTGAATGATGAGGGCTTGCAAGCTTGAAAAGTTTTGTAAGTGCACCCCACACGAGGATTTGGGTTAACTGCAGCACCTCTTGCAGCCTCGACCCATAACATTCTGTAGTTCACTCGCTGATTGATGAGTTCCTGGATTTCTTGTTCCGTCATTCGATTCAATCGCGCCATTTCCTAATGAAAGAAAATAATTATTCACATGGATTATTATAGATGTAGTGTGTATTTATAGTACATTATAGCTTGTTAATAATATGAACCAGGTATTATTATAAAAGCCTTTTCTTCTTATTAGCGTTTTATAATTATATCTAGGGTAGTACCTACCCGTTAATGTCCATACTTAATAGCTTAGTACAGAATCAATTACTACCATCTAAATAATACTTAACCATGGAAAATTATTGCATTTCACACTTCACTATTTTACATATGCTTATCTTACATCGAACATTATGCAAACCACACTAATAATATTATACAAAACATTATATGATCCCATGGTTTAATACGGCAGCGCATCGTTTGGTCTATTTTCTAGGACGTTTAGGTTCAAAGAATCGCTTAACGCTTATCCTGGCTGTCTGCCTATATTTTGGCTGTGGGACTGAAGAACTGGATGCCGGGATAGAACGAATAGGAATAGCGGGAATAGGGGTGGTAGTGTCTAGTGGAGTTGGTGCCACATCATCCTTACTAAACTCGGGATTTGAATTTTCTAATTCATTAGCCTTTCGTTTCTTTCCTAGTTCGAACTCGTCTTTTGTAATTTCCTGTATTTCTTCCTCGGGTTCACTTTCCTCCTCGAGTTCACTTTCCTCCTCGGGTTCACTTTCCTCCTCGGGTTCACTTTCCGGGTTCTCTATAGTCGGTTCATCCGGAATTTGTGAGTCTTCCCCAAAGATATTATTTTCGTCATCGGATAGGTTAATGACTGGAACACCATCTGAAGATTCTGGTTCGGAGTCGCTGAATGTGATGACAAGTTTTGAGCCCGACATCTATCACACAACAACTAACCCATTAGTACTATATAATATTTACATATAAATTTTAACCAACAATGATAAGCAATGGTTTTTAAATCAGACCCGGTCAAAGTCCAGACTTACTAATGTATCCTAACGACTTATCAGTTAGACACACTAATGCAAACCTGGTTCGCTAAGACCACCGCTCTGATACCACATGTCATAACCCGTCCTTAACCATAAGAACGTGTTAGATAACGTATGATTTCATTGCGAGGTATTGACCTCTATATGCGACATTTTTAAAAGAGAAACTGCATATATTATACATTACAAACCATAACCATTATTTTTGTTACAAGCTTTAGACAATAAAAAGATGATTATCGTTTAGCGATAATCTTCGACTTACAAACTTTACATATAATGATAACAACACGATTTCGAGCATATTTTACAACACAAATCCTTGGGTATGCAGTTTTATTTTTGACACAAATATGCGTACGCAAGATCCTGCTCAAATTCAACATAATGCAGCGGAAGCTTTAGTAATCACCTGAGAATAGACATGTTTTAAAAGGTCAACATAAAGTTGGTGAGATATAGGTTTAATGCCGGCAGCAATATATATATATATATATATAGACCACAAGATTTCGTATATAAACAGTTTAATAAAAATATTCTAAGTGGTTGAGCACTTGGTAACCATACTTAACATTTAATCACGTCGCATATTCCCTTTATTATGAAATCTTACTACACCGTACAAGTGTAGTCACGAAACGAAGTACTGTGCAACCGTTGAATACTGGTCGTCCAGTCCGGTTGGGGTTGTCAGGCCCGATAGATCTATCAACAGGATTCGCGTTTACAATACCGCTGTAAATAACAGTTACCAAGCTACAGGGAAGTATGCCAGTGGTACAACTCAACGTAGAATATATTTTTCAGTTACTTGTGTCCATAACGTAAAACATAAAATACATGTATTCTCATCCCGAAATATTTAGAGTTTAAAAGTGGGACTATATACTCACTTTCGTCTTGAAGATATATATATAATTTGACTTGGTCTCCGGTTGATATCACGAACCTATCCATATATAATATATCAATACCTTTTCTTTTTAAACAAACGTCACATATATATACTTGTTATACTTTTAATACTTTGAATAATTCCTTAGTCCGTAGTTAGCAGTTCGTTGTTAGTAATTCAATTTTAATGGTTCATTTTTAGATGTTTAATATACCCGCAATGAAATAAATAAAACCCCCAACGAAATAAATAAAACCCCATCGTATATGTATTGGTCGAGATTAATCTTGACCCACGGTACCGGTGTTGTCAAATGACGTGTTGCGTACATAAAGTACCGGTGTTGTCAAATGACGTGTTGCGTACAATCATGGGATCTTATGATTAATCTTCTCGTGTTGTTTACGGGTGATCCTGAACCATATAAAATTGAATTATAAGTACATATATATAAAATATCATGTTAACTTAAAAAGATGTGATTTATTTAATTTTTCCCAATTATTTTCGTGGCTAAACTAGTCTTGGATATCCGATTTTGTTTCGGTCATAGTTTCTTC
Source organism: Rutidosis leptorrhynchoides (assembly GCF_046630445.1). Classification (NCBI taxonomy): domain Eukaryota; kingdom Viridiplantae; phylum Streptophyta; class Magnoliopsida; order Asterales; family Asteraceae; genus Rutidosis; species Rutidosis leptorrhynchoides. The sequence continues at coordinate 306,751,962 of NC_092337.1, read as the reverse complement.
GTTACAACTCCGTTTTCGTTGATTCAACTTGCCATCTCCTTGGATCGAGTCCCTCTTTAAGACTATGAACTGTAAATACCTTAGTTTGTATTCAAAATCACACATCATAGGTCAAACTTTAGTGAAACTTATGAAGTTAATCATTTTCCATCATGTAAACAACCTTAAATGATTATTTTTCTAAAAATACTTATACTTTGAGTTAAATCATGAAATTTTTATGTGTTATCATATTCATAGTAAAAATCATTTTTCCAGAAAATAAACCTCCAATTCAAAGTTTAAGATGGTTTTTAATTATCCAACCCAAAACAGCCCCCGGTGGCACTCCGACATCGTAAAAACAGTTTTTAAGATAATCTTTGAAAAACCAAGTTATACCTTGTTAAATTAGCATATATTTAAGTTATATTACAGGTCTTGGAGTATTTTAAAAGTTAAGTTAGAAGGATCTATTTAGTTTGCAAACAAGTTTGAAAACATTCAAACTATGTTCTTGTTGTTAAAATTTTATACCACAAAATAAGATAGCTATATATATATGAATCGAATAAGGTTATGAACATAGATTCTACCTCAAGTTCCTTGGACAAGGTTGTTGTAAAAGAGGAGTAAGAACCTAGAACCAAAAGGGTGATGGAAGTGGATGAAAGATTGGAAGTAAGTTGGTGTTCTTGGAAGGATTTCTTGAAGTGTTTTTGTAAGGTTTTCTTATGAGGTTTAAGTGTTGTTTTTGAAGCTAAATGATGGGGAAAATGCTTGGAGATGATCAAGTATGAAGTTAAGAGTATTTTGAGAGAGAAATGGAAGTGTAAGTATGAGAAAATGGGGTGAAGAAATGGTGTGCATGCATAAAAACGTTTTTAGGTTATAAAGGAAAAAAAAGATACCTAACTTTGTTTTCTTGCTAAATAATTCATGCTACTTGACAAATGGTTGGTTCCACATGTTTCTTAATCATTTAAGGCTGCTAAGGAGCAGATTTTTATTGGTATATACCAATAGTAAATACATCTAGAAGCTGCGTATGATACGGGTACATATACCCTAGGTATACGTATAGAAATCTTTGAGAAAACGGAACGAGGATTCAAATATAGTTATCTTTTGTAAATATACTTATATTGTTTTATGTATTTAAGTCTTTAAAAGTGATTAAATACATTACTTATACGATATATGTATAAACATTATAGGTCATAAGTATTTAAGTCAAATAACGTTACGTATGGTTATCGTTTTGAAAACTTAAGTTAGTAGTTTCAAAATATACTTATAACTTATTGTTATTAATACAAAATGAGATATTAAAACATTCTTAGGTCATTTTAAATATGTATATATACATATATATACACAAACGTATAATTATCATATATTGTATAGTTCGTGATATCATCGGTCAAACTAGACGGTCAAACGTTGTGTAAAACTCTTTTCGAAAAACATAAGTCTCGACAATTTGGATTGCTTATCATGTTGGTAAGGTTTAATTTATGTAAATATTAATCTTATAAGTATAGAACGATCGAAAAAGTGCGGGTCGTTACAAGTACCTTGCGATGTAACCAAATGTAATGTATTCGTCCAGATGGATTAGGACGGGTCATTTTAGGTGGTATCATAGCGGTGGTCTTAGTGAACCAGGTCTTGCATTAGTGTGTCTAACTGATAGTTGTTTAGATGCATTAGTGGGTCTGGACTTCGATCGTTTCTGCATGTAAAAAGTTTTGTTTATCATTTCGTGTTGAAAATCATCTACTTATCATACTTAGGAAATTACCTGCTTATCATTCTTAGTCTAGACACTTCATATTGCATTGATTGCATGAATAGTGTAGAGACAAAATTCATATCTTAGCGTATCTGTTACTGTAGACTTTGTCTGACACGTTTTCTTAATTTCTTCCGTAATCTACGGGATCTTCTGTACTATACATAGATATTCTATGTAATTAGAATATCATCCTATATCCGAAAATCATTTCATAAACTCCTTTACCTAAACGTGCAAGATGAATTCCGCAACCAGTTCAAGTTCGTCGGATGCCGATAACTATTCCGATATGGATTTCCACTCGAGCTCCGAAAGTAGTGTAACCGGAATGGATCAACCGATTAGCATCATCTATTCTGGATGAATTGGGGCTGGGTTCGTAGCCTCCTTGATGTGTTGCACGTGGTGTACGAAAATACTATTATTTTTAATATGAAATGCGACGAAATATTACACAAGTTTTAATTAATTTACGGATGGAATATACCTAAACGTTGCTACAACACTTATAGGCAGTGTACCTAATCGTAGAGTAGTGCAGTTTTTAGTAAGTCCGGTTCGTTCCACAGGGAGCTAGTGAAGTTTAACACAATATTTTTATAACTATATTTTTACAAAAATATAAATAAATATAAGTAGTAGTATTATTATTATATAAAGGGGGGTTTTTACCGTTTAGTGACCGGTTTGTCGATTTTAAAACTTAAGTTACAATTAAAACCTAATGCAAAATATTAAATATAAATATATCTTAATTTTAAAGCGTAAAGTAAATGACAATAATTAAAATGACAGAAAATTTAAGTGCGATAAAATATGAAATAAAGGAATTATGCTTATTTAAACTTCCGTAATCATGATGTTTGGCGTGTTGATTTTAATTTAGTCCGATGGGTTAATTGTCCTTTGTCCTGGATTATTTAATATGTCCATCTGGTTTTTGTCCATAATGGTCCATCAGTCATAAATATAAAGTGCGAGTGTCCTCGTCAAATTACCCTTATGTCCGAAGTCAAATATTCCAACTAATTGGGGACTTAAACTATAATTACACCAAGTGTCCTTGTATATAATTCACCCCTATTTTAATTAGTCAATTAACTATTAATCCACCCCCGTGTCTGGATAAATGAACAATTATTAGTACTTATAAATATCCCGCCCATCGTGTCCGATCGAGTGTATGTGGTTATTTATAGGTACGTCCAATTGTAATTTTTATATTAAATTAATGAACTGTCATTCAATTAACAAATATAAAACCCATTAAAAGCCCATAGTCTAATTTCCACAAGTGTCGGTCTTTTGTCCAAACCCCAATTATGGTCCAAAGTCCAATTACCCAATTTTAGTATTTAGCCTAACATCACGATTACTTCGGTATTAAATAAGCATAATAACGGCTTAGCTACTAAACAATAATGAAAATAATATAAACATAACTTACAGTGGGTATTAATAGCATAGTATTACACGGGCAGAGCTTCGACTTAAAACCCGTAAAACATTTCTTACAATAACCCAATTATTATTAATCTTAAATTAAACTTGATATTATAAATATAAATATAAATTACATAAGAAAGAAAGAAGATTGGAAAAAGGTGTACTTAAATTCATCGATTACATGGCCTTTTATAGGCAAATGATTAATTTGAATTTTCACTTATGACCCCTGAACTATGCTCAATTAACAACTTTTTATTATTTAATATTATTCTTATTATGAATTATTTAAATATTATATTATATTCTTTTGCATAGTTGACTTGTACTTTCAGCTCCGTTGCGTCGAGCGTTGAAAGTTGGTTCATGCCTTGGTTCCGGATTTTCGAACGTCCTTTCGTACAATTTTATATCGTGTACTTTGCGTTTTGCGTCTTGTATTCTTGTAATTTTGAGACGTTCCTCATCAATAATTTGAACCTCTTGAATTGTATCTTGTACTTTTTAGCTTTTTGGACCTTTGTGTCTTCAAATCGTCATTTTCGCCTTTTGTCTTCGCACTTATTTAATATAAACGGATATCACTTGAAAATGGAACAATTGCAACTAAAATCTTGTCTTTCTTGGGGAATAATGCTATGAAATATATGTTCCTTTTTAGCCTTATCAATATCCCCACACTTGAGCGTTGCTTGTCCTCAAGCAATACAGTCTTGAAATAATATAATACATCACACGAATCACTTCTTTATTCTTCACACTTTGTACATCAGTGATTTTGATATGGCGGTATAAACAATGATAGTAACAATAGAACCATGGTTAAAGGTGGGTGTGTCATCCACAGTTGCCTCGGGTTTAGGTCAACGACACTTGCAATCAAATAGCCGATTTACTTTCGGTTTCCAAAGCAAAGTGCACATTTGAAAGGCGGTTTACAGTCCCACATGACTATAAAAATGTAGATCCTTTAGGAAAATTGGATCTTTATGAAAACATTTGATCTTTTTGAAAATTCATTCTAGTTTTTACCCTAGACAAGTTTTCCGATTTGATCCACCATTGGTGTTGCAAAATATATTTGTGGATCAATAGTTTGGCTAAAAACTTTTAGGCTCGTGTAATCCACTGCTATCCCTGTATCGGAAAGCACACATCCAGTTTATTTGTCCCGTATATTACCTTTCGGTAAACTACCGTCCGGTTGTAAAGGAAAGCGATGAACAAGAAACTGTTAAGGCAATGTCTAATGACATGCATTTGATTATGGTCTTTTTAACGTGTCGGATGCTAGTACTATCCTTGGTAGGAGCAATAGTAAAGATCATCCTTTGATTTTTCGGTCTGGCACAAGGTCCTGTCTCCGACCATGCTATGCAACCACCGTTCTTACGGTTGACACCCGATTTAGTTCAGGTGACCTAATGAATTCCAGGTGAATTCCTAGGATTTTACGTTCAATGGTAATGAACGCATTGAAAATGGGTTTCAGAAAACAAATTGGTTTGTATTTTTGATCAAAATATTTTCTCGTTCAAGCTCGAGTTTAGATATCATCGAATTCCATGAGTTTGAATTCTCAATCTTTAAGGTCAATCTCAAGGATTGAGTAATATCAGACTTAAAAGCTGATTTTTAATCTTTAAGGAGATTATCCTTTCTGGGGATCTGATTCATTAGTCTTATCAAACTAATTTGCACGGTGCCCCCCCATTGTACGAGATAAATCCTTCTCATGGTTAGGATAAATCTGACCACTTGGCGACCCTATTTGATGCTGAGGTCCGTGGATTTCCTGCTGATTTTAGAGATGACTTTTCTAGATTTTTCGTCAACCTACAGCTGGTCTGGACGACAACTTCATGACCTAAATCAAGAAGCGCGTGTCTTTTTCGGAAGACTTTACTTCCTTTTAATGATGGAATTGATTCATCGTGTAGATCCATCTTTCTTTAATAAATCGGGTAAAACAGTTAATTTAGTCCAAAACAAAAACACCTGCAATAACTTTACAGAAACACGTGATAGATAGTTTTTAATTGAATAACTTGGTACATTCTCCCCACACTTAGTTTCTTTCTTTGCCTTTTTATTCTCCTTTATTCCATTTTAAATGAATTCAAGCGTTTTAGGTTGTTTCTCAATTTATGCCCTTTCCGAGGTAACGATAATTTCGGTATTAACACCTAGTTTTCACCGTTCATAAATATGTATAAACATAATTTTGACTTCATTTAATTGAAAATTTTTCAAATTTTCACAAAATTTGGCAAATAAACCAAGTGCAAACCCGAGAGAATTTATAACCCTTCCCCACACTTGAGATCATGCAATGCCCTCATTTGCATGAAATCAGACTATAATTATAAATTCATGAGGGTGATTAGTGTAGAAAAGTGATTAAGAAACCTAGTTTGTACTTACAAATCTCTTCGAATGATAGATGGCGCGCCTCGTCGTTCATTCCTTAATGTTGTTTTATCACACATATTTTTCTTCAAAAACGGTTGCTTTTCTGAACTGTTTGCTAATTTTGAAAATGCGTCTTTTACCCTAACTTATCATGCATTTTTGTTAACGAGTTATGCACTAACCCGAACCCCTAATTTAACGTTAAGTGGGGTTAGACTTCCCCACACTTAGCTGACAACATGTGAAGTCGGTAGAATAAGTTCCACGAATTAGAATAGTGAGCCAATTATTTACATCTCGGGTGGTGTATAATATATCAATGGGTTTAAAGTTTAGACTCACCCGATCGTCACTATTTAATTCTTTTTTTAAGTGTAGCTTTTAGTAAATGGATATGTCTCTTTTCTGGTTCTTGGTCAAATGGATCGATATATTCCGACATACATATTTCTATAGGGTTGACAATTCCTAAAAATTTCTTTCGTTCATCCTCGGGATCAAAGGTTTCACCTCTATTACCAATTGGGTTAAATCCGAGGTGTCATTATCTATTACAGCTCGTAGTTCATCTTCGGTAGATGACTTGTCTATTGAGAATATTGGGTTAGAAGGTTGTGGAATGGTGAAGTTCGATTTGGTCTCGGGGGTAAAATTTTCAACGTTATCGTTTTCCCAAGAGTACCAATTTGTTACCCTTATTTCTTGTTCATCATCCATTGATGGATTGATGATTTCATCGGTAGAGGCTAATGTGTCGATATGTTGTGAAATTGGTAAGACTGAATAAAAAGTATCATCGGGATAATTGGTGATTTCGGAGCTCTCGAATTCATCAAAATTCGATGAAATGAAATTTTCTTGCACAATACTCCTCAGATCAACAGGTGTGTAATCTGATAGAGTTTCAGCATGCCTATTTACAAACTCTCTCATTTGTTCATTTTGAGCATCGAGTTCTTCGAGTTTGATTTTCATATTGTCTAAAGAATTTTCAGACACATAATTTTCCTCGTCTTCTGGTTGTTGATTTTGGATAAATTCTTGGGAATAATCCCATTTAGAATTGTATTCTTTGTCATCGTTCCATTCAGGTTCCGTGGGTGCGTAATTTTTCATAGGAACGTAATAGTAACATTCCCATGTTGAGTGATAATCTCCACAGATTTCACAACCAGTTATTGTTTCGTCATTCGTGATCCAAGATTGACTGAACGAATTGTCATCAACACTCGTTTGAGAGTATTGACTTAATTGATTTTGGAGTTCAAAAAGAGTTTCCAAGGCCTTGTTTTCAAAATTTTTCATTTTATTGCGATGGCCAAATTTTAGCTACAATGTGGTACATTCACTAATTTTCCTATTAGTTATAAAAATAGAAAAACTTATATAAGTTGTCCAATTAATAGACTTTTCTGATTTTTGCCCACGTTTCGAATAGCCAAAAGATGTAGCAGGTAGCCAGGACCCTTTAAATCGGAAGCCCACAACTAGCCACTAACAAATCCAACTATTACTACGAACCAGAAAAATATCAACGTCCATTAATTTAACCGCTTAAATACTTTTTCTTTCCCGTTTGAAGAATTTAGATAAGAAATATAGAAAATTCTAAGTCCTAAAAACTAGAATGTCGAGAAATAAGAAAGAAATAGATTGCGCGTCGAAAAGTGTCGAAAAAAATAAAAAGGGTCGAAAAATAGGTGTCGAAAAATAAAAATAAGAAAGTAGCGCGAAAAACGGCGTCACAAAATTCTAAAGCACCTAAATCTTAGTCTAAAGAAATAGCACTTAAGGGATTTTACGGCAAAGCCTAAAAATTCTAGAAATAAAAATAACTATGGCAAAACTAAACTTAATACTAAAAATTGTAACTATAGTCTAAAAATCTAAAGGTAATAAAACTTTAAAAAAAAAATATTATTTATTATTTTTTTTTAAAATTTTTTTTTTAATTTTTTTTTTTTTTTAAAAAAAAAAATTTTTTTTTTTACAATTTTTTTTTTTAAAAAACGAATTTTTTTTCTAAAAAAAACGTTTTTTTTACAATTTTTTTTTTAAAAAAAAATGATTTTTTTTTTACAAATTAATAATTTTTTTATAATTATAATTTTTTTTTCAAAACTTTTTTTTTAATTCATTTACTATTCATGAATAGTAAATAAAAATAAATTAATTAATTTACTATTCACATGAAAGCGACATGATAAAAATTATTAATTATAAGTTACATAATATACCCCTGAAGTATTTAATAAATACGACTTTTTAAAAGTTTACGTATCAAATGATTCTAAAATATTATTATATTATTATATTCTATTTCAATATTATTATATTATTATATTCTATTTCAATATTATTATATTATTATATTTTATTTCAATATTATTATAATTAAAAATATAGCGTTTTAGCGCTCCCCGGCAGCGGCGCCAAAAAACTTGATGTGTTGCACGTGGTGTACGAAAATACTATTATTTTTAATATGAAATGCGACGAAATATTACACAAGTTTTAATTAATTTACGGATGGAATATACCTAAACGTTGCTACAACACTTATAGGCAGTGTACCTAATCGTAGAGTAGTGCAGTTTTTAGTAAGTCCGGTTCGTTCCACAGGGAGCTAGTGAAGTTTAACACTATATTTTATAACTATATTTTTACAAAAATATAAATAAATATAAGTAGTATTATTATTATTATATAAAGGGGGGTTTTTACCGTTTAGTGACCGGTTTGTCGATTTTGAAACTTAAGTTACAATTAAAACCTAATGCAAAATATTAAATATAAATATATCTTAATTTTAAAGCGTAAAGTAAATGACAATAATTAAAATGACAGAAAATTTAAGTGCGATTAAATATGAAATAAAGGAATTATGCTTATTTAAACTTCCGTAATCATGATGTTTGGCGTGTTGATTTTAATTTAGTCCGATGGGTTAATTGTCCTTTGTCCTGGATTATTTAATATGTCCATCTGGTTTTTGTCCATAATGGTCCATCAGTCATAAATATAAAGTGCGAGTGTCCTCGTCAAATTACCCTTATGTCCGAAGTCAAATATTCCAACTAATTGGGGACTTAAACTATAATTACACCAAGTGTCCTTGTATATAATTCACCCCTGTTTTAATTAGTCAATTAACTATTAATCCATCCCCGTGTCCGGATAAATGAACAATTATTAGTACTTATAAATATCCCGCCCATCGTGTCCGATCGAGTGTATGTGGTTATTTATAGGTACGTCCAATTGTAATTTTTATATTAAATTAACGAACTGTCATTCAATTAACAAATATAAAACCCATTAAAAGCCCATAGTCTAATTTCCACAAGTGTCGGTCTTTTGTCCAAACCCCAATTATGGTCCAAAGTCCAATTACCCAATTTTAGTATTTAGCCTAACATCACGATTACTTCGGTATTAAATAAGCATAATAACGGCTTAGCTACTAAACAATAATGAAAATAATATAAACATAACTTACAGTGGGTATTAATAGCGTAGTATTACACGGGCAGAGCTTCGACTTAAAACCCGTAAAACATTTCTTACAATAACCCAATTATTATTAATCTTAAATTAAACTTGATATTATAAATATAAATATAAATTACATAAGAAAGAAAGAAGATTGGAAAAAGGTGTACTTAAATTCATCGATTACATGGCCTTTTATAGGCAAATGATTAATTTGAATTTTCACTTATGACCCCTGAACTATGCTCAATTAACAACTTTTTATTATTTAATATTATTCTTATTATGAATTATTTAAATATTATATTATATTCTTTTGCATAGTTGACTTGTACTTTCAGCTCCGTGGCGTCGAGCGTTGAAAGTTGGTTCATGCCTCGGTTCCGGATTTTCGAACGTCCTTTCGTACAATTTTATATCGTGTACTTTGCGTTTTGCGTCTTGTATTCTTGTAATTTTGAGACGTTCCTCATCAATAATTTGAACCTCTTGAATTGTATCTTGTACTTTTTAGCTTTTTGGACCTTTGTGTCTTCAAATCGTCATTTTCGCCTTTTGTCTTCGCACTTATTTAATATAAACGGATATCACTTGAAAATGGAACAATTGCAACTAAAATCTTGTCTTTCTTGGGGAATAATGCTATGAAATATATGTTCCTTTTTAGCCTTATCACTCCTCAATCATTGGAGACAAGAAGAAGGTGATATTTTTCATCTACCACATTGCCCTCTTGGCGAAGAACCTGAAGCACTTACCGGTGAACCTGTCCGAAACACCATTTTCTCTATCATTTCTAGAGTATCTAGTCATGATTATATACTATACCAAATTCTAGATCATATTTATCCGCTCGTCCGAACTGACAATCACCCCGCTGTAATAGAAGAAGTCAACGAGCTTCGTGCTCGGGTAGTGGCTTTGGAGAATATGGTGCAACGGTTACAAACACCAGCAGCAATACCAGCAGCATAACCAGTACCAATATCATTAACGCCAACAGTACCATTACCACCACCAACAACAACCGCATCGCAAACCTCAACTTCACAATCTGTCACACGAACATCAACGTCATACGCATCATAGATACCAAGGAGTACCAACAACAATGAACGATGAAGTATTAATTTATAACTTCATTGAAGAAATATTCTGCGAAGAATATGTAGTTTCTAAAAGTTTTAGAGATTATTTATTCTAGCTCAAACCGAAAATCAAATGAGTTTAACATCATATTGACTCATTAAATCCATAATTACATCTGAAGAAAATATATATGTATATATATTTTCATAAAGATTGTAATTGAAAATTCTTTCGTACAAACTGTTAATGATGAAAATGTTTTAACGTGTAGGTAATACCCGAGGAATATTTAGATTTCACATCAATAAGTTACACTGTACATTCTTCGAATCTGATTCAACAATCATTAATATCCTACTTACATCCACAGATATACGTATCCGTTCACCACAGAATAACCATTTTCACTCAATTTCATATTGGATTTTGACTTATCAGAATCCAACAAGTGGCATAATGAAGAAAACACTGGTCAAAATAAAATTTGTTAGAAACAAACAAATTAACTACGAGAAAAATTTTGTTAAAAATCCACGCTAACTGTTCCTAGCTAATTGTTCCTAGCTAACTGATTACATTTTATTTATCGCAATTTATTTATCGTAATTTTAATTCTCGCAATTTTATTTATCATCATTTAATTTCTGTTATTTATTTTACGCACTTTATTTATCGTCATTTAAATACTGTTATTTACGGATTTTAAATATCGGGACACGTATACAAAGCTTTGACATATCATATCGACGCATCTATATATATTATTTGGAATAACCATAGACACTCTATACGCAGTAATGATCGAGTTAGCTATACAGGGTTGAGGTTAATTCTACAATAATATATATACTTTGAGTTATGATCGAGTGTGAGACATGTACACGGGTCACGATACGTATTAATTAATTCGAATATTATATATTAAACTGTATATGAATTATTGGACTGTTAACTGTGGACTATCGATTATGGACTAATAACATTGGACAATTAAAATGAATTAAAATATTGATAATAACATATGAAACTAAACATTTCTTCAAGTTTTCAACTTGAATTCATCTTAAACCTCATTTGTATCTTGACGATTACAATCTGCGTTCAAACCTTTCATGATTCTTAAAAACACCTCAATCGAGAGGATGAACCAACCGCACTTCATCTACGGAAGAAAAGATTGATGCATATAGTTATGCACTTGAAAACACTCAGAACCTGAGTAAACGTTTAACACGTATCTGTGCTAGCTCCTTTGACGTTCTTATTACCGAAAATCACTTTGCAATCCCATTCAAAAGTAGCCAATTTTGTCACAGCTTCCGCAAATCAATTTCGACTTTTCATTCGAATAAACTCTATTATAACTTTGATATATAAGTTTGCCTTTTGTCATCATTACCGGGGAACCGTTTATATTCCATCACGTTAGCAGAAACTTACCAGTAACTTCATTACTCATTGGTTTAAGTCTTTTCGAAAAACCATTATATTGTTCATTAAAACCCTATCATATACTCATCCGCATCTTATAGCGAGAATTGTCATATCAATTACCGAAAACTAGTAATCAATACTTTGAAATCCCACAGCGTTACTACATCAACAGTTATATGTTTATATATAACATTTATCTCTTAGAATTATGATCTTCAATTCTGAAATTTTGAACAGCACCCAGTTACGAATCAGTTCTCTGAATGTTAGAAAGTGCTAATGAAGCAGCAAAAACTGTGAACGACTTTAACAGTCGAATGTTTAACGATAAAGAATAGTGAGTTGGCAAAGCTCAGAAAAGTTGGAACTGAAAAACGGATTGAGCAAACCATGAAGGAGGCTGTAGAAAAATCACAAAAACTAAACTTGCCTTCAAAGAATCCAAATGATTCCGTGTTTGCTGAAGTCATTATCAAATACCTTGCTCCTGACTCTAAACCCCTGCGGACAATATTCTTCATTATCCTCTGATATTAGAAATTCTAAGATATCATCGTATCTTTCATTATAAATATTCTAAATATTTCTGAAGATATCTTCATAAATATTCTCGTTCAATATTAATTATCTCTCCGCGCTATCTATGATATATCATAAAAGGAAACTATTTTAGTTTCTGAATTCTGAAAAATTCGACTTCAAATTATGAATGCTTTTGAAGTAGTGTTGGGAACTGAAGTATGAGTTAGTATAATATAATGACACTTGATCAACGTGATTATATTACAGTAAGTCATGCTGAGTTTCTACTGGAACGTGATGATTCACAGATCATAACATCATCATGTGCTATGTTACACGACTCTTACATTATACCTAATCTCCAAACATATCGAGAACATATCTTCCTGATAGTTCTATCTTTTCTCTTAAAATCTAGTAATTTAACCAATCAAGATCGTGCTATTACAATTTCTCTCTTAAAAACGTTAGTCATGTTCAATCGTAACTTCATACTTACAAATTCTCGACCGTTACTCGCTTGACTTAAAGTCGGGAAGAGAAAAACAAAAGAATGAAGCTCCAAAGTAGAAATGGGAGTATAAATCACAGTAAATTGGAGAGAGTATTAACTGTGAATGTCAATGATTATAGAAAGACAGAGGCAAAGACATCGAAATATAAGGAAAAATGTAAAACCCAATAACAACACGGAGGTTACAAACCGTGGATATTAATACGAATAGCAATATAAAGACACAGTAGAATTAAGAATAGTATCACTCCAAGGTAATAGTAGAGGTAAACAGATTTTTCTGGTGGAAGATTAAAAAGAAGGATGACAGAAATGATAATTAGGAAAATATCAAGGATTAGAACTGGATTAAGCATTTTCACAATCTTTTGGATGTACGAACTAAGAAAGAAAGTATAGGAATGGTGAGAATAATAGAACAGAAGAGTTTAATTTATAATGGAAATATCAGACAGAGTAATCGAGGCAGATCGCCATATTTAATTATAGAGATCTTAATTCCCCTATTCACCGAAGAAACAAATCTTTTAGATTTCGAAGATTTTTTTTAAATCCCTTGAATTTCGGAATTCAACCAAGACAACATCAAAAGTTAAGAGGCACTTTACTTTTTTTTTAAATTCAACCCTGACTCTGTCAAAAGTTAAGACGAATCTTTACTTTTCCTATTTCAATCTTTTGCGATAGCTTCACTCATACGCTTCAAGTAACCGAATCATTTAATCTATATTACTCGGTAATGGAAAACTCTATTTATCACTCATATTTGTCATGAAAACATTCTTATTGTTAGCCATGACGACCTCACTCAAATTTCGGGACGAAATTTCTTTAACGGGTAGGTACTGTGACGACCCGAAAATTTTCGACCAAATTTAAACTTAATCTTTATATGATTTCGATACGATAAGCAAAGTGTGTAATGTTGAGTCTAGAAAATTTTGAAACGATGTTCATATATTCAATTGACCTTCGACTGCTTTCGACGATTCACGAACAATTTGATGATAAATGAATATGTAATTAAATAAAAATATATTTATATATAAATCTAAGTATTGGAAATGATAAAATATTATTCATCCATTAATTATTAAATAGGTAAATATTTTATAAAATAAGTTGTTACTAATATAAAACTATGTATAGATATATATGATTTCTATAATAATTATTATCATATGTATATTAGAATATATATATAAGAGCTATAAATATTATATGTTGAAATTATTTTTATAATAAATGAATATAACATATCAAGTAGATATATATATATATATATATATATATATATATATATATATATATATATATATATATATATATATATATATATATATATATATAATATACAAACACATATATTATAATGTAATGAATAAATAATATTCAACATATGTTATATATGGTACAATTATATACTATTAATATGTTAAATATAATTACACATTAAAAATATGATTTTAATATTAATATTACTATTATTACTGTCATTATTATTGTCAATATTAATATTAATATTAAAATCAGTATTATTAATAGTATTATTTTTAATGTATACAACATATAAATATGAAATTTGATATATATATATATATATAAATTAATATATTATTATTACTTATATCATTATTATCATTATTAATAATATAATTAGAATTATTATTATTATCAATAATAATATTATTATCATGTTCATAATTATTATTATGGTATTATTAGTATTTTTATTATTATTACTAATATTAATGGAATTATATTTATTAATATATTTATTAACTAATAATATAATTTAATTTGTATTATATATAAATGGCAGATATAAACGCATATCAATCAGTTTCTTTATTTTATTTTATTTTCTCTACTTTCTTCCTGAACTCCTGTTCTACTCGTGAGGAGTTGTCTGCACTCGCTCAATCATTATATACGAATCAAGCAGCTGGTGATGTAAATTAACACATACAACTCTCTATTATTAATTATAATTATTTATTATTGAGAAAACCTGTCTTTTCTTTCTGTTCGCATCTAGGTTGATCATTGAATCGAATTCGTGTGATTTTTCAAAATCTGTTAATGTGATGATGTTAGAAATAGTTCATTTAAACTATGTGTAAAATTTCAAGCCTCAATTCATCAAATTGAAACTGAATTTGGAAGTCAAAGTTTAGATTGATAACTGGATCGTTCGTCATGAAATTCGAGTTATAGTTAATGTTTTTGGTTCAATTGATAATGCTAATGTATTTTAATGAGCATTTGAAAGATAGTTCATGAAGATAACATGGTCTCAAAATGTTTCAATTGAGAAATCAATTTTTTTTTATTATTTTTTTTTTCTTCTCGACGAACAGCATCACCATTTTATTCTTCTTATTTTTTTTCTATTGATTCTAAACGGTTATAACTAGTTGTTTCTATTTCAATCTCACCTTCTGGAACCAATTCAATCTCTGTTGTTATGTGGGATTTAGTCTTTAGTCGAACTAAGGTTGAAGAAGATGAAGGGGTAACAGAAAGGAAATAAATATAAACGGGTTACATATTATTTCAGAAAAATAGCTTGGATCGAATGGTTAGGGTGTTGGGTTAGTGAACGGGAGGTCGCGGGTTCAAGTCTCGCTTGGGACAATTCTTTTTACAACAAGCTTCTAAAGGGTATATTTTTATTACTTTTATTTCAATTATTATTATTATTATTATTATTATTATTATTATTATGATTATTATTAGAATTTTTGTTATAATTATGATTATTATTATTATTATTATTATTACACTTAGTATTATTGTTATTATTATTATTATTATCATGAAGTATTAAAATCATTATTATTAGTAGTATTATTATCATTAAGTATTATGAATATTAGTTACTACTATTATTATTACTAATATAAGTATTAGTTACCATTTATTATTATTATTATTATTATTATTATTATTATTATTATTATTATTATTATTATTATTATTATTATTATTATTATCATAACCTTAGTTACAATCATGATTATTATTATTTTTATTGTTATTACTAATATTATATTATTATCAATATAAGTATTATTATTAAGTAAAATGATTATTAATATAATCATTATTAATAAGAATTCTAATATTATTATAAGCATTATAACCAATAATATTATCATTAATATAGTATTAGTTACATTTTAGATGTATCATTACTATTAACAAAAGTATTACTATTAAAATTACCATTCATAAAAAAGATTGTTATAATTATTATTATGAATAGGCATTAAGTATTAATATCAAAACTATTATTTTTATCATTATTACTATTATTAAATTATTCATTATATTAAAAATTACTGATATTATCATTATTAATATAGTTACTATTATTATTACTAGGATTATTTTTACCAAAAATTATTATGTTATTTTCATTAAAGCTATCATTATTGTTATTATCAGCATTATCTATATCAATATTACTAAAAATAATTACGTTTATGAAAAAATAAAATTTTTAATGATACTATTAAGGTTGTAAGTATGTTTTTAATCAAATTAACAAAGTTTATATAAAAATTCGTATATAACATGTTAGGTATTTTTATTAAAATAATAATCAAATATATATCAATATAACTAAATAAATATTGAACCTTTTGAATATATATATAAACTAAATAAGTATAATATATAATTTAAGATATAAAATATAAACTTGTTCGATTACGATTATATATTTTAATATATATACAAATGATATAGGTTCGTGAATCCGAGGCCAATCCTGCATTGTTCAAAATCGTCATATGTATTTTTAATACAAAATACAGTATTGTGAGTTTCATTACTCCCTTTTTAAATGCTTTTGCAATATATAATTTTGGGACTGAGAATACATGCGCTGTTTTTATAAATGTTTTACGAAATAGACACAAGTAATCGAAACTACATTATATGGTTGAATGATCGAAGCCGAATATGCCCTTTTGCTTGGTAGCCTAAGAATTAGTAAACCAGTCTTCTAATTGACGCGAATCCTAAAGATAGATCTATTGGGCCTAACAAACCCCATCCGTTATAGCGGATGCTTTAGTACTTCGATGTTGTTTTATCATGTCCGATGGATGTCCCGGAATGATAGGGGATATTCTTATATGCAACTTGTTAATGTCGGTTAACAGGTGTTCAATCCATATGAATGATTTTTATCTCTATGCATTGGACGTATATTTATGAGATATGAAAAATGAAATTCTTGTGGTCTATTATACTATCTGAAATGATTATTTATGATAAACTAATGAACTCACCAACCTTTTGGTTGACACTTTAAAGCATGTTTATTCTCAGGTATTAAAGAAATCTTCCGCTGCGCATTTGCTCATATTAGAGATATTACTTGGAGTCATTCATGACATATTTCAAAAGACGTTGCATTCGAGTCGTTGAGTTCATCAAGATTATTACTAAGCCAATTATAGTTGGATATATTATGAAATGGTATGCATGCCGTCAACTGTCGATGTAATGAAAGTTTGTCTTTTAAAAACGAATGCAATGTTTGTAAAATGTATCATATAGAGGTAAAGTACCTCGCGATGTAACCAAATGTAATTTATTCGTCCAGATGGATTAGGACGGGTCATTTCATTCTTCATATATTCTATAAGTTCTAGTTTCATAAAACCAAGAACACTTTCAAGTTTGCAAGATTACTTCCAAGCTTTCTAATCCATTCCAAGTAATCATCCAAGATCAAGAAACCTTTGTTACTTACAGTAGGTTATCTCTCTAATTCAAGGTAATACTCATATTCAAACTATGATTCAATTTCTATAACTATAACAATCTTAATTCGAGCAGAAATCTTACTTGAACTTGTTTTCGTGTCATGATTCTACTTCAAGAACTTTCAAGCAATCCAAGAATCTTTTGAAGCTAGATCATTTCTTGTCACTTCCAGTAGGTTTACCTACTAAACTTAAGGTAGTAATGATGTTCATAACATCATTCGATTCATACATATAAAACTATCTTATTCGAAGATTTAAACTTGTAATCACTAGAACAGAGTTTAGTTAATTCTAAACTTGTTCACAAATAAAGTTAATCCTTCTAACTTGAATTTTAAAATCAACTAAACACATGTTCTATATCTATATGATATGCTAACTTAATAATTTAAAACCTGGAAACACGAAGAACACCGTAAAATCGGACATACGCCGTCGTAGTGAAATCGGGGGCTGTTTTGGGTTTAAAAAAAAGTATCTAAATCTTTGAATTGGAAGTTTGTTTTCTGAAAAAATGATATTACATATGAACATGATACTATATCCAAAAATCATGGTTAAACACAAAGTGAAATTATGTTTTTCAAAATGGTCATCAAGATGTCATTTTTTCGACGGAAATGACTACCTCTTTAAAAAAATGACTTGTAACCTGTATTTCTGACTATAAACTTATTCTTTTTATATTTAGTTTCATAAATTTTAGTTCATTATGAAACCATAGCAACTTGAATCACTCAAAACGGATTTGAAACAAAGAAATGACGGGTAAAATAAAATTGGATAAACTTGCTAGTTTTAGCTACGAAAATTTTGTAACAAATCTAGACTAAACATATCCTAACTAATTTATATTGTATTATGTAATCTTGGGATAGCATAGACACGTATACAATATTTTGACATATCATATCGATCCATCTATATATATTATTTGGAACAACCATAGACACTCTATATGCAGTAATATTTGAGTTAGCTATACAGGGTTGAGGTTGATTCCAAAAATATATATACTTTGAGTTGTGATCTAGCCTGAGACGTGTATACACTGGGTCGTGGATTGATTCAAGATAATATATATTGATTTATTTTTGTACATCTAACTGTGGACAAGTAGTTGTAGGTTACTAACGAGGACTGCTAACTTAACAAACTTAAATCATAAAAAGGTAATAAAAAATATTGTAAATATATTTCGATCATACTTTGATATATATGTACACATTTGTTATAGGTTTGTGAATCGACCAGTGGCCAAGTCTTACTTCTGGCAAATTAAAAATCTGTGACAGTTAGTTATAGTCCCACTTTTAAAATCTAATATTTTTGGGATGAGAATACATGCAGCTTTATAAATGTTTTACAAAATAGACATAAGTACGCAAAACTACATTCTATGTTGTATTATTAAACCGAATATCGCCCTTCAAGTCTGGTAACCTAAGAATTAGGGAAATGGCCCCTAATTGAAGCGAATCCTAAAGATAGATCTATTGGGCTTAACAACCCCCATTCAGGTTATGGATGGTTTAGTACTTTGAGATTATTATACAGATGAGAGGTTCTGTTTTGGGGATATTCTATGCATTAAGTTAACGTCGGTTACCAGGTGTTCAACATATGAATGATTTTTATCTCTATGTAGTTTGCGAAATGCCTGATATGAGACGGGTTATAAAAATGAAATCTTGTGGTATATTATTATGATTTGACAATATATAGGTTAAACCTATAACTCACCAACATTTTTGTTGACGTTTTAAGCATGTTTATTCTCAGGTGATTATTAAGAGCTTTCGCCGTTGCATACTAAAATAAGGACAAGATTTGGAGTCCATGCTTGTATGATATTATGTAAAAACTGCATTCAAGAAACTTATTTTTGATGTAATATTTTCTTATTGTAAACCATTATGTAATGGTCGTGTGTAAACGGTATATTTTAGATTATCATTATTTGATAATCTACGTAATTCTTTTTAAACCTTTATCGATAAAATAAAGGTTATGGTTGTTTAAAAAATGAATGCAGTCTTTGAAAAATGTCTCATATAGAGGTCAAAACCTCGCGACAAAATCAATTAATATGGAACATTTATAATCAATATGAACGGGACATTTCACATCACCCTCCATAGCTATAACCCATAATTTTCTTAGCCCTATCCTACTCAAAAACTAATTTTAAAAATTACTCGAACAGCACTCCGTCGTAGTATTTTATGTATAAATACTACTAATAATAATACTCCTAACTATAATATTTTATAATAATAATAATAATAATAATAATAATAATAATAATAATAATAATAATAATAATAATAATAATAATAATAATAATAATAATAATAATAATAATAATATAAATATATACTGAGTAATATGATGTTTGATATATGTGTGTGTTTTGTGAACCAGTTTGTCGAGTTTTAAAGGAGTTGGCCACCCATATTTAACCATGCAATCGTATGGTTATATGAGGTTGTTCCCATGCGATCGCATGGGATCGATTTCCAGCTGGTATCCACCATATCCATGGTTGCCGACACATATTAATAATAACTATAATTTTAATAATTAATAATCTAATTAATTATATAATATATAATATTTACGTACATAGTTAAATCATAATTTTTGTTCCGAAGTTTTGTACGTTGTCACTCGACTAGTGTCTCGATTTTGGTTTCTCGAATGCACGTTCGTACGCGTAGAAAATTGATACTTTATGTTTTGTGTAATGTACCTTTATATATGACAAGACTCAAATCAATGAAAAAATATCCTGCTCAAAGTGTAAATTAATCATTCGAGTGTTGTGGTCATTTGCTTCTATAAATCAAAGTCTCGTTGTTTATCAAAATGTATATTTTTAAATCAAACGTTTTATGACTAAGTTAATATTTTATTTATCACTTTGTAAAATATATATATATATATATATATTATATATATATTCAATATAAGTTTGTACGTATTGTATGTATTTGAAATATTTATTTAATAATATAATATTTAGTTTTCAAAACTAATTCTATTTTAGAGTTTGTTTAAAATCGTTTAGAAAATAATATAACGCGTAACGTTTTCATTTTAAAATTTAAATGGATACAATTCATTTATGAACTAATCGTTTTAAATATCAATTGTATCACTAGGCGAGTGTTACTATCGTGTACTTAATTAATTTGAAAACATATATAATTAATGAACACTTTTTAAGTACACATTGCAAGTTATATATATATATATATATATATATATATATATATATATATATATATATATATATATATATATATATATATATATATATATATATATATATATATATATATATATATATATATATATATATATATATATAACTACCAATATTCTAACCTACGTTTATTTAATCAAAGACATTTTAAATAAACAAGTTCTATTATATCGAAAAGTGTTTTTGTATATTTGAAAATAGATCAATCGCGTATTATGAAATTAAACCTTCCATTAATCTTTGTCTAATCCTTGTTAATGACACTTTTGTTCTTACTCGAAGATCACTTTACCATTTATTCCGAATATCGTTAAAAAGGAAAGGTTTTCTAAATCAAAGTGGACCTCTTAAAAGAGACTCGTAATCATAATTCAATGTATCTGATAAATCAATCATTTGATATCATCTTCTAATTCCATCGATAATTATTTGAATATATTTTAAAACAAATACGTTTATGTAAAGTATTATACGTCTAATACTTTGTTAATGTTTTCAAGTTATAATATATATACACATATACATATATAATCATATCCGTTCATATAATGGTTCGTGAATCATTGAAATTTGGTCGAGGTTAAATGAATGTATGAACACAGTTTAAAATTCTTGAGATTCAACTTAACAAACTTTGTTTATCGTGTCGGAATACTATAAAGATTAAAGTTTAAAATTGGTCAGAAATTTTCGGGTCGTCACATTCGATTTCAATAATCCAACCATAGAATGTAGTTTCGATTACTTGTGTCTATTTCGTTAAACATTTATAAAAGCAGCGCATGTATTCTCAGTCCCAAAAATATAATAAAAGGGAGTAATGAAACTCACAATACTGTATTTCGTAGTAGAAATACATATGTTGGCATTGAACAAGTGCAAGGTTTGCCTCGGATTCATGAACCTATATTAAATATATATATTTATTTGTTGGTCAATATCTGTCTAACAATTTAGGTCAAGTCGTAGTGTATCACAATCCTAATGCTCGAGGCTAATATGCAAAAGTCAACAAAAGTCAACTTGACCAAAATGACTTCCAAAATCTATTCATGATTATAGTATAACTTAATATAGTCGTTTCATATATTTAAATATTTTTAACAGATTTTTATTAGAGTAAATAATAAACTCATTTATAAATAAAATTTTATATTAGAATTTATATAATAAAAATATACTTTTATATATCTTAAATAATAAAATTTATAAAGTTCATTTAATATCATACAAATATAATGATAGGTATTATTAATGTAGTGATATTACATGTAGTAAAATATCGTTGTATTACATATTTATTTGATAAAATAATATTAATAATAACAATAATAAATAACAGTTGTATTATTGTGTAATAATAATTATTATAATTCTACTAATAAAAATATCAATATTTATATTTACTAAAAATAATATTATGATAAAATAATAATTTTTATTAATAATAATACTAAAATGACAATAATAATGATATTTTATAATAACAATGATATTTCTATTAAAAATAATAATTTTAGTAAAAATGATAGTTTTAATATTAATAATACTTTTAATAATAATAATAATGATAAAAATTGTAAGACCCAAATATTTATTGTACATAATGGATTTATGGTGTACGATGCGTGTTTGAAGTGTACGAAGCATGTACGTGTTGCTTGCTCGAACGTCGAAGAAAACTGGACGTTGTCTGAAGTGACAAGGTGTGTACGTATCTTTTCAACCCCAAATAAAGTTTGAGTTGATGTTACAAAAACCTTACCATTAGAAAGAAAATCTTATTACGTTTCCAACAATATTTGATTCATCAAAAACGAAGCTACGGTCAAAAAGTTATGGCCAAAACAAGTTACTGAAAACTGCTTTTCCTCGACTGCCAGCACCTGAAGGTTGGAGCGGCGCTCCGATTGCGTCTGATGCAATTTTCAACATTTTTAAAGGGTTTAAATGAGGGGTACTTTGGTCTTTTCACTTGGGGTCAGTTTGGGATCATCAAAACTGATCTAGAACTCAATTGGAGCTCATTCTCACCCACACAAACACTCTCTTCAAACCCTAGTGAGAGAAACCCACTTTTAGTGAGAGAGAGAGAGAGCTTGATTTGGAGAAGAAGGAGTCGGATTCTCACCAAAGCTCGGGTTTTAAAGTTGTTCATCTCGTTCATGGATACGTTGTGATTTCATTTGTTTGATTTGATTTTCAAGTTAGGGTTTGAGATTGTTAGTTGTAAAACCCATTTAGTTGATGAAGAGGGTTTATGGAAACTTGCTATTTTGATATTTGGCGAGTTTTGGGTTGGTTAATGATTTAACCATGTTTAAGGCTTGTAAGTAGTGTGTAATCACTAGTGTTAGTGATTATGGAAGTGTTGGAACCACTTTAGGTGAATTTGGGTTGACTAATTTTGAAATGGGTCAAATTAGGGTTTAGGTGTCAATTTGGGCAAGTTTGGTGTTTAACACTTACGATTGGGTTTAATTGGCGTATTAGGACCATTCTCACTTGTGTTAGTGATAATTGGCTAGTTTGGGCGCGATTTGTGCTTGGAAGTGCATTTGGGTCAAAATTGCACTAGTTGTCAATTTGGGTTGATTTGTAAATCCACCCTAATTGTGTTGTTTGTTATGTGGTAATGGAATAGGTACTTTCCATTAGCTTGTTGCTGATTATTCGGTGGCATTCTTCAAGGCAACAAGGTGAGTGTTAACATCCTATGTGCATATGTATGTGTACGATGGGTGCGAGTCAGTTGAGGTAGTTCTCGGTTATAGAGTTCACTTCACATATAGGTGGATTTGATGGACTTGTGTATAGGTCCAATTGGCACGGTTGTGCGTTTTGGTTGACCACCTTTGGCGAGGTACACGTTTTGTGTGTACATTATCACACGTGGTTGTGATGTGGATGATATAACCCCAATGGCGAAGGGTTTTGATGTTGAGAAGTGAGTCACGTGTGGATGCGGATTCACGATGACGCGTGTAGTTTCGGTCATCTTATTGAATTGTGAAGTGGATCACGTGTGGATGCGGATTCACGAGGACACGTGTAATTCGATCATCTTATTGAGGTAGTGATCTCGTGTGGTTGCTGATTCACTAAGGCTCCTGTAGTTTGGCCAACCTCGATGTCGTTATGTTAGTGAAGATAGTAGTCTCGTGTGAATTCAGATTTACTAAGGCTCGTGTAGTTCGGCCAATCTTCATTGTGGTATTTAGTTTTTGGTATTGGGTTAAGGGGTTAACCTTGGGCGTTTATATATTGTTGTATATATATATATTAACGTATTGTTGTGATGTAGCTAACCCTCCGGGTGTAGCTCATTGGCATTGTTCACATCGTCATTGGTGAACTTACCTTATTGTTGATGTTGTTAGCTTGTTGCTTAGTGAACGTACGGTATGCTTAGTTTAGCTTGCCTTATACTTGGATGCTCCGGTATGCACTATTTGATTATTATTGCGGTGTGTCCATTTTATGCATATATATGTATGTAGTATATTCTCACTCACTAAGCGTTAGCTTACCCTCTCGTTGTTTACATTTTTATAGATTGCATGGATGCGGTGGCTCGGGTAAGCGTGGGAATTAGTGGACTTGCGTAGTTGCTTAGAAGACTTGCTTTTGGATTTGATTAGGATTGGGTACCGTATCCCCAATTGCCATGCTCGGCTTTATTTTGTATTAAAAGTCATATGGTCGAAGTTTGCATTTTGTACAAAAAGGGTAATTTGGGCATAGTGGGCCCGGTGTCGTATATATCATTTTATTATTGAAACGAGTTAGTTTTAACTATTATTAAATGTTGTGAAAACCGTTTCGTCTAAAAATGTCAGGAAGCGGGAGATCTTTTTGCGGGAAAATGACATTTGGGACAGCAGGGTTTGGAGCGGCGCGCCCCTATATGGAGCGGCGCTCCATTTGCCTGAAAATCTGATCTTTGTTAAAAAAAAAAAAGTAAGCGTGTATTGGTCGGATAACGGGTTGGGTTGTTACAAGTGGTATCAGAGCATGGTCTAAGGGATTTAGGTGACTTGAGATAGGTGCCTAGACTTAGAATTTTGTGTGTGCTAAATTGTTATGGGACTTGTAGGAGTACGGGTCGGAATGGGTTATAGTTAGTACCTTGTTTGTAGGTGGACTGACGTTTAAATTAATATGCGGATATTATTAATATGTGATTGCGTTGTATTTGGTTTATGTTTGTGGTTGCATATATATCATCGAGCAAGGTGGTCGTTGTACTAACGAGTTGATACGGCATGTATGCGTAATAAGGACTTGCAAACCTTATTACGGGTGCAAATCGTGTCCAGCAAGTGATGTACTACGAGTGTTTAGCAAGATGGAGCGGTATTGTGTGTGTGCTTTATACGTTCGTGATCTAATCGCTTTGCATTCCTTAGAATGGCGGGAAACGGGATCGAGACGAACGATTTGGAGTTTAACGATAGAGTTGCGGCCGCTGTTGCGGAGCAAATGAGTGCGTTTCGAGAAGAAATGGATAGGAAGTATTCCGAACTTCAAGGTAGTAGTGGAATGGAGTGTTGTCTTAAGAGCTTCATGAGGACTAAACCCCCAATGTATGAAGGGAAACCGGATCCTTTGGTAAGCACAATGATGGTTAAAGCTAAGGGGTATAAAATACTATTAAATTTTAGCAGGAGATACTATTAAATACGATACAATTTTACTCAAGATATTTATTTATTTATTGAATGGATATACTTAAACCTTGCTACAACACTTATAGGCAGTGTACCTAATCGTACAGTAGTGTAGTTTTTAGTAAGTCCGGTTCGTTCCACATGAAAAATCTTTTAATCAAAGCTTAACGCTATATTAGTTTTATTTTATAAAAATACAAATATATATATATAAGTAATATTATTATTATAAAGGGGGGTTTTTACCGTTTAATGACCGGTTTATCTATTTTAAAACTTTAGTCGCAGTTAAAACAAAATGTAAAATATTAAATAAATAAAAGACTTAATTTAAAGCGTAAAGTAAATAACGATAATGAAATTGCGATATATAAAAGTGCGATAAAATAAATTTGCGATAATTAAAAAGTACGATAATTAAAAGTGCAATTAAATACAATAAAAATAAATAAAAGTGCTATAATTAGAAGTGCAATTAAATATAAAATAAAGGAAATTAAATATGAAATAAAAGAATTATGCTTATTTAAACTTCCGTAATCATGATGTTTGACATGTTGATTTTAGTTTTATGCCCATGGGTTAATTGTCCTTTGTCCTGGATTATTTAATATGTCCGTCTGGTTTTTGTCCATAACAGTCCATCAGTCATAAATATAAAGTGCGAGTGTCCTCGTTAAATTATTCTTATACCCGAAGTTAAATATTCCAACTAATTGGGGACTTAAACTGTAACAAAGTTTTATTACTTTGTTTAATAATTAAACCAGGATGTCGACTGAGTGTAACCCAAGGTTTTAATACTTTGTTATCAATTATGCCAAGTGTCCTTGTACATAATTTCACCCCTGTTTTAATAATTCCAGTGACTATTAATCCATTCCCTTGTCCGGTTAAATGAACGATTATTCGTACATATAAATACCCTGCCCATCGTATCCGATCGAGTGTATATAGTTATTTATAGGGATGTTCAATTGTAAAACTTTATATTAAAATTAACAAACTATCATTTAGTTAAACAAATATAAAGCCCATTAATAGCTCATAGTCTAATTTCCACAAGTGTCGTTCTTTTGTCCAAACCCCAATTATGGTACAAAGCCCAATTACCCAATTTTAATATTTTTAGCCCAACATCATGATTACTTTGGATTAAATAAGCATAATAATAACTTAGCTACGAGACATTAATGTAAAAAGGTTGAACATAACTTACAATGATAGCGTAGCGTTACACGGACAGAATTTCGACTTACACCCTTACAACATTCTCTAACACACCCTTATTATTAGGATTTAAAATTAAAATTAAAATTAAAATATAATTTATATATACATATACTACGTTTGAGTGAAGAAGAAAAAGATGTGTTTTGTGTTACACCAAAGCTCGATTTTTATAGGCATGTGGGCTGGAACTGTGCACCATGCGATCGCATGGATTTATGCCTTCCAGGCCATGCGATCGCATGGCCAGCTGGGGAGAGCCACATTTGGTTGTTTTCTTCTGCCGACGTTTATTTAAATATAATATAATATATATATTAATTTTAAGAATTAATTATATATTATATTATATTCATATGCATAGTTGACTTGTAATTTTTAGTCCGTTGCGTCGAGCGTTGAGAGTTGACTCTGGTCCCGGTTCCGGATTTTCGAACGTCCTTGCGAATAATTTAATATCTTGTACTTTGCGTTTTGAATCTTGTACTCTTGTAAT
Source organism: Rutidosis leptorrhynchoides (assembly GCF_046630445.1). Classification (NCBI taxonomy): domain Eukaryota; kingdom Viridiplantae; phylum Streptophyta; class Magnoliopsida; order Asterales; family Asteraceae; genus Rutidosis; species Rutidosis leptorrhynchoides. The sequence continues at coordinate 306,724,828 of NC_092337.1, read as the reverse complement.
TTTGAGACGTTTCTTATCAATAATTGGAACCTCATTGATTGTATTTTGTACTTTTGAGCTTTTTGGTCGTTTACGTCTTCAATTCGTCGAATCTGTCTTTTGTCTTCACCTTTTATTATTTAAACGAATATCACTTGTAAATAGGACAATTGCAACTAAAAGCTTGTCTTTCTTGAGGAATAATGCTATGAAATATATGTTCGTTTTTAGCATTATCAAATATTCCCACACTTGAGCGTTGCTTGTCCTCAAGCAATATAGTCTTGAAATACTAGAATCACTTCTTTATTCTTCACACTTTGTACATCAGTGATTTCTTTACGGCGGTATAAACAATGGTAGTAACGATGTGGTTTACAGTCCCACATGACTATAAAATTTAGATCCATTAAGGAAATTGGATCTTTATGAAAACATTTGATCTTTTGAAAATTAAATCTAGTTTTTACCCTAGATAAGTTTTCCGAAATAACCCTTCACCGGTGTTTGCAAAATATTTTTGTAGGTTTGGTGGGTTTCAGATTTGAAAATTTTAGCTCAAAACTTGCGGTTTTGTGTCACCCACTTGCTAACCTTGTATTGGGAAAGCAACACGTCCAGTTTACTTGCTCCGTATATTACCTTTTGATAAACTACCGTCCGGTTGTAAAGGAAAGCGTTGAACAAGCAACTGTTAAGGCAATGTCCCCTGACATGCTTTTAATTATGGTCTATAACGTGTCGGACGCAATTACTATCCTTGGTAGGAGCAATAGTAAAGCTTACCCTTATGATTTTTCAGTCTGGCACAAGGTCCTGTCTTCGACCATGCTATGCAACCACCGTTCTTACGGTTGACACCCGATTTGGTTCAGGTGACCTAATGAATTCAGGTGAATTCCTAGGATTTTACGTTCAAAGGTAATGAACGCATTGAAAATAGGGTTTTCAGAAAACAAATCGGTTTTAATTTGATCAAAATATTTTCTCGTTCAAGCTCGAGTTTAGATATCATTGAATTCCATGAGTTTGTAATTCTCAATCTTTAAGGTCAATCTCTAGGATTGAGTAATATCAGTCTTAAAAGCTGATTTTTGATCTTTAAAGGAGATTATCCTTTCTGGGGATCTAATTCATTAGTCTTATCAAGCTAATTTGCACGGTGCCCCCCCATTGTACGAGATAAATCCTTCTCATGGTTAGGATAAATCTGACCACTTGGCGACCCTGTTTTATGCTGAGGTCCGTGGATTTCCTGCTGATTTTAGAGATGACTTTTCTAGATTTTTCATCAACCTACAGCTAGTCTGGACGACAACTTCATGACCTAAATCAAGAAGCGCGTGTATTTTTCGAAAGACTTTACTTCCTTTTAATGATGGAATTGATTCATCGTGTAGATCCATCTTTTCTTTTCTTTCATCAGGTAAAACAGTTAATTATCGTCCAAAACAAAAGTATTTTCAATTATTTGTACAAAAATATGTGATATATATTTTGAATAACTCGGTGAAAATTTCCCACACTTGGCTTTTATTTTCCTTTTTATTGTCCTCTATTCCATTTTAAATGAATTCTAACATTTTGGTTTGTTTCTCAATTTATGTCCTTTCCGAGGTAACAATAATTTTGGTGTTAACACCTAGTTTTATCGTTCATAAATATGTATAAACATGATTTTGAGTTCATTTATTTGAAAATTTTGAAAATTTTTACTAGAATTGGGTAGTCAGTATATAAGACTAGGGCTGTTCTTTATTATCAGAGAGCACTAGATTCTAATACAACTACTACTTTACTAGTATTTCTAACGGTAACCAAGTGTATAAAGTAAAAATTTTAAAATCCGAAAGAATTTAACCTCTTCCCACACTTAAGATCTTGCAATGCCCTCATTTGCAAGAAATCAGTAACAATTTAAATTATTGAGGGTGATTAGCGTAGAAAAATGATTAAATTTTACCAAAGTTTCCAAACATATTGGCGTTTGTTTGCTGAATGATAAATCGTGCATATCATTTGTTCATTCCGTATGTTATTACATCACATTTATTTGTCATCTTGTCGTCAAAATTAGTAGCTTTTGCTGAATTTAATGCCAGTCTTTGAAAATGCGCTGTTTTACCCTGTTTTGTACAATTTACAATATACATACATACAAATATAAACATGCATGGCAATTTGAAATGGGACTTAATATCCCACTTTCAAATCCTAAATGTGAAATATTAGTACACAATAATAATAAAAATTATAAAAATTACATAAGTATATTCAATAACATAAGTTTAAACATGAATAAGTAAAAAGATAAAAACATAAAAATCATATAAATAACCAAATGGAACCAAATCAGTCTGGATAGGGGTTCCAGTTCATCTCATCAGGTGGGTTCCATTGTTGGTTATAGGTGTTCTGATAGGCTTGGTTATAGTCATACCGGTTAAAGGGTGGTTGGATATCGGGGCTGTGTGGCGGAAAATGAGCAGGTCGAGTAGGTACATAGTTATTTGGTACCTGATATGATAGCTGGCTCATGATTTGGTGCTGATGAACTACCCAGCTATCGTGTTGGCGTCGCTTATAATCCTCGTATACTCGCTCGGAGTTCCACTGCTCGTACATACTATGTCTGGCCGCGTTCGTCATTGCTTCCTCATCTATACGAACGTGGACGTCAAGAATAGCATCTCGAAAGACATCCCTAATGTCTTCCGCCTCCTCCATTTCCTCGTCTGAGCCTCTCTCTACCTGAGGATGAGATCCCTCATAGGGTACTGCCTGGTTACGTCTACTTTTCAATACCTTAGCACCCACATAAACTTTCAATCCTAAGGGCTCAACCTGTTCTCTACAAAGCTGTAATGGACCCCCTTGGTTCCTATCAACACCTAAATACTCTCCAATGAGAGTAACAAAAATACCTCATCCTATTATACTCCCGTCATGCATTCCCTCTACCATTTTAGATAAATAAAAAGCAACACAGTAAGGGATATTGACAAAGCTTCTAGGATCCCGAATACACTTTAGGTAGAATAAATCATGTAAGGTAATTTTTTCTTTATTGTGACCTCTCCGTGTAATTGAGTTAGCTAAAAATCTATGAATAATACGAAGCTCGGCTCTGTCAATATGTGTATAGGAGTGTCCTCCTGCTCGTGTAAAAACATCAAAATGTGACATACGCCTCCAAATGGCGTCAGCGTCAAAGTTGCTATCTACCCTTTCACCATAATGAATCAAATTTGTACAATCGGGTAATAGCAACTCACCAGGAGTATATATCTGTAAGGCCCTAGCCATGTCCAGCATGGACATTCTGTACATCCTACCGCCAAAGATAAACCTAAGAAATCTTCTATCATCTATTCTAACTATATTTGTATCAAGTGATACAGTACTCATCAACTCAACACACCATTCCTTATATACAGGTCTACGAATGGTGAAAAGACGTTTCCAATCTGTAAAAGAAGAACTGCCATACCTTTGAACTAAAAGTTGTCTAACACGGTCAGCTAGATGGACCGTTTCCAAAGGGGCCCAATCGATTACCCTTGGCACCTCTACAATTTTTGTTACCAATTTGAATTTGTTCCATTGATATGTCTCGTAATCTCTCCATCTCCTATCAAATCTCAGATTAGGATGCAGAGTGTGCTCAGGAATCGTTGGGAATTCTACTGGCGGCCTCATTGGGAATACTATGAATTCATCAACAAACTGTACAGATCATAATAAGGTACGTGCTGATCAGGCTGTTGTTGTTGTTCCTGTTGTGGTTGTTGTTCGTGTTGCATTTCTGATTCTGGTTCTGGTGCTGGTCGTCTAGATGATGATGCTCCTGAACCTCCAGTATCTGCTTTCTGCAAAACACATTAAACACAAAATTTGTGCATCCAAATATGCATTAGTGTTAGCAAAATAACAACTTAAAACAATCACTATAACATGTTAAATCAAAATTAAACTTATACACATTTTCACAATTTTTCACAATTCTACACTTTTCAAATAAGCACATATGAAAATGTATACAAAATTCATAAGCATTTAACTCAAATATCATGTCAAAATAGTCATTACTAATAATTAAACAAGTCTCAAATGGCAAATATATCAAATTAATCAAGTTCATGAATTTTGGACTTAAAAAGTCCACTTTAATCTCTAAAAATCATGTTTAGGATCAATGTTTGAATCATTTAACTATCTAAACATGTTACACTACTCAATTTAGCAATAATTCATGACAAAAATCGATCATAACCTGTTTATATCAAAAAGCCCCAAATTGCTCAAGAACACAAACCCTAGATTTCTAAAAGTTTTGAAGTTTTTGGCTTCAAATCATGTTAAATAGCATCAATCTAGGTTATACATGCATAAAATACTAACAATTTAACACTAATTACACTAGAAATTAACAAAATTGCATTAGGTAAAAATTGGTAATTATCACAAAAACTAGGAATTTATAGAGTTTAGGGGTGTAATTTTTACCATTTTGCTGAAGAATGAGAATCTAGGCATGATTAGAGCAAGAAAAATGATGAATTACGGTGGAAAATTGCGAATTTTAGAGGTGATTTTGGGGTTGGTTCGTATATGTGTGTGTGTTTTTTGTGCAGAACAGCAAGCTGTTCTTTTTATCAAACTGGCCTGGAATCCAGCCTCATGCGATCGCATGAGGTTGAAGAGTAAACCCCATGCGATCGCATGGGGTTCCGGGTACAGTACTTTCAGGGTTTTTTATTTTTTTTTTATTTTATAAAACCTTATTCTTAATAAAACATAAAATTAATAAAATTTTAAAAATTTGTTTCTTTTTAGGATGAGGGCGTTTCGGATCCATGTCCTAGTCTGTCCCTAGACAAAATTTTAAAATTTGTCAAATCAAAGCGCGGTTTTTAAAAGTAAAGATTTTTGGGTTTTTTAATGTTTTTGGCATACTTTAATTCAATAAGATTAAAAATAATGATAATAAAAGTTCTCGTCCCTCCCTCGGGTAAAGCAATTTCGGTTCAACGACCTAGTCTTCAACTCACGATGAATTTTAAAAATCATATTTTTAACTTAGCGAAATAAAGTAAATTTTTGTTTTTAAATTCACACCAAACTTAAATTTAAAATGCATAAAATTAAAAATTCATATTAAACTTAATTAAAAATTCATATTATAAATTTACACCAAACTTATATTATATTTTTGTTTTTATACATACAAACTTATATTAAAAGATTAATTTTTCAAATATTTACAAACTTAAATATATTGATTTTACAAAGTTCAAAATATTAATTTAATATTTATATATTAATTTTAAAAACATGGTAAAAAATAAAATTAAAAATCTTTTTGGCTTTTATCCCACTTTAATCAATCAAATATTATCAAAAATATGCGCCCCTCTTTTCGGTAAAGTAATTTCGGTTTCATGACCTAATTTAACTCATGACGAATTTTTGAAATATTTTGGGTTGATTGATTAAAGAATTTTATACCTTAAGAATAAACGTTAAATTTCGCAGTGATGTAATAAATTTTTGTATGATATCAATAATTTCGGTCGCCAAACCTAATTTCATTCAATACCAATTTAATACTTTATAGCGAACAAATTAGCGTTTATTATCAAAAGGTTAAAAATAAAAATAAAAATAAAAATAAAAACTGTACAGACTTACCTGTGAGATAGTATTCTTAGTTATATGATCTATCCCATTCATAAGATAGTCGGTTTAATTGGTTTTCCATAGCTACATAGGCGTAACCTCGAGCATTCAGTGTTTTTTCTTCTAAACATATGAACGGTCCATCTCTGCATAAAGTAACAAATTCGGTATTTGAATAGGTTTGATTATTTGAACATTTACCTCCATGTGACCATTTTCCACATTTGTGACATCTTTCAAGGTGTCGTGCTCTTCTTTTCGCGACGGATTTTGATTTTCCTTTACCAAATTGTAACTTATTATCTTCGCATCTGGATTCTTTTCTTACTCCGTCCAATCTTTTTCTGATTACTGATACTAGTTCACTCGGAAGTGTGTCATTATTACGTTTAGTGATCAAAGTGTGTAGCATTAGACCATGGTTTAGTTCACAGGTAGTCTTCATTTCATAAAAACCTAAAAAAAATAAAAATTCAGAATGGGGGGAGAAGACTAGTTCTTTAGGGTCTGCTAGGGAAAGACCATTCGGGTTCCATTTTCGAGAACTACACGAAAACAGAAAATCTAACTCTAACAGAAATACATAAAATCCTTAAAAGACTTGATTCTCCCCACACTTAGTTAGCTGTGGTATCGAAATTGTGATTAACTTCGTTGTCGACTTCCATCGGACTATCTATGTAATGTTTAACTCTGTGACCATTAACTTTAAATTCAATCCCATTTGAATTTATGAACTCTACTGTTCCATATGGGAAAACTCTTTTGACTATGAATGGTCCAGACCATCTCGATTTCAATTTTCCAGTAAATAGCTTGAATCGTGAATTGAAAAGAAGAACTCTGTCTCCTTCTTTGAATTCTTTTGAACTTCTGATTAACGAATTTTCGTATGCTTCATGTCTTAATTCTTCTAATTCGTTTAGTTGACTTAATCGTAGACATCCAGCTTCATGTAAATCAAGATTACATGTCTTCAAAGCCCAAAATGCTTTGTGTTCAATTTCTACTGGAAGATGACATGCTTTTCCGTAGACGATTTTAAAAGGTGTGGTTCCAATTGGAGTTTTGTAGGCTGTTCTAAAAGCCCAGAGTGCATCCTCCAATTTAATGGACCATTCATTCGGATTTGATCCTACGTTTTTCTCTAGAATACGTTTTAAAGCTCGGTTGGTATTTTCAACTTGTCCACTTGTTTGTGGATGATAAGCAGTGGAGATTTTATGAGTTACTCCATATCTTTTAAGAACTTTCTCAAGTTGATTATTACAGAAATGAGTTCCCCGATCACTTATTAAAGCTTTCGGTGTTCCAAACCTTGCAAAAAGACGTTTTAAAAAGTTGACTACAACTCGTGCATCGTTAGTTGGGAGAGCTTGTGCTTCCGCCCATTTAGATACATAATCAATGGCTACGAGAATATAGAGATTATTATGAGATTTTGGAAATGGACACATAAAGTCAATACCCCAAATGTCAAATACTTCACATACTTGAATGACATTTTGTGGCATTTCATCACGTTGACTTATTTTTCCGGCCCTTTGACAAGCATAACAGGATTTGCAAAGAAGGTGAGCGTCTTTGTAAATTGTAGGCCAATAGAATCAAGCATCATAAACTTTTCTTGCTGTTAGTTGAGGCCCATAATGCCCTCCTGTTGGTCCTGTGTGACAATGGTTTAAAATTTTACTAGCTTCATCTCCGAATACACATCGGCGTATTATTCCATCGGGACAACTTTTAAACAAATGTGGATCTTCCCAGAAATAGTGTTTTATATCACTGAAAAATTTCTTTCGTTTTTGGTACGATAATCCTTTTTCAAGGAATCCACATACTGAGTAGTTTGCATAGTCTACAAACCATGGAATTTCATTATAATCTATCTTCAATAGATATTCATCAGGAAAGTTGTCTTGTATGGCCGATTCATTTAGTACTTCTAATTCGGGATTTTCAAGACGAGAAAGATGATCAGCGGCGAGATTTTCTGCTCCTCTTTTATCTCGGATTTCAATATCGAACTCTTGTAAGAGTAAGATCCAACGGATTAATCTTGGTTTGGCATCTTGTTTCGAAAATAGGTATCTAAGAGCAGAATGGTCGTATAGACCACCGTTTTTGCTAGAACGAGATATGAACGAAATTTGTCAAAAGCAAAGACAATAGCAAGGAGTTCTTTTTCAGTAGTTGTATAATTTGTTTGTGCTCCTTGTAACGTCTTACTAGCATAATATATAGGTTGAAATCGTTTTTCAATCCTTTGTCCTAAAACGGCTCCCATTGTAAAATCACTTACATCGCACATTAGTTCAAACGCTAAATTCCAATTCGGTGTTATCATGATCGGTGCATTAGTGAGTTTCTCTTTAAGAATATTAAAAGATTTGATGCATTCATCTGAAAAGATGAATGGAGCATCCTTTTCTAGGAGTTTATTCATAGGAGTGGCAATTTTAGAAAAATCTTTTATGAAACGTCGATAAAAACCGGCATGCCCTAGAAAACTCCTAACTCCTTTAACATTGGTGGGATGTGGAAGTTTAGCAATTACATCTACTTTAGCTCTATCCACTTCAATTCCTTCCTTTGAAATTTTATGACCAAGAACGATACCTTCTTTAACCATGAAATGGCATTTCTCCCAATTAAGTACTAGATTTGATTATTCGCATCTAATAAGCATTCGTTCCAGATTAACTAGACATGATTCAAAAGTATCACCGAAGACTGAAAAGTCATCCATGAAAACTTCCATGCATTCTTCTATCATGTCGTGAAAAATCGCCATCATGCACCTTTGAAAGGTTGCAGGGGCGTTGCAAAGTCCAAATGGCATGCGTTTGTAAGCAAAAGTACCATAAGGGCACGTGAACGTGGTTTTCTCTTGATCTTCGGGTGCTATTGGAATTTGAAAGTATCCGAAAAAACCATCTAGAAAACAATAGTAACTATTTCCGGCTAATCTTTCCAACATTTGATCAATAAAAGGTAAGGGAAAGTGATCTTTTCTGGTGGCGTCATTTAATTTTCTATAATCAATACATACACGCCATCCTGTTACAGTCCTAGTAGGAATAAGCTCATTTTTCTCATTTGTAATGACAGTCATGCCACCCTTCTTAGGCACGCATTGAACTGGGCTTACCCATGGACTATCAGAAATTGGATAAATTAAACCTGCATCTAGCAGTTTAATAATTCTTTTTTAACAACATCTTGCATATTAGGATTTAGTCTTCGTTGGCGTTGCACATATTTTATGACCTTCTTCTATAAGGATTTTATGTGTGCAATACGAAGGACTTATTCCTTTAATATCATGAATTTTCCATGCAATGGCTGGTTTATGAGCTTTCAACACAGAAATGAGTTGAGATTTTTCATTTTCAGTAAGATAAGACGATATTATTACAGGTAATTCAGATTCACCATGTAAATAAGCGTATTCCAAATGGTTTGGAAGTGGCTTTAACTCTAATGTCGGAGGTTCTTCTATCGATGATTTATATCGATATCTCTCTTCTTCTTTTAGCATTTGAATTTCTTCTGTTGTTGGTTCATATCCATTTGCTATTAGTGTAGCTAACATTTCAGCTTCATCAATTTGTTCAGTTCCTTCTCCTAAAGAACATTCTCCTGTTCCTTGTAATTCTGGAAATTCTTCTAATAATTCTGCATGTGAATCTATAGTTTGAATATAATAACATGTATCATCTGCAGATTGTGGTTGTTGCATTGCTCTATCAACTGAAAAGGTAACACTCTCGTCCTCTATACTTAGGGTCAATTTCTTACCGAACATGTCTATCATTGCTTTAGCCGTGTTTAAGAATGGTCTTCCTAATATGAGAGGAACTTGGGAATCTTCTTCCATGTCCAGAACAACAAAATCTACTGGAAATACTAAAGTACCAACTTTAACTAGCATGTTCTCCATTATCCCTCTAGGATATTTTATTGATCGATCGGCTAGTTGTATGCTTATTCTTGTTGGTTTCAATTCTCCAAGGTCTAGTTTAGTGTATAGTGAATACGGCATTAAATTTATACTAGCACCTAAGTCTACCAATGCTTCTATTGAACTAAGACTACCCAGAAAACATGGAATTGTGAAACTTCCTGGATCAGATAATTTTTCTGGTATCTTATTCAACAGCACTGCTGAACAATTAGCATTCATAGTAACGGCCGAGAGTTCTTCCATTTTCTTTCTATTCGTGATCAGATCTTTCAAGAATTTAGCATATCTAGGCATTCCTGAAATCACATCAATGAAAGGAAGATTTACATTTATCTGTTTAAACATATCCAAGAATTTGGATTGCTCGACTTCAAGTTTCTCTTTCTTCATTTTACTCGGGTAAGGAAGTGGTGGTTGGTATGGTTTAGCCTTAACTGTGTTATCTTCATTAACCTTTTCAACTACCGGTTCTTTTTCCTTATCTTGATCAGGTTGTGGTTCTTTTGGAGTAGGAATAGCTTCAATAGAAGTTACAGGTATTTCAGCTGGTTTAAGTGTTGTACCACTTCTTATGGTAATGGCTTTAGCTGTTTCATTCCGGGAGTTTGCATTTGTATCACTAGGTAGACTTCCCGATTTTCTTTCACCTATTAACCTTGCTAGGTTACTTACTTCTTGTTCCAAGTTTTGAATAGAAGCATGTTGATTTCTAAATGCTTGAGCATTTTGTTCATTAATTTGTTTTTGAGATGTGAAAAACTGTGTTTGAGTTTCAACTAGCTTCGCCATCATATCTTCTAAATTCGGATTTTTATCATCGGTTTGTGGTGGTTTGTTTTGAAAATTAGGTCTTTGCTGGTTGTAAGTATTGTTGGATACTTGTTGATTGCTAGGACCTTGTTGGTTGTTGTATGGAATATTTCGGTTATAATTCTGGTTTTGATTGTAAATCGGTCTTGGTGGTTGATAATTATTCTGATAATTATTTCCAGACCTTTGGTTTATGTATGAAATATTCTCTCTTTGTTCCATTGTTAGTTCAATACTAAGACAATCTTTTGTCAAATGTGGTCCTCCACACTGCTCACAACTAATTCGTATTGAGTGTATATCTTTAGTCATCTTTTCCATTCGTCTCTCGACAGCATCTATCTTTGCAGAAATGGAATCTAAGTCATGGCTAGAATCGGCTCTAGCTGCTTTAGATGATCTAACGATATCTTTTTCTTGGTGCCACTCATGTGAGTGGGAAGCAGTGTTATCAATAATTTTGTAAGCATCAGTTTCGGTTTTCTTCATAATAGAACCACCAGCTGCTATATAGATGTCTTTCCTTGTAGTGATGTCGCATCCTTGGTAGAATATTTGTACTATTTGACAGGTGTCTAAACCATGTTGCGGACATCCTCTTAATAACTTTTCAAATCTTGTCCACGCCTCATATAGAGTTTCATTCGGCTTCTGTGTGAACGTAACAATTTCTCCTTGAAGTCTTACGGCTTTAGATGCCGGAAAGAATTGTTTAAGAATTTTTTCAACTAAAATGTCCCATGTATCAATCGCCCCTTCAGGTAACGATTCCAACCAATCTTTGGCTTCTTCCTTTAAAGTCCAGGGAAATAACATGAGATATATATGTTCATCCTCCACTTCTCGGATTTTAAATAGTGTGCAGATCCTATTAAAGGTACGAAGATGTTCATTTGGATCTTCCATCGGCGCACCACTAAATTGGCATTGATTAGTTACCATGTGTAGAATTTGTCCTTTGATTTCATAATCTGGCCCATTAATGTCTGGATGATCATTCGGTCTTCCATACTTAAAGGTTCCAGATTCTCCATAATTGAATTTGTTGAATCGGAATCACTAGAGGATTCTGATTTAATGGTTCATTCCTCAACAATCTCTGTTTGAATGATTGGTGGTTCCGGAGGAAAATTTAATGGTTCAGGATCTATGAATCATCCCTGAATATTCTCCGGATTCTCAATTGTGAGGTCGGGTTCAAAAAATGGATTATCGGAAATTTGAATTGGAGTACTTGGTCGACTGGATGACGATTCTAAAGAAAAATCAACGGCGGTAATATTTGCTAGATGTCTTGATCTAGTTACAGGTGGTGAACGTACAAAAGGTGGTGAACGTCTTGCTCGGTGCATTCACTGAATATCTTATTAGTTTTTTAAAAGGAAAGAAAAATTATATAAGTTATCCAATTAATAGACTTTTCTGATTTTGCCCACGTTTCGAATAGCCAAAAGATGCAGCAGAGGGGCAGGATTCGTTTGGTCTCAATATAATTGAGGACTGTTTGGCTCCAATAACTCGGTCCACGTACAAATTCAACTATTACTACGAACCAGAAAATTTTGATGTCTATCAATTTAACCACTTAAAATAAATTTTCATAATTTTAAGAAGTATAGATAAGAAGTAGAATAAAAATCTATGTCCTAAAACTAGAATAGCGAGAAATAAGAAAGAAAAAGAGTGCGTCGAAAAAGGTCGAAAAATAAAAGGCGTCGAAAAATAAGAAAGAAAAAGAGTGACTTATAAAACTTAAAAATACTTGACTAACCCAACCTTATTACTATCACTAACTTAAAATTATAGTCGCAAATTGAGATTACTAATTAGAATGATAATTGATACATAGGTAAAAGGCGTCTAAAAATATTAAAGCTTACAAGTAAAACTATATCCCAAATGACAATATCTTAAAAAGGTACTAAAACTTAAAAAGGCATCGCAAAATTCTAAATCACCTCAATCTTAGTCTAAAGAAAAAGCACTTAAGGGATTTTACGGCAAAGCCTAAAAATCTAGAAATAAAAATAACTATGGCAAAAACTATGAATTAAAACTAAATACGAGCGAAAAATACAAATATTACGCTAAAACAATTAAAAAGGGACAAAATATAAAAATATACTAAAAGTTGCAAAAATTACAATTTTTATAAAAATATTATTTTTATATTATTTATTTTATAAAACTATTAATTTTATAAATTAATTAAACTAATTAAACTAAATAATACAAATAATAAAATAACTAAACTAAATAATATAATATATATAACCTAATTAGGGTTTTAAATTAATAATAATAAATAATACCCGTAATAAATGCTGAATTAGGGTAAACTGTTGCGTGTCAGATGATCTCATGCGATCGCATGAGTTTATGCCTTCAGGCTCATGCGATCGCATGAGCCAGGATTTTGGGCCAGGTTACGGGCTGCTACAGTAGCAGGCCGAATTTTTTTTTTTTCTGTTTTGAATTTTCTGTTTTATATATTTATATAATATATTTTTATAAATTAAATAAAACTTATATTTTTATAAAATAAATATAAAGAAACTTTTATAGAACTTAAATATTTAACAAACTCTTAAAAATATTTATATTTTTGTTTTCTTTTTATATTTTCGAATATTTAAAACGTATTTTTACAAAAGCGTATTTTTTTTATATGTGTGGCGTTTCGCTTCGGTGTTCCCTGGCACCGGCGCCAAAAATACTTGATGGTTAAAGCTAAGGGGTATAAAATACTATTAAATTTTAGCAGGAGATACTATTAAATACGATACAATTTTACTCAAGATATTTATTTATTTATTGAATGGATATACTTAAACCTTGCTACAACACTTATAGGCAGTGTACCTAATCGTACAGTAGTGTAGTTTTTAGTAAGTCCGGTTCGTTCCACAGGGAAAATCTTTTAATCAAAGCTTAACGCTATATTAGTTTTATTTTATAAAAATACAAATATATATATAAGTAATATTATTATTATAAAGGGGGTTTTTACCGTTTAATGACCGGTTTGTCAATTTTAAAACTTTAGTCGCAGTTAAAACAAAATGTAAAATATTAAATAAATAAAAGACTTAATTTAAAGCGTAAAGTAAATAACGATAATGAAATTGCGATATATAAAAGTGCGATAAAATAAATTTGTGATAATTAAAAAGTACAATAATTAAAAGTGCAATTAAATACAATAACAATAAATAAAAGTGCTATAATTAGAAGTGCAATTAAATATAAAATAAAGGAAATTAAATATGAAATAAAAGAATTATGCTTATTTAAACTTCCGTAATCATGATGTTTGACGTGTTGATTTTAGTTTTATGCCCATGGGTTAATTGTCCTTTGTCCTGGATTATTTAATATGTCCGTCTGGTTTTTGTCCATAACAGTCCATCAGTCATAAATATAAAGTGCGAGTGTCCTCGTCAAATTATCCTTATACCCGAAGTTAAATATTCCAACTAATTGGGGACTTAAACTGTAACAAGGTTTTATTACTTTGTTTAATAATTACACCAGGATGTCGACTGAGTGTAACCCAAGGTTTTAATACTTTGTTATCAATTATGCCAAGTGTCCTTGTACATAATTTCACCCCTGTTTTAATAATTCTAGTGACTATTAATCCATTCCCGTGTCCGGTTAAATGAACGATTATTCGTACATATAAATACCCTGCCCATCGTATCCGATCGAGTGTATATGGTTATTTATAGGGACGTTCAATTGTAAATCTTTATATTAAAATTAACAAACTATCATTTAGTTAAACAAATATAATTTCCACAAGTGTCGTTCTTTTGTCCAAACTCCAATTATGGTACCAAGCCCAATTACCCAATTTTAATATTTTTACCCCAACATCATGATTACTTTGGATTAAATAAGCATAATAATAACTTAGCTACAAGACATTAATGTAAAAAGGTTGAACATAACTTACAATGATAGCGTAGCGTTACACGGACAGAATTTCGACTTACACCCTTACAACATTCTCTAACACACCCTTATTATTAGGATTTAAAATTAAAATTAAAATTAAAATATAAATTATATATACATATACTACGTTTGAGTGAAGAAGAAAAAGATGTGTTTTGTGTTACACCAAATCTCGATTTTTATAGGCATGTGGGCTGGAACTGTGCACCATGCGATCGCATGGATTTATGCCTTCCAGGCCATGCGATCGCATGGCCAGCTGGGGAGAGCCACATTTGGTTGTTTTCTTCTGCCGACGTTTATTTAAATATAATATAATATATATATTAATTTTAAGAATTAATTATATATTATATTATATTCATATGCATAGTTGACTTGTAATTTTTAGTCCGTTGCGTCGAGCGTTGAGAGTTGACTCTGGTCCCGGTTCCGGATTTTCGAACGTCCTTGCGAATAATTTAATATCTTGTACTTTGCGTTTTGAATCTTGTACTTTTGTAATTTTGAGACGTTTCTTATCAATAATTGGAACCTCATTGATTGTATTTTGTACTTTTGAGCTTTTTGGTCGTTTGCGTCTTCAATTCGTCGAATCTGTCTTTTGTCTTCACCTTTTATTATTTAAACGAATATCACTTGTAAATAGGACAATTGCAACTAAAAGCTTGTCTTTCTTGAGGAATAATGCTATGAAATATATGTTCGTTTTTAGCATTATCACAAAACTTGGATCTCGGATGTCGAAGGGTGTTTTCGTACTATTGAATGCCCTCTCGAGAAAAAGACAAGACTCGCTACTAGTTTGTTGCGAAGTAGGGCAAAGGATTGGTTGGATGGTAAGATTGATCTTGTCGGTGGCAAAACGTTTATGGCGTTATCGTGGGACGAGTTTAAGAAAGAATTCTTCGAGGAGTTCCGAACTTCAGCCGATTTGTCAGAAATGCGTAATGAGTTGCGGAATTTGCAACAGGGTTCTATGTATTTGAATACTCTCAAAACGACCTTTATGGCGAAGACTCTTTTTTGCCCGGAGTATTTGGGGAATGACCATTTGTTGATGCAAGATTTCTATCGAACTTTGAATGATGACTTGAAGAATAAGATTAGCCGGGGTTACGCGAAATCGTTTTCGGAATTATTTGTCGTGTCTAGAGGTTTCGAGTCGTATTCGCGATCAAAGATGGGTGAACCTTCAAGTGAGAGAAGGGTTGTTTCTTATGATGCTCCAAGTAAGAGGACTAAGGGTCCGAGTGTGAGTACGGGTAGTACGCGGACGAGTATATCGGATTCTAGCACGTCTAGATGTTACAATTGTGGCGTGAGGGGTCACAAGTCTTGGGAATGTTCGGTGCCAAAGGGTGATGGCATGGTGTGCTTCATTTGCTAAGAAGAAGGACATCGTAAGTTGGAATGTCCCAAGTTAGCGGGGACGGGTGCGGCAAGGAGACGTTAAGGTACCTTTCATTTTAAAAAATATGTCCTTTGATTATTTATTATGCACCGTTGAGTTTGAGTTTATTAGATGCATTGTTTGTGCATGTTATTGATATGGGTAACGTTCCTAATGGAAGTACCCTATGGTGAAGTTTGATTAACGGGCGAAGGACGTAAGACTTGGTGCAACCAGGCATTCCTTAGTATTTGGGAAATGTTTCTACCAAGCCATGGAAATGGGTTTTGGTGTTCGGTTGTTAAGCGCGTGTTCGCTTTTTTGTTGAATTTTATGAACCATGAGGTTCGACGAGTGGGATGAAACTCGAGAAATCGAGTGTTGATCTCGATGTATGTTGGTAAAAGAGTCTGCATGATGCGACATTAGGTGCCTCTTTCATACCTACTAGCGTGGTGTTCGACTCCGATTATGTTGTGGTTACATTGTACTTAGGGTGCCGGAGAGAAACCCTTAGGTACATAAGTGACTAGGTGAAATTTGACAAGCTAAAGCAATTGGATGATTGCGAGAGTATAGTTTGTGTAATTTGTGGTACACTTTTCGTTCAAAGTGTTTAAGGATAGGTTAAGATCCTTAGTATGCTCAAGGTTGGAGCAAGATATGGTGATGGGTCGTGTGAACCCAATTGTTGGTAAAGTCTACCTTTGGTAGCATTGTGCGGTTGTAAAAGATGCGGTTATGGAACGTAGTTCCAAGTG
Organism: Rutidosis leptorrhynchoides; assembly: GCF_046630445.1. Classification (NCBI taxonomy): domain Eukaryota; kingdom Viridiplantae; phylum Streptophyta; class Magnoliopsida; order Asterales; family Asteraceae; genus Rutidosis; species Rutidosis leptorrhynchoides. Next base: position 306,708,279 of record NC_092337.1, on the reverse strand, counting down.
GGGGAGTTACACTCCCGCATGAGGAAGTTCTAGTGTGAGATTTCGGATGACGTTTTAGTAGATCCGAAATTAGTGCCGGGACCTAGATTTGGTCGATTGTGGTAGAGTGCAATTTTGGTTAAATTGTACTTATGATTTTGGATCTGAATTATCACCGAGGTGGTAATGTGGTAAATCTCGTTGAGAGATAATGGACGTGTTTGACGAGCAAGGTGAAATCCCTCGGTTAAGGGATGTGTGTGTCGAATTCTCTTCTAGAGAAGTATTGTTTTGTGCCTATGTGCGATATAGGTGGTTCTTACTCGATTGTGTTGGCGTTATGTACGCGTACGTGTGGTGATGGTTAGTGGTATCCATCAGAATTCACTATGGTGTAACAGTGCGCGATGTTACACTACTCGATGTATGAGGCCAAAAGAGAGTGTGTAGATGGTTAGTGTATTCTGTTAGGATTCACTATGGCATAGCAGTGCGCGATGTTACGTTACTCGTTATATGAGGCCAAAAGAGCGTGTGATTAGTGAAGCATGACCGATGGCGTGGTCCGCTGACTTCATCATGGGTGTAGTGTTATATCGTTATGGTATAACGTTATCGGGAAATGCGAGTACCGATGGGGGATGGGAGTACCAGTCCTGTGTTGAGATTTGGGAAGTGGATCACGTGTGGATGCGGATTCACGATGATGCGTGTAGTTCGGTCATCTTATTGTGGAAGTGAGTCGCGTGTAGTTTAGATTCACAAATGACTCGAATGGTTGCGGTCATTGTATTGAGGAGTGAGTCGGGTGTAGTTCGGATTCACAAATGACTCTTGTGGTTGCTGTCATTGTATTGAGGAGTGAGTCGCGTCTAGTTCGGATTCACAAATGACCCTTGTGGTTGCGGTCATTCTATTGGGATAGTGACTCTCGTGTAGTTCGGATTCACTAAGGCACGTGTAGTTCGGCCAATCCCGATTGTTGTGAGGTGGAGGTAGTGAGTCGCGTGTGGTGCGGATTCACTAAGGTTCGTGTAGTTTTCGGCCAGCCTTCATGTTGTTGGATGTGTGATCTATCGGTTGTTTTATACACCGATGGTGGGGTCGTAGGACCATGATGTTTGATCTATTGGTTGTTTTATACGCCAATGGTGGGGTCGTGAGAACCATGTTGTGGGATTAGTGATGCGATAGCCGTGTTTTGCTCACATGTTGTTACTGGTGTGACGATAGTCGATTCTGTAAACCTTGGGATTTGCGTTGCCATAGTCGTTTGGGGCGCTAACGGTTTTAGCCATTTGTTTATGATGTTACTGTAGTTGCGTATTGATAGTGTTGCACACTACAAGGGATGTTAAGTGGTAAGTGTTATCCGTAAGGATTCGTTTTTATTTTGGTCTTCGTCATTTTAGACGGTTGACCTTAGAGTGGGACTTGGTTATTTTAGCTTTGTACTTGGTAAGGGTACACTAAGGGTTGATATCTCGGTATGAGATTAGTTGAGTTTTCCTGATGTGAGGGAATGAGTAAGGTTTTAGTGCTCGGATTGTGATTGGATAAATCGTGAGTGACGATTTTGTTGTTAAAGGTGGTTCATTGGGAAGAATTGTCTAGGAAAGTTCAGATTGGGACTTATGATTGAGGACCGTTGAGTAGGTCCGGATTGGTTAAGTGGTGAAGATCACGAGGACGTGATCGAGTTTAAGTGGGGGAGAGTTGTAAGACCCAAATATTTATTGTACATAATGTATTTATGGTGTACGAAGCATGTACGTGTTTCTTGCTCGAACGTCGAAGGAAACTGGACGTTGTCTGAAGTGACAAGGTGTGTACGTATCTTTTCAACCCCAAATAAAGTTTGAGTTGATGTTTCAAAAACCTTACCATTAGAAAGAAAATCTTATTACGTTTCCAACGATATTTGATTCATCGAAAACGGAGCTACGGTCAAAAAGTTATGGCCAAAACAAGTTACTGAAAACCGCTTTTCCTCGACTGCCAGCACCTAAAGGTTGGAGCGGCGCTCCGATTGCGTCTGATACAATTTTCAGCATTTTTAAAGGGTTTAAATGAGGGGTACTTTGGTCTTTTCACTTAGGGTCAGTTTGGGATTATCAAAACTGATCAAGAACTCAATTGGAGCTCATTCTCACCCACACAAACACTCTCTTCAAACCCTAGTGAGAGAAACCCACTTTTAGTGAGAGAGAGCTTGATTTGGAGAAGAAGGAGTCGGATTCTCACCAAAGCTCGGGTTTTAAAGTTGTTCATCTCGTTCACGGCAACGTTGTGGTAGTATTGGTAAGTTCAAACTCCAAATTTCATTTGTTTGATTTGATTTTCAAGTTATGTTTGAGATTGTTAGTTGTAAAACCCATTTAATTGATGAAGAGGGTTTATGAAAACTTTCTATTTTGATATTTGGCGGGTTTTGGGTTAGTTAATGATTTAACCATGTTTAAGGCTTGTAAGTAGTGTGTAATTACTAGTGTTACTGATTATGGAAGTGTTGGAACCACTTTAGGTGAATTTGGGTTGACTAATTTTGAAATGGGTCAAAATTAGGGTTTAGGTGTCAATAAGGGCAAGTTTGGTGTTTAACACTTACGATTGGGTTTAATTGGCGTATTAGGACCATTCTCACTTGTGTTAGTGATTATTGGCTAGTTTGGGCGCGGTTTGTGCTTGGAAGTGCATTTGGGTCGAAATTGCACTAGTTGTCAATTTGGGTTGATTTGTAAATCCACCCTAATTGTGTTGTTTGTTATGTGGTAATGGAATCTGTACTTTCCATTGGCGTGTTGCGGATTATTCGGTGGCATTCTTCAAGGCGACAATGTGAGTGTTAATATCCTATGTGCATATGTATGTGTAGGATGGGTGCGGGTCGGGTGAGGTGGTTCTCGGTTATAGAGTTCACTTCACATATAGGTGGATTTGATGGACTTGTGTATAGATCCAATTGGCACGGTTGTGCATTTTAGTTGACCACCTTTGGCGAGGTACACGTTTTGTGTGTACATTATCACACGTAGTTGTGATGTGGATGATATAACCCCAATGGCGAAGGGTTTTGATGTTGAGAAGTGAGTCACGTGTGGATGCGGATTCACGATGACGCGTGTAGTTTCGGTCATCTTATTGAATTGTGAAGTGGATCACGTGTGGATGCGGATTCATGATGACACATGTAATTCGATCATCTTATTGAGGTAGTGATCTCGTGTGGTTGCGGATTCACTAAGGCTCCTGTAGTTTGGCCAACCTCGATGTTGTTATGTTAGTGAAGATAGTAGTCTCATGTGGATTCGGATTTACTAAGGCTCGTGTAGTTCGGCCAATCTTCATTGTGGTATTTAGTTTTTCGTATTGGGTTAAGGGGTTAACCTTGGGCCTTTATAAATTGTTGTATATATATATTAACGTATTGTTGTGATGTAGCTAACCCTCCGGGTGTAGCTCATTGGCATTGTTCACATCGTCGTTGGTGAACTTACCTTATTGTTGATGTTGTTAGCTTGTTGCTTAGTGAACGTACGGTATGCTTAGTTTAGCTTGCCTTATACTTGGATGCTCCGGTATGCGCTATTTGATTATTATTGCGTCATGTCCATTTTATGCATATATATGTATGTAGTATATTCTCACTCACTAAGCGTTAGCTTACCCTCTCGTTGTTTACATTTTTATAGATTGCATGGATGCAGTGGCTCGGGTAAGCGTGGGAATTAGTGGACTTGCGTAGTTGCTTAGAAGACTTGCTTTTGGATTTGATTAGGATTGGGTAGCGTATCCCCAATCGCCATGCTCGGCTTTATTTTGTATTAAAAGTCATATGGTCGAAGTTTGCATTTTGTACGAAAAGGGTTATTTGGGCATATGTGGGCCCGGTGTCGTATAACTCATTTTATTATTGAAACGTGTTAGTTTTAACTATTATTAAATGTTGTGAAAACCGTTTCGTCTAAAAATGTCGGGAAGCGGGAGATCTTTTTGCAGAAAAACGACATTTGGGACAGCAGGGTTTGGAGCGGCGCTCCATTTGCCTGAAAAGCTGATCTTTGTTAAAAAAAAAAAAAAAAAAAAAAAGTAAGCGTGTATAGATTGAATAAGGGGTTGGGTTGTTACAAAAATAATGAAAATAATATTTTTATCTAAATCAATAACTTACAATATTTTTATTTCATCATGTAACTTATACTCATCATTTCCTAATTGATTCGTTTAATAACTTTTAGTTCTCTTTTATATCGCATTCATAATAATAATAATAATAATAATAATAATAATAATAATAATAATAATAATAATAATAATAATAATAATAATAATAATAATAATAATAATAATAATAATAATAATAATAATAGCAATCATAATAATTAAATGATACTAATATTAATTTTAATGATAATGATGCTAATAAGTATTATAATAATAATAATATTAATGATAATACTAATAATTATAACAATAATGATAATATCAATAATAATTTTTAATGATAATAACAATAATAATAGTAATGACAATAACAATTTTTAATAATAATACATATATTAATAATGATGATGATAATAATAATAATAATAATAATAATAATAATAATAATAATAATAATAATAATAATAATAATAATAATAATAATAATAATAATAATAATAATAATAATAATAATAATTACTAAATAATAATAACGACGATAGTAATAATAATCATTTTAAATAATAATACAAAATTTCAATTGACTATAACTTCTAATCCGTTCATCGAAACCATTCAATATCTGAATAAAAAGTTATTGATTTTTCGTCAGCTTTCCAATGACATGCATATCATATACCTTACCTCAATCGCATATGTATCAAATTCATAATTTATCATAAGCTATCTAACGACAAAATTAAACATACAAGTATGCATAAACATTTATACTCGAGCACTAGAAAAGTTAAGTTATGAGTGCTCACGTATCAATATTGTGATTCAATATTGCAGGAAAGTACGTAGATGTAACGGAGATGATAAACACTAGATTGAACTCACGAGCATACCCCCGAACATTACCCATAATCTCCATAGCTATAACCCATATTTTCCTTAGCTCTATCCTACCCGAAAAACTTGTTTTGAAAATAACTTGTCCATGACCTCGTCGTAGTATTTTATGTATAATGCAAATAATAATACTAATACTAATAATAATAATAATAAGATTAATAATAATATTAATCTTAATAATAATAATAATATAAATATAAATAATTAATACAGAGGGAGAATTAATATATATGTGTGTGTGTGTTTGAGACCAGATCGATCGAGCTTATATAATGTTTTCCTGATTTCTCACCCCATGTGATCGCATGGGGACCAAGGTATAAGTCCATGCGATCGCATGGCAGCCATCTCCTGCTCATCTTCGATCAATAATGATGCCGACACTTTTATATTATTATTATATATATATTATATTTAATCTATATAATTATATAAATATTATATTATATTTATGTGCATCGTTAACTTGTAAACTTAGTTCCAATAACTCGTACGTTGTCGCTCGGGTAATGTCTCGGTTCCGGTTTTTCGTACGTCATCTCGTACGCTTAGTAAACTAGCTTTTTATGTTACGCGACGTGTACCTATTATACATAATTAGACTTAATCATCTATAATCAATATTACCCAAAGTATAATCTCTTCATTTGAGTGTTGTGGTCATTAGCTTCTATAAATCAATGTCTCATTGTTTATAAAAATACATTTAAAAATATCGAAATATTTTATATTTAAATTATACATTAACGCATTGTACTATATATATATATATATATATATATATATATATATATATATATATATTCTTATTTAAAAAAAATAATTTTGTACATCTTGTATATAATTGAAATATCTATTTAATAATATAACGTTTAGTTTTTCAAAATTAATTATTTTTCATAGTTCATTTTAAAATCATTTAAGTAATAGAAAATATTATGTCGTATCACGTTTACATTTTTGAAAAAAAAATATATAGCTCATTAAAATTATGAACAAATTATCTTATAAAACGTTTTAATAATAAAGTTCTTTTTTAAACCAAAAATGTTTTTGTACGTTTGAAACAATATTAAATAAATATGAAAACTTTGTTTTCAAAAATTAAATATATTTAAGAACCATTTTACTAAGAAGGTTATAATAGTAGAAGTTGTTATATCATAAAACGTTTTAGAAGAGTAAGATTAAATATATTCTTAATAGATTTCAAGTTTTTAAATCAACGTTTGTTGGTGAAACGGAATTTAAAGTCCAAAGGTTAGATAAACGTATGAAATCATCTTAATGTAAAATGTTGATATCCAACATCTAAGTTATTTATATTCAACGTTCCAATTTTAAGATGAAAGTTAAAATAGTTATCTTACTAAAATCACGAGAAAAATGTTGTAAAGCATGAATTGAAAATCAAATAGGAATCTCTACTAAGTTTTGTTTACACTCGTTAATTGGCACTTTGTCGTCACTTGTAAATCACTTTACCAATTATTCCGAATACCGTTAAAAAGGAAAGGTTTCCTAATTCAAAGTGGACCTCTCGATAGAGACTCGCAATCATACAATGTATCTGATAATTCAATCATCTGATATTATCTTTTAATTCTGTCGGTAATTATATTAAATATATTTTGAAACAAATACGTTCATGTAAAGTATTATACATTTAATACTTTGTTAATATTCTCAAGTTATAATATATACATATCTATATAATTATATCTATTTATATAATGGTTCGTGAATCGTCGGAATTTGGTCGAGGTTGAATGAATGTATGAACATAGTTTAAAATTCTTGAGATTCATCATTACAGACTTTACTTATCGTGTCGGAAACATATAAAGATTAAAGTTTAAATTTGGTCGGAAATTTCTGGGTTGTCACAGTACCTACCCGTTAAATAAATTTCGTCCCCTAAATTTGATCGAGGTCATCATGGATAGCAATAAGAATGTTTTCATGACAATTATGAATTGATAAATAGAATTTTATCATCATTGAGTAATATGGATAAAAAATCCGTTTATGTGAAGAGTACGAGTGAAGCTATCACAAGGGAGTGAAATTAGTAAATGTAGATTCGTCATATCTTTTGACGTAGATAGGATTGATTTCCGGAATTCAAGGGATTTAGATATAATCTGCGTAATGAGATTTGGTTTTTCGGTAATCAAGGAAATTATGATCTTCTTTGATTAAATGCGATAACCTGTCATGATTGCTCTGTCAGATTTTTCCCTATAAATCCCCTCCCTTCATTTCTTTATCCCCACAGGTCATCTTCTATTTTTTATTCCTCAATTCATATTTTAAATCATTCATCAGTATGCTCCATCCAGTACTGATTCTGGATATACTCCTAACTTTCATATCTGTCATTCTTCTTTTTCATCTACCACCGGAGGATTTTATTTATTTCTACTATTACCTTGGGGTTATAGTAATTTTAATTCTCTCGTGCCTTTATGTGGCAATACGTATTGATATGCATGGTTTGTAATTTATGTGTTGTTGTCGAACTTTATATTTTCTTTTATATTCAAGAGTTCCATACTTTTGTCTCCTCTTCCCGACTTCAAGTCAAGCGAATAATGGTCTAGAATTTGTAGGTATGGATTTTGAAATGAACATAGTTAATGTTCTAAGAAGGAAATTGTAATGGCACGGTATTGATTTGTCAAATTACCAGAATATCCTGGAAAATACCGAATCATCAAGAAAAATGTTTTCTTAATATGTTTAGAGGTTAAGTAGAATATAAGAGTCGTGTAACATGGTACATGATGACGGTATGGTCTGTAAATCGTCATGTCCCATTAGAAACTCAGAATGACTTACTGTAATATAATCACGTTGATCAAGTGTCATTATATTATACTAACTCATGCTTCAGTTCCCAACACTACTTCAAAAACATTCTTATTTTAAGCTTGAAGGTTTCAGAATTTAGAAACTAAAATAGTTTTTTTTATGATGTAATACAGATATCGCGAAGAGGTAAATGATTTCGGATAACAATAGTTATGAAGATATCTTCAGAAACATAGAAGATATTTATAATGAAAGATATGATAATATCTTAGAATCTCTAAGGTCAGAGGATGATGAAGAATATTGTCCGCAAGGGTTTAGAGTAAGGAGTAAGGTATTTGTTATTGACTTCAGCAGATACTGAATCATTTGGATTCTTTAAAGGCAGGTTTAGTCTTTGTAAATTGTCCACAGCCTCATTCATACTTTGCTCAATCCGTTTTTCAGTTCCAAACCTTCTCTTTTTTTGAACTTTTCCAACACCTTATTCTTTATCATCAACTCTAGGCTGTTAAAGTTGTTTACAGTTTTTGCTACTTCATCAGCATTTTTCCAAAATTCAGAGAACTAGTTCGCAGTTTAGGATATTTTTCAGAAAATTCACATTCGAAATATGTAAGTCAAGGAGATAGACGTTATATGTACACATATAATTTTTTTCGTGACATGCTGCGAGATTTCAAAATACTGATTGCTGAAACCCAGTAATTGGCATGAAAATTCTTGTTACAAGATGCGGATGAGTAAATGATGGGGTTTCGATAAATATAATGATTTTTCGGAAAGTCCTAGATCATTATGGTTGCTGATAAGTTTATTACTAATGTGGCAAGATATGAAAGGTTCTCCGGTAACAATGATGAAGGGGTAATTGTTATAATAAAGCTTATTCGAATGAACAATTGAAGGTGATTTGCTGGAGCTGTAAAGTTATTTTAGCTAATAAATGCCATAGGGTCTGACTCGGATATGTGTTAAATTATGACTTTGGTTTCAAGAGTTTTTCAGGTACCTAACTGTGGTTAATATGTAGTTGGATCATCATCTCGATTGTTCATTATTTGGAGTGTCTTTAGGAATTTCGAAGGGTTTGAACACAGATTGTAATTGTTAATATACATATGATGTTCTAGCACAGTTTTGAAGTCAAAGTATAGCTTTAAAAGATGTAGGAATCTAAGAGTGATGATTTCGGTTATATCTTGAATTGAATTCAAAATCAGAATATGTAATTAGATTTGAATGAGTATGATTGTTTTGATTTCTATAAAAGAATGTATATTGTTGTGAGAGTAAGGAGTATAATGGATGATTTGCTGAATCAGATTCGAAGAATGTAACATATTAATTGTGAATTTATATATCTCTCTGGTATTACCTACCAGTTAAAAAAAATTTCACAATTAATATTTTGTACAAAATAATTTTTATTACAGTCTTTATGAAAATATATATGTGTATATTTTCTTTAGATGTAACATAGATTTAATGAGTTAATATTAAATTAAACTCATTTGATTTACGGTTAAAACTAGAATTGAGTAATCCCTAAAACTTTAGAAATTACATGAGTATTTTTTCAATGTAATTGAAATTATGAATCAATACTTCGTTATTTGTTGAGACATGATGTTGGTGTTTGTGGAATTCTTGTGAACTTCGCAAGGTACGAATGATGTTATCTGAAAAGTTTCGAGTACATCGATGATTAAAGTGTAAAATCAAACATATATTTGAATAATACACTTGATTTATTATGGAATGGAATTCATTGAATTGAAACAGAGATTGTAGTTAACGATGATTAAGTCACTGACGAAGGATGTACATCATAGCATATCATTAATATGAATTAACCGAGTAGTTAAGATTCACACATAATAGCTTAGTACGGAAAGATTTATTGTGGTTTAAAAATTTATATATATATATATATATATATATATATATATATATATATATATATATATATATATATATATATATATATATATATATATATATATATATATATATATATATATATATATATATATATATATATATATATAGAATATACATATAAATTCTTCAGAGGGTATGAGTTAATACTTCATAACTCATTGATATGACATACTTGTTGTTGATTAGTGATGTTGTTCGCGGTGCTTCTTGAACTGACAGAGCTTGTAGTGTTGTAGATGCTGCTAATTCTGACGATGCTGACGGCACTAACTGTGCTGGTGATGCTGGTGGTACTGAGGATGCTGCGGGTAGAACAAGTCTAGCTTGTAATTCGTGAACCATCCTTGTCAGGTGTTTTGTTTTGTTTTTTTTTTTTATCATCTTGGTCCACACATATGGTTTATGGTTAAGGCTAGAATAGATAATCTCTAAAACTTTGGAGATTACATAATTGAAACAAAATGTTTCTCTAATGAAGTTATAGATTAATACTTCATCGGTTATTATTGTTGGTACTCCTTGGTATCTATGGTGTGTATGACGTTGATGCTCGAGGTACAGATTGTGATGTTGAGGTGTGGGATGCGGATGTTGCTGTTGGTGGTGGTGATGGTATTGTTGATGTTACTGATGGTGGTACCATTGATGCCTGTGTTGCTGCTGGTGCTTGTAACCTTTGCATCATATTCTCTAAAGCCACTAACCGAGCGCGAAGCTCGTTGACTTCTTTTATTACACCGAGATGATTGTTGGTTCGGATGATTGGATGAATAAGATCTAGAATTTGAGATAGTATATAGTCATGACGAGATACCCTAAAAATGAGAGAGAAAATAGTATCACGAACAGGTTCGTCGGTAAGTGCTTCAGGTTCTTTTCCAAGAGGGCAATGTGGTGGATGGAAGGAATCACCTTCTTCTTGTCTCCAATGATTTAGTAGACTACGAACCCATCCCCAATTCATCCAGAATAGATGATGGCTAATTAGTTGATCCATTCCGGTCACATTGCTTTCAGAGCTTGAGTGAAACACCATATCGGAATCCGAGGGACTTGAACTAGTGGCGAGTTCCATTTCGTACGATTGAATAAAGGATTTTTCGATATGAAAAGATTTCCGGCTATCGGATGATATTCTAATTATATAGAATATCTATATATATAGAACAAAAGATTTCGTAGATTACGGAGGGATTTACGGAATATTTCAGGTAAAGTTTACAGGAACATATACGCTAAGATATGAATTCGCAGATACGCTAAGATATGAATTTTGTCTATACACTATTCATGCAATCAATACAGTAAGACGTGTCTAGACTAAGAATGATAAGCAGTTAATTTCCGACATCTAACAACCCGTCCTAATCCATCTGGATGAATACATTACATTTGGTTACATCGCGAGGTACTTGACCTCTATATGATACATTTTACAAACATTGCATTCGTTTTTAAAAGACAAACTTTCATTACATCGAAAGTTGAGGGCATGCATACCATTTCATAATATATCCAACTATAATTGACTTAATAATAATCTTGATGAACTCAACGACTCGAATGCAACGTCTTTTGAAGTATGTAATGAATGACGCCAAGTAATATCTCTAAAATGAGCAAATTGCACAGCAGAAGATTTCTTTCATACTTGAGAATAAACATGTTTTCAAGTGTCAACCAAAAGGTTGGTGAGTTCATAGGTTTATCGTAAACAATAAAATTCATCATTTTAATAGACCACAAGATTTAAATACAGTACACCTATCTCGTGTACAAAACCATATTTCATAATGCTTAGCAGAGTAGGTTCATATCCTTTTCTCCTCCGTAGGTTGCCTCGCGATTTTTAATATCTTTCATAAACATAATCTCATATCAGGCATTTCGCACGGCATAGAGATAAAATTCATTCATACGAACTACAAACACCTGGTAATCAAACTTAACAAAATGCATATAGAATATCCCCCACATACCGGCATTTCGCACGGTCATGCAAAGACATACAATCAGGCCACTCTTTTAAATATGATGGTTGTGTAACCTCACAAACAGATCATATCTTTTAAAGCTGGCAGTTGTATACCTATTTCGAAGTACGAAAGCAATTCAAATTCTCTTACTGGGGCTCGTTAGTGCCCATAGATCTATCTTTAGGATTCGCGTCAATTTGGAGCTCGGTTTCCAAATTCTCAGATTACTAGACTAAAAGGGTTGATATCCGATGTACTCATAATAACTCATTCGTAGAATGTTTTGAAGTACTTGTGTCTATCTCGTCAAACATTTATAAAAGCATTTCATGCATTCGTAGTTCAAAATATATTTCAAAAGCATTTAATAAAGCAGTTGTAAAAAACAACACATGTATTCCCAGTCCCAAAAATGTAAAGAGTAAAAGGGAATCAAATGAACTCACCATACTATATTTTGTAGTAAAAATACACATGACGACATTGAACAAGTATAGGGTTGGCCTTGGATTCATGAACCAATATCAGTTATATATATGTTAACAAATATAATGGTAATCGAACAAAACCACGGTCATGCAAAGACATACAATCAGGCCACTCTTTTAAATATGATGGTTGTGTACACCTCACAAACAGATCATATCTTTTAAATCTGGCGGTTGTATACCTATTTCGAAGTACTAAAGCAGTTAAAATTCTCTGACTGGTGCTCGTTAGTGCCCATAGATCTATCTTTAGGATTCGCGTCAATTTGGAGCTCGGTTTCCAAATTCTCAGATTACCAGACTAAAAGGGGTGATATCCGGTGTACTCATAATAACTCATTCGTAGAATATTTTTAAGTACTTGTGTCTATCTTGTCAAACATTTATAAAAGCATTTCATGCATTCGCAGTTCAATATATATTTCAAAAGCATTTAATAAAGCAGTTGTAAAAAACATCGCATGTATTCTCAGTCCCAAAAATGTAAAGAGTAAAAGGGAATCAAATGAACTCACCATACTGTATTTTGTAGTAAAAATACATATGACGACATTGAACAAGTATAGGGTTGGCCTTGGATTCAGGAACCTATATTAGTTATATATATATTAACAAATATAATGGTAATCGAACAAAATTATGTGTTATTAGTGATTTAATTGTTATTTTAATTATGTGTTTCATTAATTTCCTACATAATTATAGTTATTAATATTTATTATAAAAATATTAATATAGTTATGTTATATATAGTCAATATACTCTCTATTTAACTAATAGTTATTTGATAAAAAAATTTTGATAATAAAAAAAGATATTGTTTGTCTTATAATAAATATAGTAATAATAACAAAAATGATTATATTACAAAAATGATATATTTAATAATAATAATATTAATATTACTAGTTAGATAATAATTTTAATAAAAATCATAATAATAATTATATGTATTTTGATAAAAATAATAGTAACAATAATAATAATAATAATAATAATAATAATAATAATAATAATAATAATAATAATAATAATAATAATAATAATAATATCCATAATAATAACAATAATAATACTAATAATACCTTAAAAAGATACCAATTTATATCCCAGCCCGGATTCGAACTCAAGACCCTTAGCTTACCAATCACACATCAAACCCATCAGCTGTCTGATACTTCCTGAATTACTCCCTCCTTAAATTCTTATATATCTGCTGTACTCTCATTTAAGAATTAAGTGGGTTTTTATCATGGTCCATTAACAGTCAAATCTTAATTTAGCCCAATTTGCTGAGTGACCCAAATACAGGTTCGATCCTTGATAAAAAAAAAATCGGCTGCTTGTATTAGCTGTTGAAGATAATTCGTAGGGTTTTCTCTAATGTTTATCATCAGTATCCTAGATTACTTTTTCATCATCATTAATCCATTCCCGTATTTTTTCTAATTATCGATTCTATCTATTCTTCATCATGTATCATCGCCTACCACATTAATCATGTACCATTATTATATTCACCATCAACCTTAAACATATTTATCATTTTCTAACCATCTTGCACCATTGAACACCACAGACATATAAAAATCGTATACTTATAATAATGGTTGTTGGCCCAGCCCAAGGATCTTACGGTTTTGAGTCTGGAAACAATTGAATGGTTTAGGATTGGAAACAAAGTGAGTAGCCACCTAGTCACTATCCTACTCTCACCTTTATATCTTTTTTTTATAACATCATCAACCACTACCCAACTTTAAGAATTTGGATGTAGCATTTGTATTTCATTATTTTATGTCTTAGTGGATGCTTAGGCCTACACAATCCTTTGGCTTTTTTTAAGCACTAGCTGAATACTTTGATCAATTCATATCTTTATAAGGACAAGTGGATCATATTTTTGGTGACTTTTGGTCCAAAACAAAACAATTAGCCGTATATATTTATATCTGAGAAAAACAACTCAGATATAATAACAAACCAAGGTTTTCTAGTTTTAATATGTGTCAAACTGTAAGGTGCAACAGTAATACAAGTGGGTTCGTTCTGATCTTACAGTGGAAGGGGTGCAGCAGCAGGAACAAATATGATCATAGTAAAAGAAATGGGTTTGATGTAACATTAACTGACGTTGCAGCTCTCATATTCTGTAATCGAGCAGCAACTTTGATGGTTTCAGTAAAATGGGATCACCATTAACAGTATTTATTTGATGATGGAGATCGAAGAATAATAAAATAGAAGTTGCTGTAATATAAGCTTATGAGTACCAGCACGAAGTAATCGATGAACAAGAAGAGAAATACCACAGTAGAAGCAAGTCATGAGTAGTTGCGGTGTTGTAGTAACAGAAACAAGAAGTATCAAATAGTGGTTTGTTGGGTTGGTGATCATGGTGGTTTCAAATAGAGGTGTCAAGAATGGAGTTGAACGACTATGGTGAGGATTTGATGGTGGTGGTGATGATAAAGTGGTCGTGATGGTGTTCTTGATTCAAATCGAAACAGATGATAGATATGAAGGTGGTGGTTGTAATGATATATGGTTAGGGATGGTGAATTGTAGTAGAGTGGTGTCAGGGTGTTATGACGATGGTTCAAGCTAGGTGTCTCCCGTTTGAAGGTGATGAGTAAAAGGAAGGGCTTGATCAAATACATTGTATAATTCAAATGATTTATTGCCAATCGTGGTCGACAGCAAGAATCAATCCAGGAAGAAAAAAATAAAACAAAATCGAAAGGAGATAGTGAAGTGTAACAGATTCGTATGATTGCTATTGATCAAGTTGTTTGCATTGAGAAATTTATGTCATCGGGTACAATTTTACAGACAGGAATATATATTCGATTATGATGTATAACAAATTGTACGAATTTTACTGTGTTATAGATCATATTCAGTTATTTTAAATAATTAAATAATATATTAATATTAATAATAATTCTAATAATGTTAATAATAATAATAATAATTATATTAATAATAATAATAACAAATAAATAATAATAATACTGATAATAATAATTATTAACAATAATGTTCCTAGTAATGCTACTAATAATTATTATATTGGTAATAAAAATATTAATACTAATATTAACAATAATTTTATTAATATTGATAATAATAAGTAATAATAAGAATAGTAATAATTATTAATAAAAATAACGATATAAATAAAAGTAACAATTATAATAAGTTACAATATTAAGGATTTTAATGGAATTGACAATACAGGATTATTAATGATATTTATAATAATTACACTAGTTATTAATAATAATATTAGTAATAATAATATTTGTATATATATATATATATATATATATATATCAAATTTCATTTATATATATATATATATATATATATATATATATATATATATAATATTAGACATAATATTACTAATAATACAAATATTAATGTTACTATTAGTAAAGATAATGAAAGTAACGATCATAATATTAATATAACATTTATACCTTAACTTGTGATTACATTTTTTTTAATTATTATATATATACATACATTTATATACATATGCATTTATTAACAATTAATGGTTCGTGAATCGTCGGAACAGTCAAAGGGTAATTGCATAAATGAAAACACTTCAAATTATTTAAGACTAAATATTACAGACTTTGCTTATCGTGTTGGAAACATATAAAGATTAAGTTTAAATTTATTCAGAAATCTCCGGGTCGTCACAGTACCTACCCGTTAAATAAATTTCGTCCCGAAATTTGATTGAGATGGTCATGGCTGACAATAAGTATGTTTTCATGACTCATATAAGTTGATAAATAGAATTTTATTACCATTGAGTAATATGGATAAAATAATTTGATTATTCGAAGGACAAAAGAGTGAAAGTGAGTAAATGAAGATTTGACTTAACAGGTGACGTAATCACGGTTGTTTTTCAGAATTTAAGGGATTCAAAAGAAAATCTTTGTAATAAAATTTGATTCTTCGGAATTTAAGGAAATTAGGATCCTCTTTGATTAAATGCGATGATCTGTTTCGATTGCTCTGTCGGATATTTCACTATAAATTCACTCCCTTCATTTCCTTTATATTTTAGAGTTCTATATTTTTGTTTTTCCTTCCCGACTTTAAGTCAAGCGAATAATGGTCCAGAATTAGTAGGTATGGATTTTCGAATGAACATTGACAATGTTCTAGGAGAGAAATTATAATAACACGATCTTGATTGGTTAAATTACCAGAAGTCAAGAGAAAAGATAGAACTATTAGGAAGGTATGTTCTCGATATGTTTAGAGATTAGATAGAATGTAAGAGTCGTGTAACATGGCACATGATGACGTTATGGTCTGTGAATCATCACGTTTCATTAGAAACTCAGCATGACTTACTGTAATATAATCACGTTGATCAAGTGTCATTATATTATACTAACTCATGCATCAATTTCCAACACTACTTCAAAGTCATTCATAATTCAAATTCGAACTTTTCAGAATTTTTAGAACTAAAACAGTTTCTTTTATGATATAACACCGATAGATCGGAGAGATAAGTAATATCGGACAAGAATATTTATGAAGATATCTTCAGAAATATTAAGAATGAAAGATACGATAATATCTTATAATTCTACAATCAAAATGTGATGAAGAAATTCATTCACAATGATTTAGAGTGATTAAGGAGTAAGGTGTTCGCTAAGGATTTCATTAGAAATAGAATCATCAGGATTCTTTATGCACAAGTTTAGTCCTTGTGATTTGTTCACAGCCTCTTTCATGGTTTGCTCAATCCGTTTTCCAGTTCCAACATTTCTTAGTTTTTCCAACATACTATTCTTTATCATCAAACTTTTGGCTGTTAAGGTCATTTATAGTTGTCTATAGTTTCTGCTGCTTCATTCAGCTTTTCCAAACTTCAGGGTATTGATTCATAGACTGGGTGCTTTTCAAAATTTCAGAATGAAAGATCATAATTCCAGGAGTTGCTCGTTATATATAACTGTTGAAGTGAAAATGTTGCGAGATTCGAGATTGATGACTGATGCTTCTCGGTAGTTGGTATGGCCATTATTGTTACAGGGTATAGATGAATACATGATGGGATTTCAATGAATAATATAGTGATTTTTATAAGGGATTTAAGTCAAAGAGTGATGAAGTTGTGGGTAAATTTACTTCTAATGTGACAGAATATAAAAGGTTCAACGGTAATTATGACAAAAGGACAATCGTATATATCAAGGTTATAATAAGACTAGTACGATTGAAAAGTCGAAATTAATTTGCTGAAGCTGTGACAAAATTGGCTAATTTGAAAAGGAATTGCAAAGTTATTTTCGGTAATAACAACGCCAAAGGAGCTAGCATAGATATGTATTAAACATTTACTCGGGTTTCGAGTGTTTTCAAGTGCATAATTATATGTATCAATCTCTTCTTCCGTAGATGAAGTGCGGTTGGATCATCCTCTCGATTGAGGTGTTTTTTTTCAAGAATTATGAAAGGTTTGAACGCAGATTGTAATCGTCAAGATACAAATGAGGTTTAAGATGAAATCAAGTGGCAAACTTGAAGAATTATTTAGTTTCATATGTTATAATCAATATTTTAATTCATTTTAATTGTCCAATGTTGATAGTCCACAGTTAGCAGTTCACAGTTACTAATTCAATAATTCATATATAGTTTATAATATTTGAATTAATTAATACGTATCGTGACCCATTGTATACATGTCGCAGACTCGTCCACAACTCAAGGTATATATATTATTGTAGAATCAACCTCAACACTGTATAGCGAACTCGAGCATTATAGCACATAGAGTGTCTATGGTTATTTCAAATAATATATATAGATGCGTCGATATGATATATCAAAACCTTGTATACGTGTCCCGATATTTAAAGTGCGTAAAATAAATAACAGAATTTAAATGACGATAAATAAAATTGCGATAAATAAAATGTAATCAGTTAGCTAATGAAATGTCCCGTTCTTATTGATTAAAAACGTTCCATATTAATTGATTTCGTTGCGAGGTTTTGACCTCTATATGAGACGTTTTTCAAAGACTGCATTCATTTTTAAAACAAACCATAACCTTTATTTCATAAATAAAGGTTTAAAAAGCTTTACGTAGATTATCAAATAATGATAATCTAAAATATCCTGTTTACACACGACCATTACATAATGGTTTACAATACAAATATGTTACATCGAAATCAGTTTCTTGAATGCAGTTTTTACACAATATCATACAAACATGGACTCCAAATCTTGTCCTTATTTTAGTATGCAACAGCGAAAGCTCTTAATATTCACCTGAGAATAAACATGCTTTAAACGTCAACAAAAATGTTGGTGAGTTATAGGTTTAACCTATATATATCAAATCGTAACAATAGACCACAAGATTTCATATTTCAATACACATCCCATACATAGAGATAAAAATCATTCATATGGTGAACACCTGGTACCCGACATTAACAAGATGCATATATAAGAATATCCCCATCATTCCGGGACACCCTTCGGATATGATATAAATTTCGAAGTACTAAAGCATCCGGTACTTTGGATGGGGTTTGTTAGGCCCAATAGATCTATCTTTAGGATTCGCGTCAATTAGGGTGTCTGTTCCCTAATTCTTAGATTACCAGACTTAATAAAAAGGGGCATATTCGATTTCGATAATTCAACCATAGAATGTAGTTTCACGTACTTGTGTCTATTTTGTAAATCATTTATAAAACCTGCATGTATTCTCATCCCAAAAATATTAGATTTTAAAAGTGGGACTATAACTCACTTTCACAGATTTTTACTTCGTCGGGAAGTAAGACTTGGCCACTGGTTGATTCACGAACCTATAACAATATATACATATATATCAAAGTATGTTAAAAATATATTTACAACACTTTTAATATATTTTGATGTTTTAAGTTTATTAAGTCAGCTGTCCTCGTTAGTAACCTACAACTAGTTGTCCACAGTTAGATGTACAGAAATAAATCGATAAATATTATCTTGAATCAATCCACGACTCAGTGTATACGTATCTCAGTATTGATCACAACTCAAACTATATATATTTTGGAATCAACCTCAACCCTGTATAGCTAACTCCAACATTCACATATAGAGTGTCTATGGTTGTTCCGAAATATATATAGATGTGTCGACATGATAGGTCGAAACATTGTATACGTGTCTATGGTATCTCAAGATTACATAATATACAATACAAGTTGATTAAGTTATGGTTGGAATAGATTTGTTACCAATTTTCACGTAGCTAAAATGAGAAAAATTATCCAATCTTGTTTTACCCATAACTTCTTCATTTTAAATCCGTTTTGAGTGAATCAAATTGCTATGGTTTCATATTGAACTCTATTTTATGAATCTAAACAGAAAAGTATAGGTTTATAGTCGGAAAAATAAGTTACAAGTCATTTTTGTAAAGGTAGTCATTTCAGTCGAAAGAACGACGTCTAGATGACCATTTTAGAAAACATACTTTCACTTTGAGTTTAACCATAATTTTTGGATATAGTTTCATGTTCATAATAAAAATAATTTTCTCAGAATAACAACTTTTAAATCAAAGTTTATCATAGTTTTTAATTAACTAACCCAAAACAGCCCGCGGTGTTACTACGACGGCGTAAATCCGATTTTACGGTGTTTTTCGTGTTTCCAGTTTTAAATCATTAAGTTAGCATATCATATAGATATAGAACATGTGTGTAGTTAATTTTAAAAGTCAAGTTAGAAGGATTAACTTTTGTTTGCGAACAAGTTTAGAATTAACTAAACTATGTTCTAGTGATTACGAGTTTAAACCTTCGAATAAGATAGTTTTATATATATGAATCGAATGATGTTATGAACATCATTACAACCTCAAGTTTAGTAGGTAAACCTACTGGAAGTGACAAGAAATGAACTAGCTTCAAAGGATCTTGGATGGCTTGAAAGTTCTTGAAGTAGGATCATGACACAAAAACAAGTTCAAGTAAGATTTTTACTCGAATTAAGATAGTTTATAGTTATAGAAATTGAATCAAAGTTTGAATATGAATATTACCTTGAATAAGAAAGATAACCTACTGTATATAACAAAGGTTTCTTTATCTTAGATGATTTCTTGGAATGGATTAGAAAGCTTGGAAGTAAATTAGTAAACTTGAAGGGATTTTTGAAGTGTTCTTGAAGTGTTCTTCCTATGATGATTATAGCTTGATTCTTGAAGTGATTTTTGATGAAGATGATGATTAAATACTGGAAAAATACGTTCATAATAGTGTGTGTGTGTTTAGAGAGAATTAGAAAGAGAATTGGAAGTGAAATGGAGAGAATGATGAGTGGTAATTGGTGAGTGGTGAGTGGGGTTAAAAGAAGTTCTAGTTAGTTGACTAGCTTATGGTAGAAGTTAAAATTGATTAGTCATACATGACATAATCAAGAGTGGAATCCCATGCTAGTTCCTATTGGTATATACTCATAGTAAGTACGTTTTGAAGCTGTGTATAATACGGGTAAGAATACGACTAGAATTCTTGATGAAAGAAAAGAATGGAAAAGTAACTGTAACCATTTTTGTTAAGTATGAGTGTTTTGATATATGTCTTGAAGTCTTCCAAAAGTATTTTAATACATCTAAATACACTACATGTATATACATTTTAACTGAGTCGTTAAGTCATCGTTAGTCGTTACATGTAAGTGTTGTTTTGAAACCTTTAAGTTAACGATCTCAATTAATGTTGTTAACCCATTGTTTATTATATCTAATGAGATGTTAAATTATTATATTATCATGATATTATGATATATTAATATATCTTAATATGATATATATACATTTAAATTTCGTTACAACGATAATCGTTACATATATGTCTCGTTTCGAAATCCTTAAGTTAGTAGTCTTGTTTATATGTATATAACTCATTGTTAATATACTAATGGAGATACTTACTTATCATAATCTCATGTTAACCATATGTATATCCATATATATATTGTCATGTCATTTTTACAAGTTTTAACGTTCGTGAATCGCCGGTCAACTTGGGTGGTCAATTGTCTATATGAAACATATTTCAATTAATCAAGTCTTAACAAGTTTGATTGCTTAACATGTTGGAAACATTTAATCATGTAAATATCAATCTCAATTAATATATATAAACATGGAAAAGTTCGGGTCACTACAGTACCTACCCGTTAAATAAATTTCGTCCCGAAATTTTAAGCTGTTGAAGGTGTTGACGAATCTTCTGAAAATAGATGCGGGTATTTCTTCTTCATCTGATCTTCACGCTCCCAGGTGAACTCAGGTCCTCTACGAGCATTCCATCGAACCTTAACAATTGGTATCTTGTTTTGCTTAAGTCTTTTAACCTCACGATCCATTATTTCGACGGGTTCTTCGATGAATTGGAGTTTTTCGTTGATTTGGATTTCATCTAACAGAATAGTGAGATCTTCTTTAGCAAAACATTTCTTCAAATTCGAGACGTGGAAAGTGTTATGTACAGCCGCGAGTTGTTGAGGTAACTCAAGTCGGTAAGCTACTGGTCCGACACGATCAATAATCTTGAATGGTCCAATATACCTTGGATTTAATTTCCCTCGTTTACCAAATCGAACAACGCCTTTCCAAGGTGCAACTTTAAGCATGACCATCTCTCCAATTTCAAATTCTATATCTTTTCTTTTAATGTCAGCGTAGCTCTTTTGTCGACTTTGGGCGGTTTTCAACCATTGTTGAATTTGGATGATCTTCTCGGTAGTTTCTTGTATAATCTCCGGACCCGTAATCTATCTATCCCCCACTTCACTCCAACAAATCGGAGACCTGCACTTTCTACCATAAAGTGCTTCAAACGGCGCCATCTCAATGCTTGAATGGTAGCTGTTGTTGTAGGAAAATTCTGCTAATGGTAGATGTCGATCCCAACTGTTTTCGAAATCAATAACACATGCTCGTAGCATGTCTTCATGCGTTTGTATCGTCCTTTCACTCTGCCCATCATTTTGTGGATGATAGGCAGTACTCATGTCTAGACGAGTTCCTAATGCTTGCTGTAATGTCTGCCAGAATCTTGAAATAAATCTGCCATCCCTATCAGAGATAATAGAGATTGGTATTCCATATTTGGAGACGACTTCCTTCAAATACAGTCGTGCTAACTTCTCCATCTTGTCATCTTCTCTTATTCGCAGGAAATGTGCTGATTTGGTGAGACGATCAACTATTACCCAAATAGTATCAAAACTACTTGCAGTCCTTGGCAATTTAGTGATGAAATCCATGGTAATGTTTTCCCATTTCCATTCCGGGATTTCGGGTTGTTGAAGTAGACCTGATGGTTTCTGATGCTCAGCTTTGACCTTAGAACACGTCAAACATTCTCCTACGTATTTAGCAACATCGGTTTTCATACCCGGCCACCAAAAATATTTCCTGAGATCCTTGTACATCTTCCCCGTTCCAGGATGTATTGAGTATCTGGATTTATGAGCTTCTCTAAGTACCATTTCTCTCATATCTCTAAATTTTGGTACCCAAATCCTTTCAGCCCTATACCGGGTTCCGTCTTCCCGAATATTAAGATGTTTCTCCGATCCTTTGGGTATTTCATCCTTTAAATTTCCCTCTTTTAAAACTCCTTGTTGCGCCTCCTTTATTTGAGTAGTAAGGTTATTATGAATCATTATATTCATAGATTTTACTCGAATGGGTTCTCTGTCCTTCCTGCTCAAGGCATCGGCTACCACATTTGCCTTCCCCGGGTGGTAACAAATCTCAAAGTCGTAATCATTCAATAATTCAATCCACCTACGCTGCCTCATATTCAGTTGTTTCTGATTAAATATGTGTTGAAGACTTTTGTGGTCGGTATATATAATACTTTTGACCCCATATAAGTAGTGCCTCCAAATCTTTAATGCAAAAACAACCGCGCCCAATTCCAAATCATGCGTCGTATAATTTTGTTCGTGAACTTCAATTGTCTAGACGCATAAGCAATCACCTTCGTTCGTTGCATTAATACACAACCGAGACCTTGCTTTGATGCGTCACAATAAATCACAAAATCATCATTCCCTTCAGGCAATGACAATATAGGTGCCGTAGTTAGCTTTTTCTTCAATAACTGAAACGCTTTCTCTTATTCATCATTCCATTCAAATTTCTTCCCTTTATGCGTTAATGCAGTCAAGGGTTTTGCTATTCTGGAAAAGTCTTGGATGAACCTTCTGTAGTAACCAGCTAGTCCAAAAAATTGACGTATATGCTTCGGAGTTTTCGGGGTTTCCCACTTTTCAACAGTTTCTATCTTTGCCGGATCCACCTTAATACCTTCTTTGTTCACTATGTGACCGAGGAATTGAACTTCTTCCAACCAAAATGCACACTTTGAAAACTTAGCGTACAATTCTTCCTTCCTCAATACTTCTAACACCTTTCTCAAATGTTCACCGTGTTCTTGGTCATTCTTTGAGTAAATAAGTATGTCATCAATGAAAACAATGACAAACTTGTCAAGGTATGGTCCACACACTCGGTTCATAAGGTCCATGAACACAGCTGGTGCATTAGTTAAACCAAACGGCATGACCATAAACTCGTAATGACCGTAACGTGTTCTGAAAGCAGTCTTTGGAATATCATCTTCTTTCACCCGCATTTGATGATACCCGGAACGTAAGTCAATCTTTGAATAAACAGACGAGCCTTGTAGTTGACTAAATAAGTCGTCGATTCTCGGTAGTGGGTAGCAGTTCTTGATGGTAAGTTTGTTCAACTCTCGGTAGTCGATACACAACCTGAATGTACCATCTTTCTTCTTGACAAACAAAACAGGAGCTCCCCACGGTGATGTGCTTGGTCGAATGAAACCACGCTCTAAAAGTTCTTGTAATTGGCTTTGCAGTTATTTCATCTCACTGGGTGCGAGTCTGTAAGGAGCACGAGCTATTGGTGCAGCTCCTGGTACAAGATCTATTTGAAATTCAACGGATCGATGTGGGGGTAATCCCGGTAATTCTTTAGGAAATACATCGGGAAATTCTTTTGCAATGGGAACATCATTGATGCTCTTTTCTTCAGTTTGTACTTTCTCGACGTGTGCTAGAACAGCATAGCAACCTTTTCTTATTAGTTTTTGTGCCTTCAAATTACTAATAAGATGTAGCTTCGTGTTGCCCTTTTCTCCGTACACCATTAAGGGTTTTCCTTTTTCTCGTATAATGCGAATTGCATTTTTGTAACAAACGATATCTGCTTTCACTTCTTTCAACCAGTCCATACCGATTATCACATCAAAACTCCCTAACTCTACTGGTATCAAATCAATCTTAAATGTTTCGCTAACCAGTTTAATTTCTCGATTCCGACATATATTATCTGCTGAAATTAATTTACCATTTGCTAATTCGAGTAAAAATTTACTATCCAAAGGCATCAATGGATAACTTAATTTAGCACAAAAATCTCTACTCATATAGCTTCTATCCGCACCCGAATCAAATAAAACGTAAGCAGATTTATTGTCAATAAGAAACGTACCCGTAACAAGCTCCGGGTCTTCCTGTGCCTCTGCCGCATTAATATTGAAAACTCTTCCGCGGCCTTGTCCATTCGTGTTCTCCTGGTTCGGGCAATTTCTAATAATGTGGCCCGGTTTTCCACATTTATAACAAACTACATTGGCATAACTTGCTCCGACACTACTTGCTCCGCCATTACTCGTTCCGACACCATTTGTTCCTTTCGTTCTATTAACCCCTGGTCCGTAGACCTCACACTTCGCCGCGCTATGACCATTTCTTTTACACTTGTTGCAAAATTTGGTGCAGAACCCCGAGTGATACTTTTCACACCTTTGGCATAGCTGCTTCTGATTGTTGTTGTTGTTGAAGTTATTATTGTTGTTGGGATGATTGTTGTAGTTGCTGTTGTTATTGTTGTTGTTGTTGTTGGGCCGTTTGTTGTAGTTGCGATTGATGTTGCGATTGTTGGGATAATTGTTGCGATTATTGTTGTAATTGCTGTTGTTGTTGTATTGGTGATTCTTATCACCGTTTTCCTCCCACTTTCTTTTGACTTGCTTCACATTGGCCTCTTCAGCAGTCTGTTCTTTAATTCTTTCTTCAATCTGGTTCACTAGTTTGTGAGCCATTCTACATGCCTGTTGTATGGAGGCGGGCTCGTGTGAACTTATATCTTCTTGGATTCTTTCTGGTAATCCTTTCACAAACGCGTCGATATTCTCTTCCTCATCTTCGAATGCTCCCGGACACAATAGGCACAATTCTGTGAATCGTCTTTCGTACGTGGTAATATCAAATCCTTGGGTTCGTAACCCTCTAAGTTCTGTCTTGAGCTTATTGACCTCGGTTCTGGGACGGTACTTCTCGTTCATCAAGTGCTTGAATGCTGACCACGGTAGTGCGTACGCATCATCTTGTCCCACTTGCTCTAGATAGGTATTCCACCATGTTAACGCAGAACCTGTGAAGGTATGCGTAGCGTACTTCACTTTGTCCTCTTCAGTACACTTACTTATGGCAAACACCGATTCGACCTTCTCGGTCCACCATTTCAATCCGATCGGTCCTTCGGTTCCATCAAATTCCAAAGGTTTGTAGGCAGTGAATTCTTTGTAGGTGCATCCTACACGATTTCCTGTACTGCCAGATCCAAGGTTATTGTTGGTATGTAGCACAGCCTGTACTGCGGCTATGTTTGAAGCTAGAAAGTACGGAATTCCTCTTCATTCATATTCACGGTGTGTCGAGTAGTCGGTGCCATTTCCTTCAAAATAGTCAAATGGAACAAGTTAATCATACAGAATATTAAGAGTAGTTAATAGTATTTCGTAGCATAATATAAACTCATTTATAAAAGCTTTTTCTTCATATTAGCGTTTTATAAGTTTAAATTTTGGTAGTACCTACCCGTTAAGTTCATACTTAGTAGCTAATATACAATTCAACTACTACAATTCTATATGAAAAACTGATTGTAATAATATTTCGCGTTCAAACTTTTATACAATATTTTACAAACTTACAATACCGCTTATTTTACATAAAGCATGAAATATAGCACACAATAACTTTGATACAAGATAGTTGTGAAGATAATTCTAGCTAGTACACAAGTCGTTCAGCAAAGGCAATAAAGACACGTAATTCATACGTCCAGAAACAAGTCATGCATTCTGGTTTTACTAGGACTACTTCCCATCCTTAGTCTTGTGGAACATAACCGTTATGGCCGTTGATAAGACAGCGTGTTGTAACGTCGTCAAAGGGACGAGGGTTACGTAATGACCAACAGTCTCGTAATAACCTAAAAACCTCATTTCTTACCCCAATTACCGACTCCGTCACTTGTGGGAACGTTTTGTTTAATAGTTGTAGCCTGATGTTCTTGTTCTCACTTTGGTGAGAAGCGAACATTACTAACCCGTAAGCATAACATGCTTCTTTATGTTGCATGCTAGCCGCTTTTTCTAAATCACGAAGTCCAATATTCGGATATATTGAGTCAAAATAATTTCTTAACCCATTGCGTAAAATAGCATTTGGGTTCCCCGCAATATATGCGTCAAAGTAAACACATCGTAACTTATGGATTTCCCAATGTGATATCCCCCATCTTTCGAATGAAAGCCTTTTATAAACCAAGGCATTCTTGGAACGTTCTTCGAATGTCTTACAAACTGATCTCGCCTTAAATAGTTGTGCCGAGGAATTCTGACCGACTCTAGACAAGATTTAATCAATCATGTCTCCGGGTAGGTCTCTTAAAATATTGGGTTGTCTATCCATTTTGTGTTTTTATACTGTAAAATAGACAAGAGTTAGATTCATAAAAAAAAATACTTATTAATACAAGCAATTTTTACATATATCATAAAGCATAAGCACACTATATTACATATATTATACCACACGAATACAACTATCTTATTCCGACTCGCTCGTTTCTTCTTGTTCGGTTTTGGTTCATTTTGCCAAGTTTCTAGGGATATATGATGTTCCCCTAATACGAGCCGTCGTTGTCCACATTGGTTTAGAAAAACCTGGTGGTTTAGAGGTTCCCGGGTCATTGTTACAACTTAAGGACTTCGGGGGTTGACGATACATATAAAGTTCATCGGGGTTGGAATTAGATTTCTCTATTTTTATGCCCTTTCCCTTATTATTTCCTTTTGCCTTTTTAAATTCAGTTGGGGTAATTTCTATAACATCATCGGAATTCTCGTCGGAATCCGATTCATCGGAGAATTGGTAATCCTCCCAATATTTTGCTTCCTTGGCGGAAACACCATTGACCATAATTAACCTTGGTCGGTTGGTTGAGGATTCTCTTTTACTTAACCGTTTTATTATTTCCCCCACCGGTTCTATTTCTTCTTCCGGTTCCGATTCTTCTTCCGGTTCCGATTCTTCTTCCGGTTCTTCTTCGGGAACTTGTGAATCAGTCCACGAATCATTCCAATTTACATTTGACTCTTCATTATTATTAGGTGAGTCAATGGGACTTGTTCTAGAGGTAGACATCTATCACATAATATCAAACACGTTAAGAGATTAATATATCACATAATATTCATATGTTAAAAATATATAGTTTCCAACAAAAATGTTAAGCAATCATTTTTAAAGAAAACACGGTCGAAGTCCAGACTCACTAATGCATCCTAACAAACTCGATAAGACACACTAATGCAAATTTTCTGGTTCTCTAAGACGAACGCTTGGATACCAACTGAAATGTCCCGTTCTTATTGATTAAAAACGTTCCATATTAATTGATTTCGTTGCGAGGTTTTGACCTCTATATGAGACGTTTTTCAAAGACTTCATTCATTTTTAAAACAAACCATAACCTTTATTTCATAAATAAAGGTTTAAAAAGCTTTACGTAGATTATCAAATAATGATAATCTAAAATATCCTGTTTACACACGACCATTACATAATGGTTTACAATACAAATATGTTACATCGAAATCAGTTTCTTGAATGCAGTTTTTACACAATATTATACAAACATGGACTCCAAATCTTGTCCTTATTTTAGTATGCAACAGCGGAAGCTCTTAATATTCACCTGAGAATAAACATGCTTTAAACGTCAACAAATATGTTGGTGAGTTATAGGTTTAACCTATATATATCAAATCGTAACAATAGACCACAAGATTTTATATTTCAATACACATCCCATACATAGAGATAAAAATCATTCATATGGTGAACACCTGGTAACCGACATTAACAAGTTGCATATATAAGAATATCCCCATCATTCCGGGACACCCTTCGGATATGATATAAATTTCGAAGTACTAAAGCATCCGGTACTTTGGATGGGGTTTGTTAGGCCCAATAGATCTATCTTTAGGATTCGCGTCAATTAGGGTGTCTGTTCCCTAATTCTTAGATTACCAGACTTAATAAAAAGGGGCATATTCCATTTCGATAATTCAACCATAGAATGTAGTTTCACGTACTTGTGTCTATTTTGTAAATCATTTATAAAACCTGCATGTATTCTCATCCCAAAAATATTAGATTTTAAAAGTGGGACTATAACTCACTTTCACAGATTTTTACTTCGTCGGGAAGTAAGACTTGGCCACTGGTTGATTCACGAACCTATAACAATATATACATATATATCAAAGTATGTTTAAAATATATTTACAACACTTTTAATATATTTTGATGTTTTAAGTTTATTAAGTCAGCTGTCCTCGTTAGTAACCTACAACTAGTTGTCCACAGTTAGATGTACAGAAATAAATCGATAAATATTATCTTGAATCAATCCACGACCCAGTGTATACGTATCTCAGTATTGATCACAACTCAAACTATATATATTTTGGAATCAACCTCAACCCTGTATAGCTAACTCCAACATTCACATATAGAGTGTCTATGGTTGTTTCGAAATGTATATAGATGTGTCGACATGATAGGTCGAAACATTGTATACGTGTCTATGGTATCTCAAGATTACATAATATACAATACAAGTTGATTAAGTTATGGTTGGAATAGATTTGTTACCAATTTTCACGTAGCTAAAATGAGAAAAAATTATCCAATCTTGTTTTACCCATAACTTCTTCATTTTAAATCCGTTTTGAGTGAATCAAATTGCTATGGTTTCATATTGAACTCTATTTTATGAATCTAAACAGAAAAGTATAGGTTTATAGTCGGAAAAATAAGTTACAAGTCGTTTTTGTAAAGGTAGTCATTTCAGTCGAAAGAACGACGTCTAGATGACCATTTTAGAAAACATACTTTCACTTTGAGTTTAACCATAATTTTTGGATATAGTTTCATGTTCATAATAAAAATAATTTTCTCAGAATAACAACTTTTAAATCAAAGTTTATCATAGTTTTTAATTAACTAACCCAAAACAGCCCGCGGTGTTACTACGACGGCGTAAATCCGATTTTACGGTGTTTTTCGTGTTTCCAGGTTTTAAATCATTAAGTTAGCATATCATATAGATATAGAACATGTGTGTAGTTAATTTTAAAAGTCAAGTTAGAAGGATTAACTTTTGTTTGCGAACAAGTTTAGAATTAACTAAACTATGTTCTAGTGATTACGAGTTTAAACCTTCGAATAAGATAGTTTTATATATATGAATCGAATGATGTTATGAACATCATTACTACCTCAAGTTTAGTAGGTAAACCTACTAGAAGTGACAAGAAATGATCTAGCTTCAAAGGATCTTGGATGGCTTGAAAGTTCTTGAAGTAGGATCATGACACAAAAACAAGTTCAAGTAAGATTTTTACTCGAATTAAGATAGTTTATAGTTATAGAAATTGAATCAAAGTTTGAATATGAATATTACCTTGAATAAGAAAGATAACCTAATGTATATAACAAAGGTTTCTTGATCTTAGATGATTTCTTGGAATGGATTAGAAAGCTTGGAAGTAAATTAGTAAACTTGAAGGGATTTTTGAAGTGTTCTTGAAGTGTTCTTCCTATGATGATTATAGCTTGATTCTTGAAGTGATTTTTAATGAAGATGATGATTAACTACTGGAAAAATACGTTCATAATAGTGTGTGTGTGTTGAGAGAGAATTAGAAAGAGAATTGGTAGTGAAATGGAGAGAATGATGAGTGGTAATTGGTGAGTGGTGAGTGGGGTTAAAAGGAGTTCTAGTTAGTTGACTAGCTCATGGTATTAATTAAAATTGATTAGTCATACATGACATATTCAAGAGTGGAATCCCATGCTAGTTCCTATTGATATATACTCATAGTAAGTACGTTTTGAAGCTGTGTATAATACGGGTAAGAATACGACTAGAATTCTTGATGAAAGAAAAGAATGGAAAAGTAACTGTAACCATTTTCGTTAAGTATGAGTGTTTTGATATATGTCTTGAAGTCTTCCAAAAGTATTTTAATACATCTAAATACACTACATGTATACACATTTTAACTGAGTCGTTAAGTCATCGTTAGTCGTTACATGTAAGTGTTGTTTTGAAACCTTTAAGTTAACGATCTCAATTAATGTTGTTAACCCATTGTTTGTTATATCTAATGAGATGTTAAATTATTATATTATCATGATATTATGATATATTAATATATCTTAATATGATATATATACATTTAAATGTCGTTACAACGATAATCGTTACATATATGTCTCGTTTCGAAATCCTTAAGTTAGTAGTTTTGTTTATATGTATATAACTCATTGTTAATATACTTATGGAGATACTTACTTATCATAATCTCATGTTAACCATATGTATATCCATATATATATCGTCATGTCGTTTTTACAAGTTTTAACGTTCGTGAATCGCCGGTCAACTTGGGTGGTCAATTGTCTATATGAAACATATTTCAATTAATCAAGTCTTAACAAGTTTGATTGCTTAACATGTTGGAAACATTTAATCATGTAAATATCAATCTCAATTAATATATATAAACATGGAAAAGTTCGGGTCACTACAGCTAAGAACAGTTAGCTAGGAACAGTTAGCGTGGATTCTTAACAAAATTTTTCTCATAGTTAATTTGTTTGTTTCTAACAAATTTTATTTTTGTCCAATGTTTTCTTCATTGTGCCACTTGTTGGATTCTGATAAGTCAAAATCCAAATATAAAATTGAATGAAAATGGTTATTCTGTGGTGAACGGATACGTATATATGTAGATGTAAGTAGGATAGTAAATGACTGTTGAATCAGATTCGAAGAATGTACAGTGTAACTTATTAATATGAAATCTAAATATTCCTCGGGTATTACCTACCCGTTAAAATATTTTTACCATTAACAGTTTGTACAAAATAATTTTTAATTACATTCTTTATGAAAACATATATACATATATATTTTCTTCAAATGTAATCATGGATTTAATGAGTTAATATGATATTAATCTCATCTACTTTTCGGTTTGAGCTAGAATAAATAATCTCTAAAACTTTTAGAAACCATATATTCTTCGCGGAATATTTCTTCAATGAAGTTATGGATCAATACTTCATCGTTCATTGTTGTTGATACTCCTTGATATCTATGGTGCGTATGATGTTGATGTTGGTGGTGTTGCTGAAGCTGGTAAGTTTTGCACCATATACTCCAAATTAATTACTCGAGCGCGAAGCTCATTGACTTCTTCTATTATTCCGGGATGATTGTCGGTCGGAATGAGTGGATGAATAAGGTTTAGAATTATGGATAGTATATAATCGTGTCGAGATACCCTGGAAATGAGGCTGAAAATGGTGTTTCGGATAGGTTCACCGGTAAGTGCTTCAGGTTCTTCGCCAAGAGGGCAGTGTGGTAGATGGAAGGGATCACCTTCTTCTTATCTCTAATAACTAAGTAGACTACGAACCCAGCCCTAATTCATCCAGAATAGATGATGGCTAATCGGTTGATCAATTCCGATTACACTGCTTTCGGAGCTTGAGTGGGACTCCATATCAGAATTCGAGGGACTTGAACTAGTGGCGAGTTTCATTTTATACGGTTAGATAAAGGGTTTTTGATATGAAATGATTTTCGAATATCAGATGATATTCTAATTACATAGAGTACCTATGTATAGATTACAGAAGATCCCCTAGATTACGGAGGGAATAAAGGAAACATGTCAGATAAAATCTACAGTAATAGATACGCTAAGATATGAATTTTGTCTATACACTATTCATGCAATCATTGCAGTAAGATGTGTCTAGACTAAGAATGATAAGTAAATGATTCCCTAAGAATGATAAGCAGATAATTTTCGACACAAAATGATAAGCAAAACTTTTGACATGCAGACACGGTCGAAGTCCAGACTCACTAATGTATCTAAACAACTATCAGTTAGACACACTAATGCAAGACCTGGTTCGCTAAGACCACCGCTCTGATACCAACTCTAACGACCCGTCCTAATCCATCTGGACGAATACATTACATTTGGTTACATCGCGAGGTACTTGACCTATATATGATACATTTTACAAACATTTCATTCGTTTTTAAAAGACAAACTTTCATTACATCGAAAGTTGACGGCATGCATTCCATTTCATAATATATCCAACTATAATTGACTTAATAATAATCTTAATGAACTCAACGACTCAAATGCAACGTCTTTTGAAATATGTCATGAATGACTCCAAGTAATATCTCTAAAATGAGCAAATTGCACAGCAGAAGATTTCTTTCACACCTGAGAATAAACATGCTTTCAAGTGTCAACTAAAAGGTTGGTGAGTTCATAGGTTTATCGTAAACAATAAAATTCATCATTTTAATAGACCACAAGATTTAAATACAGTACACCTATCTCGTGTACAAAACCATATTTCATAATGCTTAGCAGAGTAGGTTCGTATTCTTTTCTCCCCCGTAGGTTGCCTCACAATTTTTAATATCTTTCATAAACATAATCTCATATCAGGCATTTCGCACGGCATAGAGATAAAAGTCATTCATACGAATTACAAACACCTGGTAATCGACCTTAACAAAATGCATATAGAATATCCCCCGCATACCGGCATTTCGCACGGTCATGTAAAGACATACAATCATGCCACTCTTTTAAATATGATGGTTGTGTACACCTCACAAACAGATCATATCTTTTAAAGCTGGCGGTTGTATAACTATTTCGAAGTACTAAAGAAGTTCAAATTCTCTAACTGGGGCTCATTAGTGCCCATAGATCTATCTTTAGGATTCGCGTCAATTTGGAGCTCGGTTTCCAAATTCTCAGATTACCAGACTAAAATGGGTGATATCCGGTGTACTCATAATAACTCATTCGTAGAATATTTTTAAGTACTTGTGTCTATCTCGTCAAACATTTATAAAAGCATTTCATTCATTCGCAGTTCAAAATATATTTCAAAAGCATTTAATAAAGCAGTTGTAAAAAACAACGCATGTATTCTCAGTCCCAAAAATGTAAAGAGTAAAAGGGTATCAAATGAACTCACCATACTGTATTTTGTAGTAAAAATACATATGAGAACATTGAACAAGT
This sequence comes from Rutidosis leptorrhynchoides, assembly GCF_046630445.1. Taxonomy (NCBI): domain Eukaryota; kingdom Viridiplantae; phylum Streptophyta; class Magnoliopsida; order Asterales; family Asteraceae; genus Rutidosis; species Rutidosis leptorrhynchoides. The sequence continues at coordinate 306,674,415 of NC_092337.1, read as the reverse complement.
ATAGGGTTGGCCTTGGATTCACGAACCTATATCAGTTATATATATATTAAAAAATATAATGGTAATCGAACAAAATTATGTGTTATTAGTGATTTAATTGTTATTTTAATTATGTGTTTCATTAATTTTAGACATAATTATAGTTATTAATATTTATTATAAAAATATTAATATAGTTATGTTATATATAGTCAATATAGTCTCTATTTAACTAATAGTTATTTGATAAAAAAAATTTTGATAATAAAAAAAATATTGTTTGTCTTATAATAAATAAATATAGTAATAATAACAAAAATGATTATTTTACAAAAATGATACATTTAATAATAATAATATTAATATTACTAGTTAGATAATAATCTTAATAAAAATCATAATAATAATTATATGTATTTTGATAAAAATAATAGTAATAATAATAATAATAATAATAATAATAATAATAATAATAATAATAATAATAATAATAATAATAATAATAATAATAATAATAATAATAATATCAATAATAATAATAATAATAATACTAATAATACTTTAAAAAGATACCAATTTATATCGTAGCCCGGATTCGAACACAAGACCCTTAGCTTACCAATCACATATCAAACCCATCAGCTGTCTGATACTTCCTGAATTACTCCCTCCTTAAAATCTTATATATCTGATGTTCTCTCATTTAAGAATTAAGTGGGTTTTTATCATGGTCCATTAACAGCCAAATCTTAATTTAGCCCAATTTGCTGAGTAACCCAAATACAGGTTCGATCCTTGATAAAAAAAATTGGCTGCTTGTGTTAGCTGTTGAAGATAATCCGTAGGGTTTTCTCTAATGTTTATCATCAGTATCCTAGATTACATCATTAATCCATTCCCGTATTTGTTCTAATTATCGATTCTATCTATTCTTCATCATGTATCATCGCCTACCACATTAATCATGTACCATTTTCATATTCACCATCAACCTTAAACATATTTATCATCTTCTAACCATCTTGCACCATTGAACACCACAGACATATAAAAATCATATACTTATAATAATGGTTGTTGGCCCAGCCCAAGGATCTTACGGTTTTGAGTCTGGAAACAGTCGAATGGTTTAGGATTGGGAACAAAGTGAGTAGCCACCTAGTCACTATCATACTCTCACCTTTATCTCTTTTTTTTTATAACGTCATCAACCACTACCCACCTTTAAGAATTTGGATGTAGCATTTGTATTTCATTATTATATGTCTTAGTGGATGCTTAGGCCTACACAATCCTTTAGTTTTTTTAAGCACTAGCTGAATACTTTGATCAATTCATATATTTATAAGGACAAGTGGATCATATTTTTGGTGACTTTCAGTCCAAAACAAAACAATCAGCCGTATATATTTATATCTGAGAAAAATAACTCAGATATAATAACAAACGAAGGTTTTCTAGTTTAATCTATGTCAAACTATAACATGCAGCAGTAATACAAGTGGGTTCATTGTGATCTTACAGTGGAAGGGGTGCAGCAGTAGGAACAAATATGATCATAGGAAAAGAAATGGGTTTGATGTAACATTAACTGACATTGCAGCTCTCATATTCTGTAATCAAGCAGCAACTTTGATGGTTTCAGCAAAATGGGATCACCATTAACAGTATTTATTTGATGATGGAGATCGAAGAATAATAAAATAGAAGTTGCTGTAATATAAGCTTATGAGTAGCAGCACGAAGTAATCGATGAACAAGAAGAGAAATACCGCAGTAGAAGCAAGTCATGAGTGGTTGCGGTGTTGTAGTAACAGAAACAAGAAGTATCAAATAGTGGTTTGTTGGGTTGGTGATCGTAGTGGTTTCAAATCGAGGTGTCAAGAATGGAGGTGATCGACTATGGTGAGGATTTGATGGTGGTGGTGATGATAAAGTGGTCGTAATGGTGTTCTTGATTCAAATCGAAACAGATGATAGATATGAAGGTGGCGGTTGTAATGATATATGGTTAGGGATGGTGAATTGTAGTAGAGTGGTGTCAGGGTGTTATGAGGATGGTTCAAGCTAGGTGTCTCCCGTTTGAAGGTGATAAGTAAAAGGAAGGGCTTGATCAAATACATTGTATAATTCATGTGATTTATTGCCAATCGTGGTTGACAACAAGAATCAGTCCAGGAAGAAAAAAATAAAACAAAATGGAAAGGAGATAGTGAAGTGTAACAGATTCGTACGATTGCTATTGACCAGGTTGTTTGCATTGAGAAATTTGTGTCATTGGGTACAATTTTACAGACATGAATATATATTCGATTATGATGTATAACAAATTGTACGAATTTTACTGTGTTATAGATCATATTCAGTTATTTTAAATAATTAAATAATATATTAATATTAATAATAATTCTAATAATGTTAATAATAATTATAATAATAATAATAATAATAACAAATAAATAATAATAATAATACTGATAATAATAATTATTAACAATAATGTTCCTAGTAATGCTACCAATAATAATTATATTGGTAATAAAAATATTAATACTAATATTAACAATAATTTTATTAATATTGATAATAATAAGTAATAATAAGAATAGTAATAATTATTAATAAAAATAATGATATAAATAAAAGTAACAATTATAATAAGTTACAATATTAAGGATTTTAATGGAATTGACAATAATAGGATTATTAATGATATTTATAATAATAACACTAGTTATTAATAATAATATTAGTAATAATAATGTTTGTATATATATATATATATATATATCAAATTTCATTTTATATATATATATATATATATATATATATATATATATATATATATATATATATATATATATATTTTATATTAGACATAATATTACTAATAATACAAATATTAATGTTACTATCAGTAAAGATAATGAAAGTAACGATCATAATATTAATACAACATTTATACCTTAACTTGTGATTACATTTTTTTAAATTATTATATATATACATACATTTATATACATATGCATTTATTAACAATTAATGGTTCGTGAATCGTCGGAACAGTCAAAGGGTAATTGCATAAATAAAAACACTTCAAATTATTTAAGACTTAACATTACAGATTTTGCTTATCGTGTCGGAAACATATAAAGATTAAGTTTAAATTTGGTCGGAAATCTCCGGATCGTCACACGACAAAAATGATAAGCAAAACTTTTGACATGCAGGCACAGTCGAAGTCCAGACTCATTAATGCATCTTAATATCTATCAGTTAGACACACTAATGCAAACCGTGGTTCGCTAAGACCACCGCTCTGATACCACATGAGACGACCCGTCCTAATTCATAAGGACGAATACAATAATATATGAATACATTGCAAGGTATTTGACCTCTATATGATACATTTTATAAACATTGCATTCATTTTTAAAAGACAACTTTCATTACATCGAAAGATGACAGGCATGCATACTATTTCATAATATCCAAACTATAAATGACCTAATCTGTCATTTACTTAATAATCTTTATTGAACTCAACGACTTGAATGCAACATCTTTTGAAATATGCCGTGAATGACTCCAAGTAATATCTTTAAAATGAGCAAATGCATAGAGGAAGATTTCTTTAATACCTGAGAATAAACATGCTTTCAAGTGTCAATCAAAAGGGATGTGAGTTCATTATTTTATCATAAAAAATCATTTTCATCATTTAAATAGACCACAAGATTTCCAGATATTTAATTATACACGTAACCCGAGTACAAAATAACACGCGTAACCCGCGAATTAAAAATCATTCATATGGTGAACGCTTGATAACCGAACTAACATGATGCATATAGAATATCCCCATCATTCCGGGACTCTCGTCGGACATGATAATTGAAGTACTAAAGCGTTCATAACCCGAATGGGACGTGTCGAGGTCCATAGATCTATCTTTAGGATTCGTGTCAATTGGTGGCAATTATCATAAACATCAATTCTTAGGCTACCAAGCTAAAAAGGGGCATATTCGATTTCGATAATCCAACCATAGAATGTAGTTTTGATTACTTGTGTCTGTTTCGTAAAATGTTTATAAAAGCAGCGCATGTATTCTCAGTCCCAAAAATATAATAAAAGGGAGTAATGAAACTTACAATACTGTATTTCGTAGTAGAAATACATATGATGGCATTGAACAAGTGCAAGGTTGGCCTCGGATTCACGAACCTATATTAAATATATATATTTATTTGTTGGTCAATATCTGTCTAACAATTTAGGTCAAGTCGTAGTGTATCACAATCCTAATGCTCGAGGCTAATATGCAAAAGTCAACAAAAGTCAACTTGACCAAAATGACTTCCAAAATCTATTCATGTTTATAGTATAACTTAATATAGTCGTTTTATATATTTAAATATCTTTAACAGATTTTTATTAGAGTAAATAATAAATTCATTTATAAATATAATTTTATATTAGAATTTATATAATAAAAATATACTTTTATATTTCTTAAATAATAAAATTTATAAAGTTCATTTAATATCATAAAAATATAATGATAGGTATTATTAATTTAGTGATATTACATGTAGTAAAATATCTTTGTATTACATATTTATTTGATAAAATAATATCGATAATAACAATAATAAATAACATTTGTATTATTTTGTAATAATAATAATTATTATTCTACTAATAAAAATATCAATATTTATATTTACTAAAAATAATTTTTATTAATAATAATACTAAAATGATAATAATAATGATATTTTATAATAACAATGATATTTCTATTAAAAATAATAATTTTAGTAAAAATGATAGTTTTAATATTAATAATACTTTTAATAATAATAATAATAATAATAATAATGATAAAAATAATGAAAATGATATTTTTATCTAAATCAATAACTTACAATATTTTTATTTCATCATGTTACTTATACTCATCATTTCCTAATTGGTTCGTTTAATAGCTTTTAGTGCTCTTTTATATCGTATTCATAATAATAATAATAATAATAATAATAATAGCAATCATAATAATTAAATGATACTAATATTAATTTTAATGATAATGATGCTAATAAGTATTATAATAATATTAATGATAATGCTAATAATTATAACAATAATGATAATATTAATAATAATTTTTAACGATAATAACAATAATAATAGTAATGACAATAACAATTTTTGATAATAATACATATATTAATAATGATAATAATAATAATAATAATAATAATAATAATAATAATAATAATAATAATAATAATAATTACTAAATAATGTTGAAATAGTTAAAATGTTGTAAAGCATGAATTGAATATCAAATAGGAATCTCTACTAACTTTTGTTTACACTCGTTAATCGGCACTTTGTCGTTACTTGTAAATCACTTTACCAATTATTCCGAATACCGTTAAAAAGGAAAGGTTTCCTAATTCAAAGTGGACCTCTCGACAGAGACTCGTAATCATACAATGTATTTGATAATTCAATCATCTGATATTATCTTTTAATTCCATCGATAATTATATTAAATATATTTTGAAACAAATACGGTCATGTGAAGTAATATACATTTAATGCTTTGTTAATATTCTCAAGTTATAATATATACATATCTATATAATTATATCTATTTATATATTGGTTCATGAATCATCGGAATTTGGTCGAGGTTAAATGAATGTATGAACATAGTTTAAAATTCTTGAGATTCATCATTACAGACTTCGCTTATCGTGTCGGAAACATATAAAGATTAAAGTTTAAATTTGGTCTAAAATTTACATCACCAGTGTTGGTGTATATTCGTCCAATTTGGCAAATGGAAATGTGTGTCCAAATGATAACAGGGTCTGAAGAAGGGTTAATTGAATATCGACAGGAAGACGATTGGTTCTTGCTTCCATTCATCTAACACCCCTGCTTTTCGTCGTTGCCCAGTGACCCATGAGTGAATCATGTACACATCAGCATCAGCTATGGTATTTGGGCTTACTTCTTCATCTTCTAGCTTGTTGGGGTGAGGAGCGATTGATTTCGTACCTTTAGATAGAGCCATTTGATCAAACCAAAATCGTCTAGCTTAAATAGATATTGTGTTGGAGTGCTTGATTAGGGAAAAAGAGTGGATCGAATGTTTTAACTCCAATAATTGTGTGAACCCCGATTTGAAATCTGGATTTCAAGGGCGTAAAACAATCGAATAGATTAACCTTATTCGATCGGAATCGAATAAGTTAATATCTTAGGGTGGAGATTAATTGTGATATCAACTGGAATCTTAATTGGAATTGTACTATCGACCGGACAGATGTTACTGTAATTAATTTGGGTAGAGTAACATTAATGCATCCAGTGTTGTTGAATGAATGATCTTGTTTGTGTATTTATAGATGTTTATGAGGGAATGGTGATGTGGCACATGTCCCTTTCATGGTTGTAACAAACTTTGCCAACCCCGAGGGTTGACGTGGCACACGTCCATTTCATGGGAATAATCGAGCAGATCCTAAAAAACTTTCCTAGATTCATGGGCTGACATGGCGTGCAGCTTATTTGTATGTTTGTTCTGCGATCAAGTACTCGCTCTGGGAAAATGCATTTACTCCGGGATGAGGTGTCTGTCTTGGGACAATGCACTTGTTCCGGAACAGCGTGCTTGTCCCGGGATGGTATCCTCATACCGGGCCAGGATATCCAAAATTGGGAAGCCGTGGTAGTTCCGGGAGGGTGGTGGTTTCGACCAGGTTATGACGGATGAATGCTTTGATCAATCAAGAAGGTTTTGCCTTGTGTTTATTCCAAGTGTTTCTTCATGGTATCTATTATGATCGGGCAAGATTGTAGCCGGTTTAACGGCACGCATATTTGTGTGTTAATATAGCTCTTGTCTTCTTCATGCTCTTGCATCCAGCTAAGTGATGCCAGTAGCCTGCATGCCTATCCGGGTTGGATTTTTACGTAGCGCCTCGGCTAACCTCTCTCCGTCTTGGTCCTTCCCGGGTGCGTACGTGAGTAACCTTCTGGTCAGGTTACTGAGGTGAGGTCGGGAAGATTTTCCAGGATGGGCTGCGCTGGGTAAACCCTAGTCGGGATGCTGCCAATTAGTGTGTTTTTGAGACAGATCATTATGCGTATCCTCACTATCCCTAGCAGAGAAGTTGTTCTCCCACCATCTAGATGGGTGGATGAGGAAAAACGTCGTGTTGGACTTGACCCTAAGATCAAAACCATGATAGATATAACTTTACCAAACCATGTGTTCAAACTGATTAAGGGAAAACTAACTGCTAAGGCCATTTTAGACAATCTTGATGTCACCTATGATGGTAAGGATGAAGTTAGACAAAACAAGATTATTGCCTTCAAAAGGGAATATCAGATGTTCTTTGCTTACTAAAGTGAGACCCTTAACAAACCTTCATTAGGTTTAACTCCTTAGTTGCTGACCTGGATAGTTTGAAAATCAAGTATACTGATTTTGAACAGGTCAACAAATTCATTGACTCATGGTCTACTAAATGGAAACTTGTCACTGACCCAATGAGAACCAGACAGACCTTAAACAACTTTGACATGTCATCTCTATATGGTACACTTTGGAATCATGAGAAGGCAGGAATAAAACTTGAACTTAATTTGAAAGAAAACTTTAAGTCCAAAATCTATAAAGTCAGATGATACTGCTCTTGTTGCTGCTGCTAAAAAGAAAGCTCAAAAAGCTTTACTGGTTCAAAAGATAATGGTAGAAGAAGAGGCAGCTGAAGATGATGAGGGTAGTGGTACTTGGTCTAAGGAAAACAATGATGATAATGATGTTGAAGGATTTGCTGAAGGTATGGCTTTACTGGCTAGGCAGTTCAAGAAATTCAACCATAGTAGGACTAGTAAGCCATACAAAGTGAGTAAGAAACCAAGTACTAGGTATGGTAGTAAGTCTGTCAAGGGCCCCAAATCTGAGTGTTACAATTGTGGGAAGGTAGGACACTTTGCATCTGAGTGCATGTCCAGAAAACCTTCATCACATGCTAACTCTTTTTCAAAAGCTAAAAAGTACAAGAACAAGTACAAAGCTATGAAGGCCCAGATGAAGGAGAATTCAAAGGCTTAGAAAATTGAAAAGAAACCAGTAAAGGTGCTAGTTGCTGAACAACATGATTAGGATGAAACCAGTTCATCTTCATCTTCTGATAGTGAAACTGATGAGGATTGTGCTGGTTATGTGTAACAACCCTGTTATTTCCGTTAAGCTTCGTTAACTGACGTTAAGTTATTTAACGGAACTTACTTAAATTTTGTGTATTTAATCTAATTAAATGTGATGTGGTAGCGTGGGGGTACGTGATAGTACTATATTTTACTACGAAATACGTTACAAATTACACAAGTTTTAATTATTTATTTACAAATGGGATATACCTAAACCTTGCTACAACACTATAGGCAGTGTACCTAATCGTAGAGTAGTATAGTTTTTAGTAAGTCAGGTTCGTTCCACAGGGAGCGGGCTTATTGCACACTATATTTTTAAACAACTATATTTGTACAAAATATATATAATTATATATAATAATATATAAAAGGGGGTTTACCGTTTAATGACCGGTTTGTCGATTTATATTTTAAGCGAAGCGTATAGTAAATGACGATATTTAAATAACAATATAAAATAAATAACAATAATTAAAATGACAATAAATAAAAGTACGAGGAAATATGAAATAAAATATATTATGCTTATTTAAACTTCCGTAATCATGATGTTTGACGTGTTGATTTTTAGTTTATTCCCATGGGTTAATTGTCCTTTGTCCTGGATTATTTAATATGTCCGTCTGGTTTTTGTCCATAACAGTCCATCAGTCATAAATATAAAGTGCGAGTATCCTCGTCAAATTATCCTTATATCCGAAGTTAAATATTCCAACTAATTGGGGACTTAAACTGTAACAAGGTTTTAGTACTTTGTTTAATAATTACACCAGGATATCGACTGCGTGTAATCCAAGGTTTTAATACTTTGTTATCAATTATTCCAAGTGTCCTTGTACATAATTTCACTCCTGTTTTAATAATTCCATAGACTATTAATCCATTCCCGTGTCTGGTTAAATGAACGATTATTCGTACATATAAATATCCCGCCCATCGTGTCCGATTGAGTGTATATGGTTATTTATAGGGACGTCCAATTGTAAATCTTTATATTAAAATTAACAAACTATCATTTAGTTAAACAAATATAAAGCCCATTAATAGCCCATAGTCTAATTTCCACAAGTGTCGTTCTTTTGTCCAAACCCTAATTATGGTACAAAGCCCAATTACCCCATTTTAAATATTTAGCACAATATCACGATTACTTCAATTTAAATAAGCATAATAACAACTTAGTTACGAGACATTAATTTAAAAAGGAGAACATAACTTACATTGAGTATTTATCGCGTAGTGTTACACAGACAGAATTTCGACTTCAAAAACCTGTAAAATAACCTTTACATAACCCGAACTAATCTAATATAAAACTACCCTATACTATATATATTATATATATTTATTTATTTATTACAGAGTATTATTATTATTATTTATTATATTAAACTCGGCAGAATGCATGGCCTTTTATCGGGATTTATGATTTTTCAAACTCCGCGAGTCGTGGAGTTTTTGGCCTTCAAACTCCGCGAGTCGTGGAGTTTGATTTTCCAGCTCACATCAATTTGGATCTTAGCTTTTCCGACATAATATATAAATAAATATAATATATAAATAATTAATATAATTATTTATATATTATATTATATTCTTGTGCATAGTAGACTTGTAATTTTTAGTCCGTTGCGTCGGACGTTGATAGTTGACTCATGTCCCGATTCCGGATTTTCGAACGTCCTTGCGTACTATTTTATATCGTGTACTTTGCGTTTTGTAACTTGTACTCTTGTCATTTTTAGACGTTTCTCATCAATAAATTGAACCTTTTGAATTGTATCTTGTACATTTGAGCTTTTTGGACGTTTGTGTCTTCAAATCTTCGTTTTCGCCTTTTGTCTTCGCACTTATTTAATATAAACGATTACAACTTACAATAGGAAAATTACAACTAAATAATTTACATATTGGGAGGATATTGCTACTAAATATATGTTCATTTGGAGCACTATCAAATATCCCCGCACTTGAACGTTGCTTGTCCTCAAGCAATACAGAACTTGAAATTAAATCACACGAATCACTTCTTTATTCTTCACACTTTATACATCAGTGATTTTGATACGGCGGTATAAACAGTGATAGTAACGATGTGGTTTACAGTCCCACATGACTATAAAAATTTAGATCCTTTAAGGAAATTAGATCTTTATGAAAATATTTGATCTTTTAAAAATTAAATCTAGCTTTTACCCTAGATAAGTTTTGCGGAATAACCCTTCACCGGTGTTTGCAAATTCTTTTTGTGGGTTTGGTGGGTTTCAGATTTGAAAATTTTAGCTCAACACTTATTGTTTTGTGTCACCCACTTGCTAACCTTGTATTAGGAAAGCAACACGTCCAGTTTACTTGTCCCGTATATTACCTTTCGGTAAACTACCATCCGGTTGTAAAGGAAAGCGATGAACAAGCAACTGTTAAGGCAATGTCTAATGACATGCATTTGATTATGGTCTATATCATGTCGGATGCTAGTACTATCCTTTGTAGGAGCAATAGTAAGATCATCCTATAATTTTTTCGGTCTGGCACAAGGTCCTGTCTTCGACCATGCTATGCAACCACCGTTCTTACGGTTGACACCCGATTTGGTTCAGGTGACCTAATGAATTCCAGGTGAATTCCTAGGATTTTACGTTCAATGGTAATGAACGCATTGAAAATAGGTTTTCAGAAAACAAATCGGTTTTAATTTTGATCAAAATATTTTCTCGTTCAAGCTCGAGTTTAGATATCATTGAATTCTATGAGTTAGTAATTCTCAATCTTTAAGGTCAATCTCAAGGATTGAGTAATATCAGGCTTAAAAGCTGATTTTTAATCTTTAAGGAGATTATCCTTTCTGGAGATCTGATTCATTGGTCTTATCAAGCTAATTTGCACGGTGTCCCCCCATTGTACGAGATAAATCCTTCTCATGGTTAGGATAAATCTGACCACTTGGCGACCCTGTTTGATGCTGAGGTCCGTGGATTTCCTGCTGATTTTAGTGATGACTTTTCTAGATTTTTCGTCAACCTACAGCTGGTCTGGATGACAACTTCTTGACCTAAATCAAGAAGCGCGTGTCTTTTTCGAAAGACTTTACTTCCTTTTAATGATAGAATTGATTCATCGTGTAGATCCATCTTTTCTTTTCTTTCATCGGGTAAAATAGTTAATTTAGTCCAAAATAAAAGCACCTGCAATAAACTTTACAGAAACATGTGCTAGATAGTTTTTAATTGAATAACTAGGTACATTCTCCCCACACTTAGTTTCTTACTTTGCCTTTTTATTCTTAAATAAATAAATTCAAGCGTTTTAGGGTGTTTCTCAATTTATGTCCTTTCCGAGGTAACGATAATTTCGGTATTAACACCTAATTTTCACCGTTCATAAATATATATAAACATGATTTTAAATTCATTTAGTTGAAAAATTTTCAAATTTTCATAAAATTTGGCATATAAACCCGAGAGAATTTATAACCCTTCCCCACACTTGAGATCATGCAATGCCCTCATTTGCATGAAATCAGACTCTAATTATAAATTCATGAGGGTGATTAGTGTAGAAAAGTGATTGAAAATACCCAGTTTGTAATTACAAAGCTCGTCAAATGATAGATGGCGCGCCTCATCGTTCATTCCTTCTTGTTTTATCACACATGTTTTTCTTCAAAAATGGTTGCTTTTCTGAACTGTTTGCTAATATTTGAAAATGCGTCTTTTACCCTTACTTATTATGCATGTTTATTTAACGAGTTATGCACTAACCCGAACCCCTAATTTAACGTTAAGTGGGGTTAGACTTCCCCATACTTAGCTTACGACATGTGAAGTCGGTAGAATAAGTTCCACGAATTAAAATAGTGAGCCAGTTATTTACATCTCGGGTGGTGTATAATATATCAATGGGTTTAAAGTTTAGAACCACCCGATCGTCACTACTTAATCCTTTTTTAAGTGTAGCTTTTAGTAAATGGATATGTCTCTTTTCTGGTTCTTGGTCAAATGGATCGATATACACCGACATATATATATTATAGGGTGGACAATTCCTAACATTTCCTTCCTTTTATTCTCGGGATTAAAGTTTTCACCTCTATTACCCAATTGGGTGAAATTCGAGGTATCAATATCTATTACAGCTTGTAGTTCATCTTTGGTAGTTGACTCGTCTATTGAGAATATTGGGTTGGAAGATTGTGGAATCGTGAATTTCGGGATCAAAGCAAATTCTTCTTCATTAATGGTACTTATTGGTCTCACCATTTTGGTCTCGGGGGTAAAATTTTCAACGTTATCATTTTCCCAAGAGTACCAATTTGTCACCCTTACTTCTTCTTCATTTATTGATTGATCGATGATTTCGTTGGTAGAGGTTAATGTGTCGATATGTTGTGAAATTGGTAAAACTGAATAAAAAGTATCATCGGGATAATTGGTGATTTCGGAGCTCTCGAATTCATCAAAATTCGATGATATGAGATTTTCTTGCACAATACTCCTCAGATCAACATCTGTGTAGTCTGATAGAGTTTCAGCTTGCCAGTTTACAAACTCTCTCATTTGTTCATTTTGAGCATTGAGTTCTTCGAGTTTGATTTTTATATTGTCTAATAAATTTTCAGACACGTAATTTTCCTCGTCTACTGGTTATTGAGTTTGGATATATTCTTGAGAATAATCCCAATTTGAATTGTATTCCTCATAATCATTCCATTCAGGTTCCATGGGAGCGTAATTTTCCATAGGAACGTAATAATAACATTCCCATGTTGAGTGATAATCTCCACAGATTTCACAACCAGTTATTGTTTTGTCATTCGTGATCCAAGATTGACCGAACGAATTGTCATCAACACTCGGTTGAGAGTATTGATTTCGTATGTCGTAAAGAGTTTTCAAAATATCTTCGAGACTTTTCATAATGCGCTTATTACCAAATTTTAATTATCCTATTAGTTATAAATATAAAAATTATATAAGTTATCAAATTAATAGACTTTTCTGCTTTTGCCCACGTTTCGAAAAGCCAATAGATGCAGCAGGGAGCCAGAACCCTTTAAATCGGAAACTCACAACTCAGCCACTAACAAATCCAACTATTACTACGAAGCAGAAAATTTAGATGTCTATCAATTTAACAATTTAAAATAATTTTTCGTTTGGAATTTTAGAGAAGAAGTAGAGAAAATTTCTAAGTCTTAAAAACTAGCGTGTCGAGAAATAAGAAAGAAAAAAAGTGCGCGTCGAAAGACGTCGAAAAATAAAAATAAGAAAATAGCGCGTCGTAACTTAAAAGGTACTAAAATTTATAAACAGCGTCGCAAAATTCTAAAGCACCTAAATCTTAGTCTAAAGAAAAAGCACTTAAGGGATTTTACGGCAAAGCCTAAAAATCTAAAAATAAAAATAAGCTACGGCAAAATACTAGAACTTACAACTAGCTAAGAACAAATAAAAATACAAATATTACGATTAAATGATAAAAAGATACAAAAATAAAAATAGGCTAAAAGTTGTAAAAAGTACAATTTTTATAAAAATATTATTTTTATATTATTTATTTTATAAAACTATTAAGTTTATAAATTAATTAAACTTATAAACAAAAAATACAAAATAAATAATAAAACTAAACTAATTATTATAAAAATATAACCCTAATTAGGGTTTAATTTAAATAATAATAATAAAAATCCGTAATTAATGCTGATTCAGGGCTTCTGTGTGACCCGTGTTAGACGGCTCCGCGAGTCGCGGTGATCCCAGTTCAAAACCTCCGCAAGTCACGGAGGTTGCAGGTCCAAAAGAGGTGCAGGTCAAATTCGTGTAGGTTCAGGTTTATATATATATTTTGTTTTTATTTTTAATTTAAATAAGATATTTATATAAATTAAATAAAACTTGTCTTTAAAAACTAAAATAAAAGTAATTTATAATTTTGTAAATAGAAATCTAAAAATAAATAAATTATATATATTTATATTTTTTTCGGTTTTTTTTTAATTTTATATTGTTTTTCTAAAAATATATTTATACAAATATATATTAAAAATATAGCGTTTCGCCGAGTTCCCCGGTAGCGGCGCCAAAAACTTGATGTGGTAGCGTGGGGGTACGTGATAGTACTATATTTTACTACGAAATACGTTACAAATTACACAAGTTTTAATTATTTATTTACAAATGGGATATACCTAAACCTTGCTACAACACTATAGGCAGTATACCTAATCGTAGAGTAGTATAGTTTTTAGTAAGTCCGGTTCGTTCCACAGAGAGCGGGCTTATTGCACACTATATTTTTAAACAACTATATTTGTACAAAATATATATAATTATATATAATAATATATAAAAGGGGGTTTACCGTTTAATGACAGGTTTGTCGATTTATATTTTAAGCGAAACGTATAGTAAATGACGATATTTAAATAACAATATAAAATAAATAACAATAATTAAAATGACAATAAATAAAAGTACGAGGAAATATGAAATAAAATATATTATGCTTATTTAAACTTCCGTAATCATGATGTTTGACGTGTTGATTTTTAGTTTATTCCCATGGGTTAATTGTCCTTTGTCCTGGATTATTTAATATGTCCGTCTGGTTTTTGTCCATAACAGTCCATCAGTCATAAATATAAAGTGCGAGTATCCTCGTCAAATTATCCTTATATCCGAAGTTAAATATTCCAACTAATTGGGGACTTAAACTGTAACAAGGTTTTAGTACTTTGTTTAATAATTACACCAGGATATCGACTGCGTGTAATACAAGGTTTTAATACTTTATTATCAATTATGCCAAGTGTCCTTGTACATAATTTCACCCCTGTTTTAATAATTCCATAGACTATTAATCCATTCCCGTGTCCGGTTAAATGAACGATTATTCGTACATATAAATATCCCGCCCATCATGTCCGATTGAGTGTATATGGTTATTTATAGGGACGTCCAATTGTAAATCTTTATATTAAAATTAACAAACTATCATTTAGTTAAACAAATATAAAGCCCATTAATAGCCCATAGTCTAATTTTCACAAGTGTCGTTCTTTTGTCCAAACCCCAATTATGGTACAAAGCCCAATTACCCCATTTTTAATATTTAGCCCAATATCACGATTACTTCAATTTAAATAAGCATAATAACAACTTAGTTACGAGAAATTAATTTAAAAAGGAGAACATAACTTACATTGAGTATTTATCGCGTAGTGTTACACGGACAGAATTTCGACTTCAAAAACCCGTAAAATAACCTTTACTTAACCCGAACTAATCTAATATAAAACTACCCTATACTATATATATTATATATATATTTATTTATTAATTTATTACAGAGTATTATTATTATTATTTAGTATATTAAACTCGGCAGAATGCATGGCCTTTTATAGGGATTTCTGATTTTTCAAACTCCGCGAGTCGTGGAGTTTGATTTTCCAGCTCACATCAATTTGGATCTTAGCTTTGCCGACATAATATATAAATAAATATAATATATAAATAATTAATATAATTATTTATATATTATATTATATTCTTGTGCATAGTAGACTTGTAATTTTTAGTCCGTTGCGTCGGGCGTTGATAGTTGACTCATGTCCTGATTCCGGATTTTCGAACGTCCTTGCGTACTATTTTATATCGTGTACTTTGCGTTTTGTAACTTGTACTCTTGTCATTTTTAGACGTTTCTCATCAATAAATTGAACCTTTTGAATTGTATCTTGTACATTTGAGCTTTTTGGACGTTTGTGTCTTCAAATTTTCGTTTTCGCCTTTTGTCTTCGCACTTATTTAATATAAATGATTACAACTTACAATAGGAAAATTACAACTAAATAATTTACATATTGGGAGGATATTGCTACTAAATATATGTTCATTTGGAGCACTATCAAAATGCATACTTAGTTTTTTGAGGACTACTATTATTAATATGAGAATATATAGAAAACTTATTTCATGTTTTGAAATATTGAGAAAACGATACGGTTTTGAAAACTGCAACAGAGGTCCCGCGAGACTGCGAAATGTTAATTTTAAGAAAATAATTATTTTTAACACTTATTCACTTTGATAAAAACATATTTAATTTATTATATATTTAATGAATTAAACATGGTGGGATGCGTTTTAACGATCGGTTAACGTTCCGGGAACTCAGTACGGTTAACGGCAACTAGAAAAGAACCACACTTTGTGAACAAGCAAGCCAAAACATAATATAATTCACTTTTAATAATTATTTGATATTATTATTATGTTTTAAAAATACTTTCAATTTATTAGAATTTTTATAGATTAAAAACGCTAAAAATTAACGTTTAGCGATTCGGTTCGCGTTTTCGGCTAACAAAACATAATGGGTACACTTAGGAAACTTGTCTAGCAACATGTGAGAGCCCAATGATTTTTTATTTCAGCCCTTGGTCGAAATTTACAAGAGGAGGCCCATCTTTGATTTATTTTGGGCTTATGGGGTACTAGTACTTGCAATTAGACCCTAACTAATCTTTAAACCTAATTTAATCAAAAAAAAAAGATTTCATTCAACCCCTACCTCACATCCATGACTATGATCAGCCCCCAACACCCTCTACATGTCGACATCTTCATCATACTCAATCACCATCAATTTTTGCTTGTTTTCTCTTGCACTCTACACGAACGTTGTTGCTTTTATTTTCCTCTACACATTGATATAAGCAATTTGATCTCTAGAGGTATAAAACTATAAACCCTAAATTTATAAATCTGATTTTTGTTAGATTTCATAGTGTATGTTATTCTATTGCTCAATCCATTGTGTGTGTACATGTTATTAGTCGTTAATTTGCTCGGTTTAGGTGTTTTGATTGAAAACCGAATTGATAAAGCATTATAATGATATTATGGACATATTTTCTGTAAATAATAAGTATCTAGATGGAAAGGGCTTGAAAAATTAATAACTTTGCTCGCTTGAATCGCAGGATTTCGTTTTGTATAGCCTAAGTTATGATCATTTGAAGTTTCGGTATGTAATTATGCAATAAAATGAAAACTGCAACTTATGTGTTTTGAATTGGCTTATGAACTAATTCTATATGGATATAGAATTTAAAAACACATAATTGGATTTGTGAATGTCTTTTTATGACTACTTGAATGTTTGCGGTAAAACGTGTTGACTAGTAATATGTTCATGGACCAAACAACCATTTAACATGCTTTTTGATAACCAAGATTTTGTATTCTGTAAAGTGCATGATTAGTACTTGACATTTCATATAGACTTCACATGCTAAATGTTTCTAGATGTTTGTATATTCGACCCCAAAAATGACTACCTGAACGGGATCGAATCTGTCTATTTTAAACAAATAATTGTCTAGCATGAAGTAGAAGTTGAATTGGACTTTGTACTTCTGGTATATTGTTGTATGTATAATGCTTAGAATATCTTGTTTACATGTCTAGCTCTGAAAGTCTTATTTGATATGTGTTATATGCGCGTCGAAACCAAATGTCTAGATTCTGTCTAAATCAGAAAGTCCGTGAAGTTGGTTAAAACTGTACAAATTGGCTACATAGTTTTCTTTAATTATTATACCATTGATAATCTGAGGTGTTTAGAGTCATCTCCAATTTTCTATTTGTTAATTTCTATTTTCTAGATTAAATGAGAATTAAAATGTAACTGATGCGCAAACAGAAACTGAACTTGAATGTTTTGCATGCTACGTGAGTTTTAGGAATCGTATGATTGCGTGCTTGATCTTTTTAGAAAGATTATAACATGAACTTATGATATGGAGTTGTTCATAATTGTTTGATATGTCATTTGTGAACTATGATTGTCCGATTGCATGACAATTGTGAAAATGTACGATAGCTAAACTAGTAAACGTTATTTGACTAAACGACTATATGAAACTTATGAGTTGGCCTTGGTTTGATGTTATGATAACAATGGCATGATCTAGTAATATGGTTGACTTTGGTTGACCACTTTGACCAAGTTTGACTTTTGGGTTGACTTGCATGACTGGTTGACTTATGTGTTGACTTTTACTTATAAACGCGTTGGTTTGAGCACTAGGACAACATGTACACTATGGATATAACATAGTGTGATATTATAAACTTATGTGAACGATCTAATTGATTAGGTTACACTTTACAATTTTAAATCGTCCGGTCTACGTACTACATTCGACTAAGCTTTTACTATGCAAACAAGGTGAGTCTACAGTCCCTCTTTTTACATGTTTTTTGGGATGAGAATACACGCTGATTACCTTTACGATATTACAAATACTTTTACGTTTGACACGAGTACTATTATACCTGTTGAGTTTGTTCAGAATTTCTCTAGCTTGAATACTTTAAATACCTTCGGGTAAGCGCAAATTAGATGGACGGATTTGTTAGGTTAAGCAAACCTCACCCAACATTATTAACTGTGGTGCATTTAATTTAAACTATAAGTACACTCTAACAAGTGTATACAATTTATGGGGTAAGGATAAGTGTAGTTATATACTATACGTCGGTCTTAGTTAGTATTCAAGTGCTCATTGTGGTATGTACATTTTTGTAACGCTTGGGTTGTGCTTATTGAAATCTCGTGGTCAAATGCGAATGAACTATTTTTTTGAATAATGTTTTTCAGATGTTATTTTACATTACCTAAATCTGTAGTTTACAAACAAGAGAAATAAAACTTGACATGATATTGTCTACCAACATTTGAAATAGGACACAGTGCTGTCTACAAACTTTAAATATGAAACCTTTGTGGTCACATACATTGCAATTTGTTACTTAAACTTGTGTTTTACAAGCAGGAGAAACAAAATATTTTTGAAAGTCATATACAGCTGAAACTTGACATTGATGTTCACAGATAGACAAAAACTTGACAAATGTTATCTACAAACTTTTAATATTAAACCTTAGTGGTCTTTCGCTAATAAACGTTTTCTGTAAATCGTTTCTTAAACATACTAAATTGTTTACTTAAACCTGTAGATTCACTCAACATTATTGTTTACACCTTTTGCGTGTTATTTATCAGGTATTTATTGTTTTCGCTGTAGATATTTGGTGTTATATATAGAAGTCAAGTCATGTGCTGGGACCAGAGTTAACATTGCAGTTGATGGATTTTGACGGGGTGTTAAATTATGCTACTGGTAAAAAGCTGTGTTTGATGGCCAGAGAGGTTGAGGAGTTTGATGAGGAAGATAGTGGTAGTACATTTTTGGCCGATATGAGGGAAGCTGATCTGAAAAAGGATTCACCTCAATGGAAATCCGAAATGTTGTATAAGGTTTTTAAATTTTGAACTTATACTGATGATGAAAAAGCTGAAATGTTTGACTATCTGAGAATTGACTTATGCAGAGACAACAAATGTGAAGAAGTTTTTAAAACTGATATTAAATCTTTAAATGAAAAACTTAAAAGCAAGATTGACGAAATTAAAATCTTGAAAGATGAAATCTCCAAACTTGAAAAACAGAATTTTGCTTTAAAGTCGCTTCACTCTGAGGCACCAGAAGTTAAGAACCATCTTAATGAGCTTAAAAAGGTTGTTGCTTCATGGTGTACATCTGCTCAACGCACTGCCAAATGTGTTAATGAGTAGGTGCCAGTCCAAGTAGAAGCTTTCTTTGCCGGTGACTACTGCTGCTGCTACTCATGCAGAAGTTGCATTTATAGACCCTATTCTTGAAACTAATTATGAAGTTGTCTTGCCAAACACCTTTACTAAGATAGTTAAGGGTAAAAAGGTCTTATCAAATAAATTTGTTTGACCTACAGTGTCCCCACCATCGTCCATGAAAGAAATCTTGGAGAGTGAAGTTAAAGCTAAGGAAGTCAGTATTTCAAATGATGAGATTATTGATCCCTCAAGCATTTACTACATGTCTCCTAAAGAAAGACAAATAAAGAAAGAGATAACTGAAAATAATCGAATAAATTCAAAATCAGTTAAATCTTCAAGTTGTCTGAATGGTGAGCCAGCTGCTGAAATTCATACTGGTCAACCAGTAACAACAGATGAACCAGTAAATCCTTATATTGATAAGTCTGAAGTGACTACTAAGACCCACACTGGTCAACCAGTAGCAGCAGACAAATCAGTAACTTCCCACACTGGTAAGTCAAAAAATAAAGGCAAAGCTGTAAACCACAACCACAGTACTGGTTCCAAGTAGAAAGCTGCCAATAAGGGAAAAGCTAAAATGGACAATAATATAGAATCTAGTGCTGGGTCATCTATCACTGATATACTGACTGTGAAGCTCAACCAGCTGCTACTGGCTGTTACTCCATGCCAGCATCAGAACTAGTCACCCAGTACATCTACTGCCAACCTGCTACCGAGAAAAAGAGTGAGAAAATGTTACAAATGTGGCAGCAAAGCTCACTTGTCCAACCAGTGTACTCAAACCTTGACCCCCACTGCTACTGCTCCTCCAAGCAAACCAGCAGTATGGAAGAAAGCATCAAAGATGACTCTTCCAAGATCCATCCTTGGATGGGTTCCTAAAAAGAACTAATCTTTAAGCTACTGTACAGGGCATTCGAAACAAACAAATATGGTATTTCGATAGGGGTTGTTCGAGACATATGACCAGATGTAAATCCCTGCTGATGGACTATCAAGAAAAAGATGGTCCAGTTGTTTCAAATGGAGATAGTTGGGTTACACAAAGGGTTTTGATACTTTAACAAATAGGAATGTTAAATTCACCAATGTAGCATATGTCGTTAGGCTTAAACACAATTTACTCAGCATAAGCAAACTGGCAAAAAAAAAAAAGATAGTCCAATTCAGAAGGAAAAATTGTACTATTTTTGATAAGACAGGGAAGCCACTGCTGACAGCTAAAAGACATGAGAACATGTATCAAATTGACATGAACACAACAGTCACAACAACTGATACTTGTTTTTATTAAAAGGCAGCAGACAACATCAAGTGGTTATGGCACAAGAGACTCTCACATCTCAACTTTAAAGATATTCCTAAACTCTCAAGTAAAAGTTTATTGTCTGGACTACCCACCATGTCTTATGTGAAGGACAGATTGTATCACTGATGTTAAGCGAGGTGTATATAAAATAGTTATTAATTTTAGCAGGAAAAACTATTAAATACGATACAATTTTACACAAGATATTTATTTATTTATAGAATGGATATACTTAAACCTTGCTACAACACTTATAGGTAGTGTACCTAATCGTACAGTAGTGTAGTTTTTAGTAAGTCCGGTTCGTTCCACAGAGAAATCTTTAAACAAAGCTCAACGCTATATTAGTTTACTTTTATAAAAATACAAACATATATATAAGTAATATTATTATTATAAAGGGGGGTTTTTACCGTTTAATGACCGGTTTGTCGATTTTAAGACTTTAGTCGCAGTTAAAACCTAATGTAAAATATTAAATAAATAAAATACTTAATTTAAAGCGTAAAGTAAATAACGATAATGAAATTGCGAATAATAAAAGTGCGGTAAAATAAACTTACGATAATTAAAAAGTACGATAATTAAAAGTGCGATTAAATAACAATAAATAAAAGTGCGATAATTAGAAGTGCAATTAAATATAAAATAAAGGAAATTAAATATGAAATAAAAGAATTATGCTTATTTAAACTTCCGTAATCATGATGTTTGACGTGTTGATTTTAGTTTTATGCCCATGGGTTAATTGTCCTTTGTCCTGGATTATTTAATATGTCCGTCTGGTTTTTGTCCATAACAGTCCATCAGTCATAAATATAAAGTGCGAGTGTCCTCATCAAATTATTCTTATACCCGAAGTTAAATATTCCAACTAATTGGGGATTCGAATTGTAACAAGGTTTTAATACTTTGTTTAATGAATACACCAGGTTATCGACTGCGTGTAAACCAAGGTTTTACTACTTTGTTAACAATTACACCAATTACCCTTGAATGTAATTTCACCCCTGTTTTAATTATTCTAGTGGCTATTAATCCATTCCCGTGTCCGGTTAAATGAACGATTATTCGTACATATAAATACCCCGCCCATCGTGTCCGATCGAGTGTATATGGTAATTTATAGGGACGCCCAATTGTAAATCTTTATATTAACATTAACAAACTATCATTTAGTTAAACAAATATAAAGCCCATTAATAGCCCATAGTCTAATTTCCACAAGTGTCGTTCTTTTGTCCAAACCCCAATTATGGTACAAAGCCCAATTATGGTACAAAGCCCAATTACCCAATTTTAGTAATTAGCCCAACATCATGATTACTTCATTTTAAATAAGCATAATAATAACTTAGCTATGAGACATTAATGTAAAAAGGTTGAACATAACTTACAATGATTAAAAATAGCGTAGCGTTACACGGACAGAATTTCGACTTACACCCTTACAACATTCGCTAACATACCCTTATTATTAGAATTATAATTAAAATTAAAATTAAAATATAAATTATATATATATATTTTACGTATATATGAGAGAAGAGAGAAATAGAATATGAAAAATGATCAGAATTCGGTTTTCTTCATAATAGAACCACCAGCTGCTATATCTATGTCTTTTCTTGTAGTGATGTCGCATCCTTGGTAGAATATTTGTACTATTTGACAGGTGTCTAAACCATGTTGCGGACATCCTCTTAACAACTTTCCATATCTTGTCCACGCCTCATATAGAGTTTCATTTGGTTTCTGTGTGAACGTAACAATTTCTGCTTGAAGTCTTACGGCTTTAGATGCAGGAAAGAATTGTTTAAGAAATTTGTCAATTAAAACATCCCATGTATCAATCGCTCCTTCAGGTAACGATTCCAACCAATCTTTGGCTTCTCCCTTTAAAGTCCAGGGAAATAACATGAGATATATCTGTTCATCCTCCACTTCTCGTATTTTAAATAGTGTGCAGATCCTATTAAAGGTACGTAGATGTTCATTTGGATCTTCCTTCGGCGCACCACTAAATTGGCATTGATTAGTCACCATGTGTAGAATTTGTCCTTTGATTTCATAATCTGGCGCATTAATGTCTGGATGAGTAATTGCGTGACCTTGGCCAGTGCGTTTAGCTCTCATTCGGTCTTCCATACTTAGAGGTTCCAGATTCTCCATAATTGAATTTGTTGAATCGGTATCACTAGATGATTCTGATTTAATGGTTCGTTCCTCAACAATCTCTGTTTTGAATGATTGGTGGTTCCGGAGGAAAGTTTAATGGTTCAGGATCTACGAACCGTTCCTGAATATTCTCCGGATTCTCAATTGTGAGGTTGGGTTCAAAAAATGGATTATCAGAAATTTGAACTGAAGTACTTGGTCGACTGGATGACGATTCTAAAGAAAAATCAACGGCGGTTATATTTGCTAAATGTCTTGATCTAGTTACAGGTGGTGAACGTACAAAAGGTGATGAACGTCTTGCTCAGTGCATTCACTGAATATCCTATTAGTTTTTAAAAGGAAAGAAAAATTATAATAAGTTATCCAATTAATAGACTTTTCTGATTTTGCCCACGTTTCGAATAGCCAAAAGATGCAGCAGAGGGGCAGGATTCGTTTGGTCTCAATATAATTGAGGACTGTTTGGCTCCAATAACCCGGTCCACGTACAAATCCAACTATTACTACGAACCAGAAAATTTTGATGTCTATTAATTTAACAACTTAAAATAAATTTTCGTAATTTTAAGAAATTTAGATAAGAAGTAGAAAAAATTCTAAGTCCTAAAAACTAGAATGGCGAGAAATAAGAGAGAAAAAGAGTTCGTCGCAAAAGGTCGAAAAAAAATGGTTGAAAAATAAAAGGTGACGGAAAAATAAAAGAAACTTATAAAAACTTAAAAATACTTGACTAACCTAACCTTATTACTACAACTAACTTAAAATTATAATCGCAAATTGAAATTACTGATTGGAATGATAATTGATACATAGTAAAAGGTCTAAAAATATTAAAGTTTACAAGGAAAAACTAAATCCCAAATGGAAATAACTTAAAAAGAAACTAAAACTTAAAAAGGCGTCGCAAAATTCTAAAGCACCTAAATCTTAGTCTAAAGAAAAAGCACTTAAGGAATTCTACGGCAAAGCCTAAAAATCTAGGAGTAAAAATAACTATAGCAAAAACTAAGTTTAAAATTAAATATGAGCTAAAAATACAAATATTACGCTACAACGATTAAAAAGGTACAAAATATAAAAATATACAAAAAGTTGTAAAAATTACAATTTTTATAAAAATATTATTTTTATATTATTTATTTAATAAAACTACTAATTTTACAATTTAAATAAATTAATTAAACTAAAAATACAAATTAATTAAAAAGTAAAAGTTAAAATAAAACTAATAATAATAATAATAATTATTAGGGTTAAATAATAATAATAATTAATTAATACCCGTAATTAATGCTAAATTAGGGCTTTTTGTCGCCTGTCAGAAAGGCTCCGCGAGTTGCGGTAATTAAAACTTCAAACCCCGCGACTCGCGGGGTTTCAAATTTCAGCTGACAGATTTGAATTTTTACGCGTTTTTTTTTATTTATTTTTTTTTTTATTTTCTGTTTTCTGTTTTTAAATAAATAAAAGATTTTAAAATAAAACTTATATTTTTATAAACTAAAATAAAAATAAAGAAACTTATAAAACTTAAATATTTAACAAAATCTTAAAAATACTTATATTTTTGTTTTTCTTTTTATATTTTTCGAATATTTAAAACGTATTTTTACAAAACGAATTTTAATAAAAGTAAACAAAAAATCTTTTTTTTTTTTATATTAGCGTTCCGCTTTCGGCGTTTAAGAGTGTTCCCCGGCAGCGGCGCCAAAAATACTTGATGTTAAGCGAGGTGTATATAAAATAGTTATTAATTTTAGCAGGAAAAACTATTAAATACGATACAATTTTACACAAGATATTTATTTATTTATAGAATGGATATACTTAAACCTTGCTACAACACTTATAGGCAGTGTACCTAATCGTACAGTAGTGTAGTTTTTAGTAAGTCCGGTTCGTTCCACAGAGAAATCTTTAAACAAAGCTCAACGCTATATTAGTTTACTTTTATAAAAATACAAACATATATATAAGTAATATTATTATTATAAAGGGGGGTTTTTACCGTTTAATGACCGGTTTGTCGATTTTAAGACTTTAGTCGCAGTTAAAACCTAATGTAAAATATTAAATAAATAAAATACTTAATTTAAAGCGTAAAGTAAATAACGATAATGAAATTGCGAATAATAAAAGTGCGGTAAAATAAACTTACGATAATTAAAAAGTACGATAATTAAAAGTGCGATTAAATAACAATAAATAAAAGTGCGATAATTAGAAGTGCAATTAAATATAAAATAAAGGAAATTAAATATGAAATAAAAGAATTATGCTTATTTAAACTTCCGTAATCATGATGTTTGACGTGTTGATTTTAGTTTTATGCCCATGGGTTAATTGTCCTTTGTCCTGGATTATTTAATATGTCCGTCTGGTTTTTGTCCATAACAGTCCATCAGTCATAAATATAAAGTGCGAGTGTCCTCATCAAATTATTCTTATACCCGAAGTTAAATATTCCAACTAATTGGGGATTCGAATTGTAACAAGGTTTTAATACTTTGTTTAATGAATACACCAGGTTATCGACTGCGTGTAAACCAAGGTTTTACTACTTTGTTAACAATTACACCAATTACCCTTGAATGTAATTTCACCCCTGTTTTAATTATTCTAGTGGCTATTAATCCATTCCCGTGTCCGGTTAAATGAACGATTATTCGTACATATAAATACCCCGCCCATCGTGTCCGATCGAGTGTATATGGTAATTTATAGGGACGCCCAATTGTAAATCTTTATTTTAACATTAACAAACTATCATTTAGTTAAACAAATATAAAGCCCATTAATAGCCCATAGTCTAATTTCCACAAGTGTCGTTCTTTTGTCCAAACCCCAATTATGGTACAAAGCCCAATTATGATACAAAGCCCAATTACCCAATTTTAGTAATTAGCCCAACATCATGATTACTTCGTTTTAAATAAGCATAATAATAACTTAGCTACGAGACATTAATGTAAAAAGGTTGAACATAACTTACAATGATTAAAAATAGCGTAGCGTTACACGGACAGAATTTCGACTTACACCCTTACAACATTCGCTAACATACCCTTATTATTAGAATTATAATTAAAATTAAAATTAAAATATAAATTATATATATATATATATATATATATATATCGTATGGATAGAGAGATGAGAGAAATAGAATATGAAAAATGATCAGAATTCGGTTTGCTTTATAGCCAGAGTTGAAATTTGGGGCTCCGCGACTCGCGGTGAAAACCTCTTCAAACTCCGCGAGTCGCGGAGGTTACTTTTACAGCTCAGTCCTTGGAGTTTTTCTCTGCCGACGGTTTTTTATTTATAAATATAATATATATATAATTAATATAATTAATTATATATTATATTATATTTATATACATAGTTAACTTGTAATTTTTAGTCCGTTGCGTCGAGCGTTAAGAGTTGACTCTGGTCCCGGTTCCGGATTTTCGAACGTCCTCGCGTACAATTTAATATCTTGTACTTTGCGTTTTGAAACTTGTACTCTTGTAATTTCGAGACGTTTCTTATCAATAATTGGAACCTTTTTGATTGTCTTTTGTACTTTTGAGCTTTTTGGTCGTTTGCGTCTTCAATTCGTCGAATCTGTCTTTTGTCTTCACCTTTTATTATTTAAACGAATATCACTTGTAAATAGAACAATTGCAACTAAAAGCTTGTCTTTCTTGAGGAATAATGCTATGAAATATATGTTCGTTTTTAGCATTATCAATCACAGCTGTGAAAAGGGAAAGCATCACCATGCTTCATTCAAGTCAAAGCAGATTTCATCTATTTAAAAGCCATTTCACCTACTTCATGTGGATCTTTTTCATCCTGTTAATGTTAACATCTGTAGTGGGAAGAGGTATACACTGGTTATTGTTGATGAATATTCCAGATACACTTGCGTATTCTTTTTGAAGAAAAAAAGTGAAGCTGCTGATCAAATTATCAATTCTATCAAAATAATGGAGTTATTGAATGGGCAATTGGTGAAGCAACTTAGAAGTGATCATGGTACAGAATTCAGAAATGCAACATTGGAATAATTTTGTGCTGACAGAGGAATTTCACAGAACTTTTCTGCTGTGAGAACACCTCAACAAAATGGTGTTGCAGAAAGAAGAAACAGAACTCTAATTGAAACATCGAGATCTATGTTGGCTGCATCTGGATTAAAGAATTCATATTGGGTAGAAGCTGTGAATACTGCATATTTTACCCAGAATAGATTTTTAATAGTAAAAATACATCTAGAAAACTGCTTATGAAGTTCTCAAAAGAAGAAGACCCTCAATTTCATTTCTTCATGTATTTAACACCCCCTGTTTCATTCTAAATAATAGGGACCAGCTGGGAAAGTTTGATGCTAAAGCTGGTAAAGGAATATTTCTTGGATACTCCAACATATCAAAGGCATATAGGGTCTACAACAAAAGAAGGGATGTTTTGAAGAATCCATTAATGTTACATTTGATGAAACTATCCTCACCTTATCTTCTGGTCAAAAAGATGAGGAGTTACTGTTTGAAGAGCCTACTCAGCAAGATCTTGATGATGAAGTAGACCCAGGAGCAATTCCCTCACCAATCCATGCTGTT
This sequence comes from Rutidosis leptorrhynchoides, assembly GCF_046630445.1. Taxonomy (NCBI): domain Eukaryota; kingdom Viridiplantae; phylum Streptophyta; class Magnoliopsida; order Asterales; family Asteraceae; genus Rutidosis; species Rutidosis leptorrhynchoides. The sequence goes on along the minus strand of NC_092337.1, from coordinate 306,646,413 downwards.
AGGTTCTCTAAAGATGAGATGGAATATTCCGTTACATCTGTGTCTAAACTAAGTGGACCTACTGGCTCTACTGAAGTATTATAACATGAAAAGAGGTCTACTGGTTATGAAGGATCACAGGCTGGTGCTGGTTCCACTAATAATGTACAGTAGTGTTCTATTACTGTGCATACTGATGAACCAACTGATGATCAAGATGCTGTATGTTTCACAACAAGCTCACCTGTTCACAACACTAGATGGACAAAGGAGAATCCAATTGAGCAGGTGATTGGTCATCTGGCTAGTGGTGTTAAAACAAGGAGGTATGTAACCAGCAACTTTTGTATGCATGTGAATTTTGTGTCTACCATTGAACCTACTTCTCCCGATCTACCATGTAAATTAAGGTGTTCCAGATAGATGTTAAATATGCATTTCTCAATGAGAAGCTGCAAGAAGAAGTTTATGTCAAGCAGCCACCTGGTTTTGTAAGCAGTAAATATCTAGACCATGTATGTAAGTTAGACAAAGCTCTTTATGGCCTGAAACAGGCACCAAGAGCATGGTATGAGACACTTCATGTGTATCTAACTGGTCTAGGCTTTAAAGTTAGAACAATTGATACCACGCTTTTCTCAAAAGAGACAGATGGCGATCTCTTGCTGGTACAGATATATGTGGATGATATTATTTATGGTTCTACAAATGAAAAACATTGTCAAAGGTTTTTAAAACTTATGTCAAATACATATGAAATGAGCTTACAATGAGATTTGCAATACTTTCTAGGATTGCAAATCAAACATCTTGATGATGGAATTTTTATAAGTCAAGACAAATATATCAATGATATGTTAAAGAAATTTGTTCTAACCTGTTTAAAAGACATAGGGACTCCAATGGCAGCATTCATTAAAATAGATGCTAATCCCAATGGTGAACCAGTCAATATCACTGAACATAGAGGTATGATTGGGTCCCTACTTTATCTTACAGCCAGCAGACCAGATATTATGTTTGCCACATGTCTTTGTGCCAGATATCAAGCTGATCCTAAAGAGTCACACATGCTTGCAGTAAAAAGGATATTTAGGTATGTGAAAGGCACTGCCAAACGTGGTTTTTGGTATCCCAAAGACTAGGATTTTGAAACTAATTGGGTATTCAGATGCTAACTTTGTAGGTTGTAAAATAGACAGGAAAATTACTACTGGTGGTTGCCAGTTACTGGATAGTAGGCTAGTCAGCTGGACAAGCAAAAAGCAAAATACTGTGTCTACATCTACTGCCGAGGCAGAATATGTCTCTGCTAGTAGTTGTACTACTCAATTACTATGGATGCAAATCCAGCTGAAGGACTATGGTGTTCATGTTACAAAGACTCCAATCTACTGTGATAACACCAGTGCAATTGCCATTACCAATAATCATGTGATTCACTCAAGGTTAAAGCACATTGACGTTCGATATCATTTCATAAGGGATCATGTTCAAAAAGGAAATGTGGAGCTGCACTTCATATTAAATTATCAACAGTTAGCAGATCTTTTCACAAAGCCCTTAGATGAGAAACGTTTTACCTATCTCATCTCTGAGCTGGGTATGCTTGAACTTTAAAATAAAAGACAACTTTGTTGTTGTGCTGGTTCAACAGCATATAGGGCAAACCAGTATGACACATTTTACTATCTACTTCCTTTATGCAGAACACCCAACACAACAAGGTCTTTTATGTTGGTTAAAAGTTTATAAAAATGATGCAATAAATAGCTCACAACATTAAATTGATACCTTAAAATGGACCTCATTTAATTCTAATGATTTAAATTAAATTCACGACATATTAAATGTAACAAAATAATTATCTTGGGGTTTTTAACTTCACAATTTGAATTAAAACCTACTGAATTTAATGCCTAATGGAAGTCATGAGTGTCCAAGCCGATTAAACGTCATGTCAACAGTCGGATGTCCCTCGAAAACATGCTAGACTGTCACATATACCCACGCGCCTGCAGATGACAGTTGCCATTTTCTCTCTCCTGCACTTTTTCACCAATCTGAAAGGTTCAATAGGGTGATCCACTTCCATTTTACCCTTCGATTATTAAACTTTCAAAATTCCCTTTCGCTCTCAAAAATACCTGAATCTTCAAACCTTTAAACATTCATCTTCTTCTTTAATCAACAACGGCAGAACAAACACAACAACCCATCGATAACCAACTTGAGCAATAACTACAACAGGAGCAGCCATAGCAGCAAGAACAACCACAACAACAAGATGAACCTGAAGCGTTATTTTCTCTACACACACGCCTTTTTACGGCTGAACCTGCACCAAATAATGATCGAATTCGCCTATCTAGAGGCAATGCTAATCACTCCCTCTCAATTCCAAAAGCTAAGGAAAATATGGGCTGTGAGTCCATTATTGAGTATCTGAGGCAATCACAAATTGCCAGATCTGTCATCAGTGGTCCATCACTGTAGATGCCATTAGACGAGCCCGTCAACCTCCAGGTGGACCATTTGTTGATTCACTAACAAGTGATGAGTTTAGAAGGGTGTTGGAGTTCATAGACTATTATGGTGAAATTGCTCACAACCCATTAAGGAAACATATGCCACCTCTGTGGTACTACTTTTTTAGAGTACTGACTCAATGCATGAGTTAAAAATCTGGTAGCTTTGACCAGTGTTTTGATTTGAGCTAAAGCTGGGTCATGGGATATAGTCAATCGAAACATCAATTTTGCTGCTGAAATCTTCAAAAGGTTAAGGGAAATGGTGGTTACACCAACCAGAAGTGAATTGATACCCTTTCCAAGGTTTTTAAGCCTTGTATTTGAAAATGAACTAGGTGATGGCTACAGGAGCATCACTGACCCCTCAATTGACTTGAAATTAAAACAAAGGGGATGACAAAAGAAGCACCAGCTACTCCACATACTGGTCCATCACTAGCAATGCTTCAGTACCTAGCTGCTAAGGGTGGAGCTACCCAATCGCCTGCCTCTGGTCATGCACCAGCTGAGTGGAGGAACCTCAGCGTAAGCTAGCTACACGTAAGAAGTGGCCAACTATCCCAACTGGAACCACCACCATCGTAGAAACTGGTAAAGCAGTAGTTGTATTAGAATTTAGTGCTCTCTGATAATAATAACAACCCTAGTCTTATATACTGACTACCCACTTCTAGTTTTGGAATCTGTTGCTTATCTATTTCTTGGTAACAGGCAAAGCTAAAGGATCAAAAGCTAACTCCAAGCATGCCAAAGGGGAGAAAGCACCAGTCTCAACTGCTGTTCCTGAAAAGGAGATAGCTATGGAACCTGGTGTGTGTCTAGATCAAATAGCAGAAATCACTAACATAATTCAAAATCTTTTATCTGCTGACTTAAATGTCGAAAGTAGAGTTAAAGGTATGCCCTTTGCTCCCAAGCTGACTGGTTTTAAAACTAGTGTTAAGAGGAATAGCAACCCATATTCCTCTAACCAGGCACTTCCACATTTTTCAAAACTATACTTCAAGAAATATCCTCTGCTGAGACTACAACCAGCAGAGAACATACTTGACCCCTAAAGTAGACTTGAGCTGGCTCCTCATCATGTTGAACCAGCTCAGGCTACTGCAAAGCCTACTCGCAACTTGGATCATGATAAGAGTTATACTAATATATCTAAACCAGCTAAAACTCTTACATAATCTGAGTCAACATGTGTTACCAATGAGCCAGCAGATTCACAGCTGCACTTACAGACACCATACTCTGTCTCAATCGAAGGGCTAACTAAAACAAAAGTTTGTCCCCAGAGACCAACATCAGATGCAATTGTTGAGTCAAATTTATTTGGTTCTACTTTTTTAACATAAAATGTTCAATTGTTTCACATCTTAACAGGGCGAATGACAGGGAAGAAGAAGTGATTGAAAGAAATCTCTTTGTTTATACTGGTGTGATGTTTGTACTGGTGAGTCTACTGATGCTGGCACAAATATTGGTACTAGTGATTCTTCTGCTGGTGGTAATACTAGTGATGATGTTGGTGCTGATCCAACTATTCCTATTGTTGATGAGGAGGTAGTTACTGCTGATGATATTGTTACTCCTCCTGTTCCTCCCAGTATTGCTGATTCAACTATTATTTCTGAAGTAGTTACTGATGTTGTTGCTCAACCAACTCCTGCTGGTGGTGAGATGGATACTGAGTCCAAGGGTGATCTGGGTACTGATGATCAACCTATTACTGCAGATAATGTGCCTGATTCTTCTGCAATGGTTTTTGAAACCTTTACTCCAAATGCAACTGGTGTTATGGTCATTTCTGGTACTGATACTGGTTCTCAGGAGGTACATCTGGATGCTGGTACTAATACTGTTGCTACATCTGAAACTCTTAAGGTTGTTGCTCCTGCCAAAAAGCCTGAGTTTTTTCCAAGAGTACCAGATCCAGATGAAGTTATGCCTAAATTTATTTATAATCGAGTATTCATTGCTACTAAGATTGCTATTTTGGTTGATTAGCTAACAATCAACTCTCAGAGTACCCTAATTGCAGCTAACAAATTACCTGATGAGGAGTTCGCTCAATTAATTCACCAGCAGGATGAACTAGCAAGGGATGAGGTTTATGAGAGGTTGGCTACACTTGAATATATATATGAGCAACCATACTATCATTTCTTTGGTATGGCTCTTGCTACTTCTCCATGGCCTGGTACTTGGAGGCCTCTTAAGTTTCAATAAGATCCTAATACTAGTAAGGTCATTATGCAAGATCTTCCTAATTCGCCAGTACCTTCTGATTCATCAGCTTCTTCTTCATCATCTTCTTTATCTGATGGGGATGCTGATTAAAGGTACTAGTAAGGACGAGCTAGTGGTTCCTGATAATACTACTGGTTCCAAAGACAAACCAGTGGATCTTGATTCTGATAAAACTGATTCTGCTGATAAGGATACTAGTGGTTCTAAGACTTCGAGTGAAGGTAAAAATGATGGTGATCATGGTAATGAGTCAGATTCTGACCTTCCACATCCACCACCTCACAGTGGTACTCCTATTCCAGCTATTACTGCACCTACACCACCAAGTGTAATAGATGTTGTTAATATCGAAGGGCTATCTACCCTTACCATCTACAGGACTGTTGCCAGAATCACCCCTGATGTGCAGCAAACCATTAGGGAAACCATTATTGACTGTGTTGGTGAAGCAATTCGATGAGCTGGCAGTATCACCACTTCATCTGTTGAAGCCCAACTGCGTCAAACCAATGCATTTGCTGACATAGCAGTTGATGCCATCAGGCAACACTATAAACAAGAAGATGAACTCAATCAATGTATCATCTCTCACAATGAATATACTAATCATATCACCAAACTTCAAGCAGAGTTGGATCTTGAAAGATCAAGGGTTCTTTTTCTGAATGAAGAAAATTGGGTGCTTGAGGAAAGAGTTGACTCATTTGAATAACAAATGGCCAATATGGTTCTTATTTCTTCTTATCTTCAACTTGTTGAGACTATGCACAGAATGGCTGATCTACAGGATGATGTTAGAGCTAGTGTTGATCAAATTGCCATATGTGTGGCAAGAAATGAAGTAAGAACATCCAATCTTTATCTCCAACAACATGGTGTTGATCCTGGTGCTAATCTATCTTCTGCTGATGCTGAATGGAATAACTTTGCATGGTCCATGCATGAATCTGATAATGATCTAGATGTTAATGTTCCCCAGGCTCTACTTCTGCCCCTACCGATGACAAAAAGGGGGTGAAGAAATATAAAAAGCAAAGAAAAATAAAACAATCTGAGGGAGAGCATGAGCATGAAAAGGCTCTAAAGCAGCAGAGAAGGGATAGTGATGGTGATGGTGATGGTAAAGTCCAAGGAAGAACTGGCCTAAGCCCAGCAACGCTCATACTGAAGCATGTGCTAAGGGTGATGGTGAATCTCAACCCAACATGCCTGTCACATCTGTGGATGATATTGGTGCTGGCAGTAAGCCTAGTGATGTTGTTTCTACTGATCTAGATGAATCTTTTGCTATCTCTCAATCTATTGAAAGAAATCTTAAACGAAAATTGTGGAGACATCATAAGAAACATCAAAAAATCAATGATGCCTTTAACACCAGTTTGAGGCTTACGTTGAGCAAAGAATAAGTCTCTCTGGTGATGTTTTAGAGATTCACAACCGTATTCTTAGCACTAACCAACACAAGAAAGCTGAAAGAAAAAGAAATGCCAAGTTTATGGTTAAGTATGACAAGAAGAATGCTAAAATGTATGATGAGCGAGCTGAAAGAATAAGAAATATAACTGCTGAAGGACTTAAAAAGTATATGAATTCTGATAGGTCCAGAGGAGAAAAGATAAATGTATTCTTGCAGCGGATGGTTGATATGATGAAAACTACAAAATCCTCTTAACCAGCAGTTCCTACTCAACCAGCAACTCCAGCCTAGCCAGTAGAAATTGTTCATCACTCTGATGATGAAGAAAAGCCAGTAGAGACAAATTTGTCTGCTACTTAGGGGGAGCAACTTGCTATAACTCCCCTCCTGTGTACACAAGAACCATTATCTCCATAAGAACCATTAGCTGAACCCAAGCCTATTGTCAAATAAAGGGTAAAATCTGCCCCTATGGATAACCAACCCTTAAGGAAAGAGCCCTTATTCGAGGCAGCTGATGAAGGTACTGTGGCAAGTGTTGAAGACCCAGCAAAGGAGGATGATCTGGGAGCTAATACTGATAATGATTATACTGCTGCTGATTTTACTGTCTGGGGTAGTGGTAACTCAAGCTTTGTATTATCTCCACTACATGCAGTCATTCATGTTGATTTTCATAGGACATTGGGTGACCTTTATCACTATGAACCAGTGGGTCCTTCTGGCACAAAAAAATTACCATATGCATTGTGACGACGTGGAAATTTTCGACCAAATTTAAACTTTATCTTTATATTATTCCGACACGATAAGTAAAGTCTGTTATATTGAATCAGAAGAATTTGAAACTGTGTTCATACATTTATTTATCCTTGACCAAATTTTGACGATTCACGAACCATTATATAATTGAATATGAATATGTATACACGTATTTATATTATAACTTGAGAACATTAACAAAGTATTAAACGTATAATACTTTACATGAGCGTAATTGTTTTAATATGATTATCGATGGAATTAGGAGATAATATCAAATGATTGATTTATCAGATGCATTGTATGATTACGAGTCTCTGTTGAAAGGTCCACTTTGATTTAAGAAATCTATTCTTTTTAACGGTATTCGGAATAATTGGTAAAGTCACTTACAAGTAAGAACAAATGCGTCAATTAACGAGTGTAAACAAACGTTAGTAGAGATTCCTATTTGATTTTCAATTCATGCTTTACAACATTTTCTCGTGATTTTAATATGATAACTATTTTAACTTTCATCTTAAAGTTGGAGTGTGGAATGTAAATAACTTAGACGTTGGATATCGACATTTTACATTAAGATGATTTCGTACGTTTATCTAACCTTTGGACTTTATATTCCGTTTCACCAACAAACGTTAATTTAAAAACTTGAAATCTATTACGTGTATATTTAATTTTACTTTTCTAAAATGTTTTACGATATAACAACTTCTACTATTATAACCTTTTAGTAAAATGATTCTTAAATATATTTAGTTTTAGAAAACAAAGTTTTCATATTTATTTAATATTGTTTCAAATGTACAAAGATATTTTAGGTTTAAAAACAACTTTATTATTAAAACTTTTTATAAGATAACTTGTTCATAATTTTTAAAGAATTTAATTAAAGCTTTGTGTTATAAATTATATATATATATATATATATATATATATATATATATATATATATATATATATATATATATATATATATATATATATATATATATATATATATATATATTGTTTCAAAAACGTAAACGTGATACGACATAATATTTTCTATTACTTAAGCGATTTTAAAATAAACTTTGAAATATATTTTGTTTTGAAAAACTAAACATTATTAAATAGGTATTTCAATTATATATATAAGATATACAAAATAATATTTTTAAAATATATATGTATATATATTTTACAATGCATTAATGTATAATTTAAATATAAAACGTTTCGATATTATTAAACGAGTTTTAATAAACAACGAGACATTGATTTATAGAAGCAAATGACCACAACACTCAAATAAAGAGATTATATTTTGAGTAATATAAATTATAGATGATTAAGTCTAATTATTGATAATAGGTACACGTCGCGTAACATACAGAGCTAGTTTTCTAAGCGTACAAAAATGCGTTAGAGAAACCGGAACCAAGACATAAGTCGAGTGATAACGTACAAGTCATTGGAACTAAAATTACAATTTAACTATGCATGTAAATATTATATTATATATAATTAATTATATAAATTAAATATACTATATATTAAATATTATTAAAAATCATCGGCAACCCTTAATCATTTGTGAGTGAGCTGGAAACAGGAACCTCCGCAATCGCGGAGGTTTATGCTTGAAAAGCTCTACGATCGCGGAGCTCAAGGGTCCAGAAAGGGGCTATAAAGCTCGATCAGTTTTCGGACGAATCCATTCAATCTCATATCTCTCAATCTCTCTATATGTAATATATATTATTATTATTATTAATTATTATTATTAAGATTAATATTATTATTAATCGTATTATTATTATTATTATTATTATTAGTAATATTATTAGTAGTAATATACATAAAATACTACGACGAAGTCATGAGTAGATTGTAGTGACCCGAACTTTTCCATGTTTATATATATATTAAATGAAATTGTTATTTACATGATTAAGTGTTTCCAACATGTTAAGCAATCAAACTTGTTAAGACTTGATTAATTGAAATAGGTTTCATATAGACAATTGACCACCCAAGTTGACATTCACGAACGTTAAAACTTGTAAAAACCATATGATGACATATATATGATTATATATATAGTTAACATAATATTATGATAAGTAAGTATCTCATTAGGTATTTTAACAATGAGTTATATACATAAAATTGTGTTTATTGAATTAAGAAACTCGAAACGATATATATAACGATTATCGTTATAACAACGTCTTACTAATTACATATGAATCATATTAAGATATTGTTACACTATGTTTAATCATGATAAATGATAAGTAAACATGTCATTATGTATATTAACAATGAACTACATATGTAAAAACAAGACTACTAACTTAAGGATTTCGAAACGAGACATATGTGTAACGATTATCGTTGTAACGACATTTAAATGTATATATATCATATTAAGATATATTAATATATCATAATATCATGATAATATAATAATTTAACATCTCATTAGATATAATAAACATTGGGTTAACAACATTTAACAAGATCGTTAACTTAAAGGTTTCCAATCAACATTTACATGTAACAACTAACGATGACTTAATGACTCAGTTAAAATGTATATACATGTAGTGTTTTAATATGTATTCATACACTTTTGAAAGACTTCAAGACACTTATCAAAATACTTCTACTTAACAAAAATGCTTACAATTACATCCTCGTTCAGTTTCATCAACAATTCTACTCGTATGCACCCGTATTCGTACTCGTACAATACACAGCTTTTAGATGTATGTACTATTAGTATATACACTCTAATGATCAGCTCTTAGCAGCCCATTTGAGTTATCTAACACATGTGGGAAGCATAATTTGGCAACTAGCATGAAATATCTCATAAAATTACAAAAATATTAGTAATCATTCATGAGTTATTTACATGTAAATAAAATTACACATCCTTTATATCTAATCCATATATCAACGACCAAAAACACCTACAAACACTTTCATTCTTCAATTTTATTCATCTAAGTGTTCTTCATAAATTCTATAAGTTCTAGTTTCATAAAATCAAGAATACTTCCAAGTTTGCTAGCTTACTTCCAATCTTGTAAAGTGATCATCCAACCTTAAGAAATCTTTCTTATTTATAGTAAGATATCTTTCTAATACAAGGTAATACGCATATTCAAACTTTGATTCAATTTCTATAACTATAACAATCTTATTTCGAGTGGAAATCTTACTTGAACTTGTTTTCGTGTCATGATTCTGCTTCAAGAACTTTCAAGCCATCCAAGGATCCTTTGAAGCTAGATCTATTTTTCTCATTTCCAGTAGGTTTATCCACAAAACCTGAGGTATTAATGATGTTCATAACATCATTCGATTCATATATATAAAACTACCTTATTCGAAGGTTTAAACTTGAAATCACTAGAACGTAGTTTAGTTAATTCTAAACTTGTTCGCAAACAAAAGTTAATCCTTCTAACTTGACTTTTAAAATCAACTAAACACATGTTCTATATCTATATGATATGCTAACTTAATGATTTAAAACCCGAAAACACGAAAAACACCGTAAAACCGGATATACGCCGTCGTAGTAACACCGCGGGCTGTTTTGGGTTAGTTAATTAAAAACTATGTTAAACTTTGATTTAAAAGTTGTTCTTCTGGGAAAATTATTTTTCTTATGAACATGAAACTATATCCAAAAATCATGGTTAAACTCAAAGTGGAAGTATGTTTTCTAAAATGGTCATCTAGACGTTGTTTTTCCCGACTGAAATGACTACCTTTACAAAAATGACTTGTAACTTATATTTCTGACGATAAACCTATACTTTTTCTGTTTAGATTCATAAAATATAGTTCAATATGAAACCATAGCAATTTGATTCACTCAAAATGGATTTAAAACAAAGAAGTTATGGGTAAAACAAGATTGGATATTTTTTGATTATTGTAGCTACGGGAAATATTGTAACAATTCTATACAAATCATATCCTAGCTAACTTATATTGTATTATACATGTATTCTAATATATTATGTAATCTTGGGATACCATAGACACGTATGAAAATGTTTTGACATATCATATCGACCCATGTATATATATTATTTGGAACAACCATAGACACTCTATATGCAGTAATGTTGGAGTTAGCTATACAGGGTTGAGGTTGATTCCAAAAATATATATACTTTGAGTTATGATCTAGCCTGAGACGTGTATACACTGGGTCGTGGATTGATTCAAGATAATATATATCAATTTATTTTCTGTACATCTAATTGTGGACAACTAGTTGTAGGTTACTAACGAGGACAGCTGACTTAATAAACTTAAAACATTAAAACGTATTAAAAATGTTGTAAATATATTTTTAACATACTTTGATATATATGTACATATTTGTTATAGGTTCGTGAATCGACCAGTGGTCAAGTCTTACTTCCCGACGAAGTAAAAATCTGTGAAAGTGAGTTATAGTCCCACTTTTAAAATCAAATATTTTGGGATGAGAATACATGCAGTTTTATAAATGTTTTACGAAATAGACACAAGTAATTGAAACTACATTATATGGGTGAATGATCGAAGCTGAATATGCCCCTTTTGCTTGGTAACCTAAGAATTAGTAAACCGATCTACTAATTGACGCGAATCCTAAAGATAGATCTATTGAGCCTAACGAACCCCATCCAAAGTACCGGATGCTTTAGTACTTCGAATTCGTTTTTATCATGTCCGAAGGATTTCCCGGAATGATAGGGGATATTCTTATATGCATCTTGTTAATGTCGGTTACCAGGTGTTCACCATATGAATGAATTTTATCTCTATGTATGAGATGTATATTGAAATATGAAATCTTGTGGTCTATTATTATGATTTGATAATATATAGGTTAAACCTATAACTCACCAACATTTTTGTTGACGTTTTAAACATGTTTATTCTCAGGTGATTATTAAGAGCTTCCGCTGTTGCATACTAAAATAAGGACAAGATTTGGAGTCCATGCTTGTATGATATTATGAAAAAATTGCATTCAAGAAACTTATTTTTGATGTAATATATTCTTATTGTAAACCATTATGTAATGGTCGTGTGTAAACAGTATATTTTAGATTATGATTATTTGATAATCTACGTAACGCTTTTTAAACCTTTATCGATAAAATAAAGGTTATGGTTGTTTTAAAAATGAATGCATTCTTTGAAAAACGTCTCATATAGAGGTCAAAACCTCGCGACGAAATCAATTAATATGGAACGTTTATAATCAATATGAATGGGACATTTCAGTTGGTATCAGAGCGTTGGTCTTAGAGAACCAGAAAATTGCATTAGTGTGTCTTACTGAGTTTGTTAGGATGCATTAGTGAGTCTGGACTTCGACCGTGTTTTTCTTCAAAAACGATTGCTTAACATTTTTTTTGGAAACTATATATTATTAACATTTAAATATTATGTGATATATTAATCTCTTAACGTGTTTGATATTGTGTGATAGATGTCTACCTCTAGTACAAATCCCATTGATTCACCTAATAATAATGAAGAGTCGAATATATTTTGGGAAGATTCACAAATTCCCGAAGAGGAACCGGAAGAGGAGGAACCGGAAGAGGAGGAACCGGAAGAAGAGGAACCAGAAGAGGAGGAATCGGAAGAGGTGGAACCAGAAGAAGAAGAGGTTCCGAAGGAAGAAATATTGATACCTATAATAAATCGATTAAATAAAAGAAAATCCTCAACCAACGGACCAAAGTTAATAATGGTCAATGGTGTTTCTGCCGAGGAAGCAAAATATTGGGAAGATTACCAATTTTCCGATGAATCGGATCCCGATGAGGATTTCGATGATGTTATAGAAATTACCTCGACCCAATTTAATAAAGCGAAAGAAAATAATAAGGGAAAAGGTATAAAAATAGAGAAACCCGATTCCAACCCCGATGAACTTTATATATATCGACAACATCCGTATTTTCTAAAATGTAACAATGACCCAGGAACCTCTAAACCACTAGGTTTTTCTAAACCATTATGGAAAACGACGGCTCTTATTAGAGGAACACCATATATTCCTAGAAAATTAGGAAAACGAACCAGGTTCGAAGAAGAAAAAACCAGTGATTCAGATTAGAGGGTTGTAATCATGTTGTATATTATATGTATTGTAGTGTGCTTGTACTTTTATGTTATATGTAAAAATTTCTTGTATTGTTTGTTAATTATCTTTTATGAATCTAATCCTTGTCTATTTTACAGTATAAAAACAAAATGGACGTTATGGGTAGACAACCGAATATTTTAGAAGACCTACCAGAGGATATGATTGAGGAAATCTTGTCTAGAGTCGGTCAGAATTCATCAGCACATTTAATTATGGCGAAATTAACTTGTCAAACATTTGAAAGACTTTCCAGAAATGCCTTAGTTTTTAAAAGGCTTTCCTTTGATAGGTGGGGTATATCACATTGGGGAGACCGTAAGTTACGCCGTGTTTTCTTTAAAGTATTAAATGCGGGGAACCTAAATGTAATTTTACGCTACGGGTTAAGAACCTATTTTGACTCAACATATCCCAACATAGGATTTTGTGAATTAGAAAGAGCTTCTAACATGCAACATAAAGAAGCATGTTATGCTTACGGGTTAGTGATGTTCACTTCTTACCAAAGTGAGAAAAAGAACATCGGATTGCAACTTTTAAATAAAACCTTCCCACAAGTGACGAATTCAGTAGTTGGGGTGAGAAACAAGGTTTTTAGATTATTATGGGGCTGTTGGACATTACGAAACCCTCGTCCTTTTGACGACATTACAACATGCTGCCTAGCCAATGGTCATAACGGTTATTTTCCACAAGACCAAGGATGAGAAGTCGTCTTAGTAAAACAAGAATGCATGACTTGTTTCTGGACTTACGAATTACGTGTCTTTATTTCCTTTGCTGAACAACTTGCGTATTAACTAGATTCATCTTCAAAACTGTCATGTATCATAGTGTACTATATTTCATGTTATATGTAATATAGCGAAGTTGTAAGTTTAAAGAATATTTGTATGTGATATATTATTATAATCAGTTTTTCATATGGAATTGTAGTAGTTGAATTGTATATTAGCTACTAAGTATGAACTTAACGGGTAGGTAGTACCCGAATTTAAACTTATAAAACGCTAATATGAAGAAAAAGCTTTTATAAATGAGTTCATATTATGCTACGAAATACTATTGACTACTCTTAATATTCTGTATGATTAACTCGATTCAGTTGGCTATTTTGAAGGAAATGGCACCGACTACTCGACACACCATGAATATGAGCGAAGAGGAATTTCGTACCTTTCTTGCTGAAAACATAGCCGCAGTACAGGTTGCGCTACATACCAACAATAACGCCGAAGCTAGCAATGCAGCTAACAGCGCAAGAAATCGTGTAGGATGCTCCTACAAAGAATTCACTGCCTGCAAACCTTTGGAATTTGATGGAACCGAAGGACCAATTGGATTGAAACGGTGGACTGAGAAAGTTGAATCGGTGTTGGCCATAAGTAAGTGTACTGAAGAGGACAAAGTTAAGTACGCTACGCATACCTTCACAGGTATTGCGTTAACGTGGTGGAACACCTATCTTGAACAGGTAGGACAAAATGCTGCTTACGCACTACCGTGATCGGCATTCAAGCAATTGATGAACGAGCAATACCATCCTAGAAACGAAGTCAATAAACTCAAGGCAGAACTTAGAGAGTTACGAACACAAGGGTTCGACGTTACCACATATGAACGACGATTTACAGAGTTGTGCCTATTGTGTCCGGGAGCATTCGAAGATGAAGAAGAGAAGATCGACGCGTTTGTAAAAGGGTTACCAGTAAGGATTCAAGAAGATGTGAGTTCACACGAGCCCGCTTCTATACAGAAGGCAAGTCGAATGGCTCATAAACTCATAAATTAGATTGAGGGAAGAATTAAAGAGCAGGCAGCCGAAGAAGACAACACGAAACAACTCAAGAGGAAGTGGGAGGAAAACGGTGACAAGAGTCACATTACAACAACAACAACAACACCAATTACAACCACAATCGCAACAACTATCCCAACAACCGCAACAAAAATCGCAACAATAACCGTAATCCTAACAATAACTACAACAAACATCCGAACAACAACAATAACTACAATAACCGTTTAAACAACAATAACAATCCCAAAAACAACCTCAATAACAACAATGGCAATAAAAACTAAAAACAGCCATGTCGTAGGTGTGAAGAAAATCATCAGGGGTTTTGCACGACATTTTGCAATAGGTGTAAAAGAAATGGTCATAGCGCGACAAAGTGTGAGGTCTACAAACCAAAGTTTAACAGAACTAAAGGAACAAATAATGCCGGAATAGGTAATGCCAAAATGAATAGTGTCGGAGCAAGTAATACCAATGCTGTTTGTTATAAATGTGGAAAACCGGGCCACATTATTAGAAATTGCCGAATCAGGGGAATACTAATGGGCAGGGCCGTGGAAGAGTTTTCAATATTAATAAGGCAGAAGCACAGGAAGACCCGGAGCTTGTTACGTGTACGTTTCTTATTGACGATAAATCTGCTTATGTTTTATTTGATTCGGGTGCGGATAGAAGCTATATGAGTAGAGAATTTTGTGCTAAATTAAGTTGCCCATTGATGCCTTTAGATAGTAAATTTTTACTCGAATTAGCAAATGGTAAATTAATTTCAGCAGATAATATATGTCGGAATCGAGAAATTAAACTGGTTAGCGAAACATTTAAGATTGACTTGATAACAGTAGAGTTAGGGAGTTTTGATGTGATAATCGGTATGGACTGGTTGAAAGAAGTGAAAGCAGAGATCGTTTGTTACAAAAATGCAATTTGCATTATACGAGAAAAAGGAAAACCCTTAATGGTGTACGGAGAAAAGAGCAATGCTAAGTTAAATTTTATTAGTAACCTGAAGGCATAAAAACTAATAAGAAAAGGTTGCTATGTTGTGCTAGCACACGGAAAGTCAATTCTGAAGAAAAGAACATCAATGATATTCCCGTCGCAAAAGAATTTCCCGATGTATTTCCGAAAGAATTACCGGGACTACCTCCACACCGATCCGTTGAATTTCAAATAGACCTTGTACCGGGAGCTCCACCAATAGCTCATGCTCCATACAGACTCACACCTAGCGAAATGAAGGAACTTCAGAGACAATTACAAGAACTTTTAGAGTGTGGTTTCATTCGACCAAGCACATCACCGTGGGGAGCTCCTGTTTTGTTTGTCAAGAAGAAGGATGGTACATTTAGGTTGTGTATCGACTACCGAGAGTTGAACAAACTTACCAACAAGAACCGCTACCCACTACCGAGAATCGATGACTTATTTGATCAACTACAAGGCTCGTCGGTTTATTCGAAGATTGATTTACGTTCTGGGTATCATCAAATGCGGGTGAAGGAGGATGATATTCCAAAGACTGCTTTCAGGGTGCGTTACCGTCATTACGAGTTTATGGTTATGCCGTTTGGGTTGACTAACGCACCAGCTGTGTTCATGGACCTCATGAACCGAGTGTGTGGACCATACCTTGACAAGTTTGTCATTGTTTTCATCGATGACATACTTATTTACTCAAAGAATGATCAAGAGCACGAAGAACATTTGAGAAAAGTGCTAGAGTTGCTGAGAAAAGAAAAACTGTACGCTAAGTTTTCAAAGTGTGCATTTTGTTTGGAAGAAGTTCAATTCCTCGGTCACATAGTGAACAAAGAAGGTATTCAGGTGGATCCAGCAAAGATTGAAACCGTTGAAAAGTGGGAAACCCCGAAAACTCCGAAACACATACGCCAGTTTTTAGGACTAGCTGGTTACTACATAAGGTTCATCCAAGACTTTTCCAGAATAGCAAAACCCTTGACTGTATTAACGCATAAAGAGAAGAAATTTGAATGGAAAGATGAACAAGAGAAAGCATTTCAATTGTTAAAGAAAAAGTTAACTACGGCACCTATATTGTCATTATCTGAAGGGAATGATGATTTTGTGATATATTGTGATGCCTCAAAGCAAGGTCTCGGTTGTGTATTAATGCAACGAACCAAAGTAATTGCTTATGCGTCTAGACAATTGAAGATTCACGAACAGAATTACACGACGCATGATTTGGAATTAGGAGCGGTTGTTTTTGCATTAAAGACTTGGAGGCACTACTTATATGGGGTCAAAAGTATTATATATACCGACCACAAAAGTCTTCAACACATATTTAATCAGAAACAACTGAATATGAGACAGCGTAGGTGGATTGAATTGTTGAATGATTATGACTTTGAGATTCGTTACCACCCGGGGAAGGCAAATGTGGTAGCCGACGCCTTGAGCAGAAAGGACATAATATTCGAGAAAGCTATGAATATAATGATTCACACTAACCTTACTACTAAAACAAAGGAGGTGCAACAAGGAGTTTTAAAAGAGGAAAATTTAAAGAATGAAATACCCAAAGGATCAGAGAAGCATCTTAATTTTCGAGAAGACGGAACCCGGTATAGGACTGAAAGAATTTGAGTACCAAAATTTGGAGATATGAGAGAAATGGTACTTAGAGAAGCTCATAAAACCAGATACTCAATACATCCTGGAACGGGGAAGATGTACAAGGATCTCAAGAAACATTTTTGGTGGCCAGGTATGAAATCCGATGTTGCTAAATACGTAGGAGAATGTTTGACGTGTTCTAAGGTCAAAGCTGAGCATCAGAAACCATCAGGTCTACTTCAACAACCCAAAATCCCGGAATGGAAATGGGAAAACATTACCATGGATTTCATCACTAAATTGCCAAGGACTGTAAGTGGTTTTGATACTATTTGGGTAATAGTTGATCGTCTCACCAAATTAGCACACTTCCTGCCAATAAGAGAAGATGACAAGATGGAGAAGTTAGCACGACTGTATTTGAAGGAAGTCGTCTCCAGACATGGAATACCAATCTCTATTATCTCTGATAGGGATGGCAGATTTATTTCAAGATTCTGGCAGACATTACAGCAAGCATTAGGAACTCGTCTAGACATGAGTACTGCCTATCATCCACAAACTGATGGGCAGAGTGAAAGGACGATACAAACGCTTGAAGACATGCTACGAGCATGTGTTATTGATTTCGGAAACAGTTGGGATCGACATCTACCGTTAGCAGAATTTTTCTACAACAACAGCTACCATTCAAGCATTGAGATGGCGCCGTTTGAAGCACTTTATGGTAGTAAGTGCAGGTCTCTGATTTGTTGGAGTGAAGTGGGGGATAGACAGATTACGGGTCCGGAGATAATACAAGAAACTACCGAGAAAATTATCCAAATTCAACAACGGTTGAAAACCGCCCAAAGTCGACAAAAGAGCTACGCTGACATTAAAAGAAAAGATATAGAATTTGAAATTGGAGAGATGGTCATGCTTAAGGTTGCACCTTGGAAAGGCGTTGTTCGATTTGGTAAACGAGGGAAATTAAATCCAAGGTATATAGGATCATTCAAGATTATTGATCGTGTCGGACCAGTAGCTTACCAGTTACCTCAACAACTCGCGGCTGTACATAACACTTTCCACGTCTCGAATTTGAAGAAATGTTTTGCTAAAGAAGATCTCACTATTCCATTAGATGAAATCCAAATCAACGAAAAACTTCAATTCATCGAAGAACCCGTCGAAATAATGGATCGTGAGGTTAAAAGACTTAAGCAAAACAAGATACCAATTGTTAAGGTTTGATGGAATGCTCGTAGAGGACCTGAGTTCACCTGGGAATGAGAAGATTAGATGAAGAAGAAATACCTGCACTTATTTCCAGAAGATACGTCAACACCTCCAACTGCTTAAAATTTCGGGACGAAATTTATTTAACGGGTAGGTACTGTAGTGACCCGAACTTTTCCATGTTTATATATATATATATTAAATGAAATTGTTATTTACATGATTAAGTTTTTCCAACATGTTAAGCAATCAAACTTGTTAAGACTTGATTAATTGAAATAGGTTTCATATAGACAATTGACCACCCAAGTTGACCAGTGATTCACGAATGTTAAAACTTGTAAAAACTATATGATGACATATATATGATTATATATATAGTTACCATAATATTATGATAAGTAAGTATCTCATTAGGTATTTTAACAATGAGTTATATACATAAAATTGTGTTTATTGAATTAAGAAACTCGAAACGAAATATATAACGATTATCGTTATAACAACGTCTTACTAATTACATATGAATCATATTAAGATATTATTACACTATGTTTAATCATGATAAATGATAAGTAAACATGTCATTATGTATATTGACAATGAACTACATATGTAAAAACAAGACTACTAACTTAAGGATTTCGAAACGAGACATATGTGTAACGATTATCGTTGTAACGACATTTAAATGTATATATATCATATTAAGATATATTAATATATCATAATATCATGATAATATAATAATTTAACATCTCATTAGATATAATAAACATTGGGTTAACAACATTTAACAAGATCGTTAACTTAAAGGTTTCAAATCAACATTTACATGTAACGACTAACGATGACTTAACGACCCAGTTAAAATGTATATACATGTAGTGTTTTAATATGTATTCATACACTTTTGAAAGACTTCAAGACACTTATCAAAATACTTCTACTTAACAAAAATTCTTACAATTACATCCTCGTTCAGTTTCATCAACAATTCTACTCGTATGCACCCGTATTCGTACTCGTACAATACACAGCTTTTAGATGTATGTACTATTGATATATACACTCCAATGATCAGCTCTTAGCAGCCCATGTGAGTCCCCTAACACATCTGTAAACCATCATTTGGCAACTAGCATGAAATATCTCATAAAATTACAAAAATATTAGTAATCATTCATGACTTATTTACATGTAAACAAAATTACACATCCTTTATATCTAATCCATATACCAACGACCAAAAACACCTACAAACACTTTAATCCTTCAATTTTCTTCATCTAATTGATCTCTCTCAAGTTCTATCTTCAATTTCTAAGTGTTCTTCATAAATTCTTTAAGTTCTAGTTTCATAAAATCAAGAATACTTCCAAGTTTGCTAGCTTACTTCCAATCTTGTAAAGTGATCATCCAACCTCAAGAAATCTTTCTTATTTACAGTAATATATCTTTCTAATACAAGGTAATACTCATATTCAAACTTTGATTCAATTTCTATAACTATAACAATCTTATTTCGAGTGGAAATCTTACTTGAACTTGTTTTCGTGTCATGATTCTGCTTCAAAAACTTTTAAGCCATCCAAGGATCCTTTGAAGATAGATCTATTTTTTTTCATTTCCATTAGGTTTATCCACAAAACCTAAGGTAGTAATGATGTTCATAACATCGTTCGATTCATATATATAAAACTACCTTATTCGAAGGTTTAAACTTGAAATCACTAGAACATAGTTTAGTTAATTCTAAACTTGTTCGCAAACAAAAGTTAACCCTTCTAACTTGACTTTTAAAATCAACTAAATACATGTTCTATATCTATATGATATGCTAACTTAATGATTTAAAACCTGAAAACACGAAAAACATCGTAAAACCGGATATACGCCGTCGTAGTAACACCGCGGGCTGTTTTGGGTTACTTAATTAAAAACTATGTTAAACTTTGATTTAAAAGTTGTTCTTCTGGGAAAATTATTTTTCTTATGAACATGAAACTATATCCAAAAATCATGGTTAAACTCAAAGTGGAAGTATGTTTTCTAAAATGGTCATCTAGACGTTGTTTTTTCTACTGAAATGACTACCTTTACAAAAATGACTTGTAACTTATATTTCTGTCTATAAACCTATTCTTTTTCTGTTTAGATTTATAAAATATTTTTCAATATGAAACCATAGCAATTTGATTCACTCAAAATGGATTTAAAACGAAGAAGTTATGGGTAAAATAAGATTGGATATTTTTTGATTCTTGTAGCTACGGGAAATATTGTAACAATCCTATACAAATCATATCCTAGCTAACTTATATTGTATTATACATGTATTCTAATATATTATGTAATCTTGGGATACCATAGACACATATGCAAATGTTTTAACATATCATATCTACCCATGTATATATATTATTTGGAACAACCATAGACACTCTATATGCAGTAATGTTGGAGTTAGCTATACAAGGTTGAAGTTGATTCCAAAAATATATATACTTTGAGTTGTGATCTAGCATGAGTCGTGTATACACTGGGTCGTGGATTGATTCAAGATAATATATATCAATTTATTTTCTGTACATCTAATTGTGGACAACTAGTTGTAGGTTACTAACGAGGACAGCTGACTTAATAAACTTAAAACATTAAAACGTATTAAAAATGTTGTAAATATATTTTGAACATACTTTGATATATATGTACATATTTGTTATAAGTTCGTGAATCGACCAGTGGCCAAGTCTTACTTTCCGACGAAGTAAAAATCTGTGAAAGTGAGTTATAGTCCCACTTTTAAAATCTAATATTTTGGGATGAGAATACATGCAATTTTATAAATGTTTTACGAAATAGACACAAGTAATTGAAACTACATTATATGGGTGAATGATCGAAGCCGAATATGCCCCTTTTGCTTGGTAACCTAAGAATTAGTAAACCGATCTACTAATTGACGCGAATCCTAAAGATAGATCTATTGGGCCTAACGAACCCCATCCAAAGTACCGGATGCTTTAGTACTTCGAATTCGTTTTTATCATGTCCGAAGGATTTCCTGGAATGATAGGGGATATTCTTATATGCATCTTGTTAATGTCGGTTACCAGGTGTTCACCATATGAATGAATTTTATCTCTATGTAAGGGATGTATATTGAAATATGAAATCTTGTGGTCTATTATTATGATTTGATAATATATAGGTTAAACCTATAACTCACCAACATTTTTGTTGACGTTTTAAGCATGTTTATTCTCTGGTGATTATTAAGAGCTTCCGCTGTTGCATACTAAAATAAGGACAAGATTTGGAGTCCATGTTTGTATGATATTATGTAAAAACTGCATTCAAGAAACTTATTTTTGATGTAATATATTCTTATTGTAAACCATTATGTAATGGTCGTGTGTAAACGGTATATTTTAGATTATCATTATTTGATAATCTACGTAATGCTTTTTAAACCTTTATCGATAAAATAAAGGTTATGGAAGTTTTAAAAATGAATGCAGTCTTTGAAAAACGTCTCATATAGAGGTCAAAACCTCGCGACGAAATCAATTAATATGGAACGTTTATAATCAATATGAACAGGACATTTTATAGATTATTTCAAAACGGGTTTTTCGAGAAGGATAGAGCTAAGGAAATTATGGGTTATAGCTATGGAGGTTAGGGGTAATGTTCGGGGGTATGCTCGAGAGGTCAATTTGGTGTTTATCATCTCCGTTGCGTCTACGTACCTTTCCTGCAATATTGAATCTCAATATTGATACGTGAGCACTCATAACTTAACTTTTATATATTAATAGTGTATCCCTGACTAGTGCTCGAGTATATAGGATTATGCATGCTTGTATATTTAATATTGTCGTTAAATAGTTGACGATAGATTATGAACTAGTTACATATGCGGTTGAGATAAGGTATAAGATATGCATGACGTTGGAAAGCTAACGAAAAATTAAGAACTTTTCATTTATATATCGAATAGTTTCGATGAACGGATTAGAAGTTATAGTCACTTGAATTTTTGTATTATTATTAAAAATGATTATTATTATCGTCGTTATTATCGTCGTTATAGTTTTTATCTAATTATTATTATTATTATTATTATTATTATTATTATTATTATTATTATTATTATTATTATTATTATTATTATTATTATTATCATTATCATTATCATTATCAGTAAAATGTATTATCATTAAAAATTGTTATTTTTACTATCGTTATTATCGTTAAAGTTATAATTAGTATTATTATTATTATTATTATTATCATTAAGATAGTTATTAGTATTATCATTAATATTATCATAATAGTTATTATTATTAGTATTATTATAATTAAGACTAAAATTAGTAACACCTAATTATTATGACTATTATCATTTTTACGGACGCGATGTAAAAGCCGACTAAGAACTATTAACAAATTGATTAGGAAATAATGAGTATAAGTATCAAGATGAAATTAAAATATTAAAAGGTATTGATTTATATAAAAATATCGTATTCATTATTTTTATCATTATTATTATTAAAAGTATTATAAATATTAAAACTATTATTTTTACAAAAATTATTATTTATAGGAATATCATTGTGAATATAAAATATCATTATCATTTTAATAAAAATTATCATTTTTCCATAATATCATTTTTAGTAAATATAAATATTATTATTTTTAGTAGAATAATAATAATTATTATTACAAAATAATACAACTTTTACTTACTATTATTATTATCGATATTATTTTATCAAATAAATATGTGATACAAACATATTTTACTACGTGTAATATAATTACATCAATAACACCTATCATATTATTTTTATGATATTAAATAAATTTTATAAATTTTATTACTTAAGATAGATAAAAGTATATTTTATTATATAAATTTTAGTATAAAATTTTATTTATTAATAAATGAATTATAATATTTACTCTAATAAATCTGTTAAAAATATTTAAAAAATATAAAACAACTATATTTAAACTATATAATAATCATATATAAATTTTAGAAACCATTTTGAGTCAAATTGACTTTTGTTGACTTTTGCATAGTATGCTCGAGCATTAGGATTGTGATACACTATGACTTGACATAAATTGTTATATATAATTAATATAGGTTCGTGAATCCGAGGCCAACCTTGCACTTATTCAATGACGTCATATGTATTTTTACTACGAAATACAGTATTCTGAGTTTCATTACTCCCTTTTTAAATGCTTTTGCAATATATATTTTTGGGACTGAGAATACATGCGCTTTTATAAATATTTGACTAAATAGACACAAGTAATTGAAACTACATTCTATGGTTGAATGATCGAAATCGAATATGCCCCTTTTAGCTTGGTAGCCTAAGAATTAGGGAACTGGCCCCTAATTGACGCGAATCCTAAAGGTAGATCTACGGGAACTAACAACCCCCATTCTGGAATTTGGAATGCTTTAGTACTTTGATTTTATCATGTCCGATGGGTGTCCTGGAATGATGGGGATATTCTGTAACGACCCTGGATTTTCCAACGTTTACTTATTAATATTTATTATTAATACTTGTGATTAAACGAATGTATTGATATACATTTACTTGTTACCATACTTGACTTTGAATGCCCGAAATGTCTTTGTGACACACATACATTACATGAATAATATTTTCGAATATTATTTACATTCATGATTAAGTTTTATTAATCATTTTTAATTAACTATGGATATTAGTTAATTACTTGGGCTTTAATTGGATTTTATTTGATAACTACTTGAACTTGGGCTTTTATTATTGTTAATGGACTTAAGAGCCCACCCTACACACTACATGGACTAGTTAGCCCATTACTTGCATGTAAGTATCACTTAAGGTTAAACTAGATGAAGTAAGTTAGTAAAGAATCTAGTTACTTGTTCTTTCCCATGCAAGCTTCCTATTAACCATCTTTTTAGACAAATTACATGCATGATCTAGTGGATTTTTTCCCCTTCCCCTTCCTTGTGCAGGCCGTCGGCCATCTTGAGCAAAAGGGGGATCCAAACTTTTTTTTTGTAATGCATATCTTCTAGTATTCTTTCATTTTACTCATTCACTTTTCTCACACACAAAAATACTTCATCTTTTTCTCTCATTCTCTCTCAAATATTGTAAGTAACTTGAGTTTTTCTTCTTCTTTTCTCTTGTAAAAACCGAAGCCATAAACACCTCTCATCATCATTCTTTTGTTGTTAAATTGTTACATGTTCTTATTGTAGCTTACTTACTTGTTATTTTTAGTTATTGCTTGCTAGCATTTAAGAATCAAACTCTTTAGTTTGTTCTTCTTTTTATCTTGTATTTACAAGAACATACAAGAACTAAACTCTCTAGTTTATGTTCTACATTTATTGTTTTAAAAGATTGTAAGTTCATATGTTGTAAAATCATACTTGTAATTCATGTTTGTAAACTTAAAAGTTTACATTCTTAAAGATCAAGCCTTGGTTTGAATCTTTAAAGTATGAACAACCATGACTTGTTACTTGTATATTTAGTTTATTACTTCATTTCTTGTACATTTAAATTCATGTTTGTTGTTAAATGGTCAAGTATTACAAGTTAGTCTTGATCTCATACTTCTTGGAACTAAAAGTTAACTTGAAAGTTCAAGAACATGGAAGTGTAACTCTTTAGTTATAACTTCATACACTTGTGTTAGATTTAACTTAATAACTTTAGATCTAGACCTTTGGGTCTTGGATCTTCAAGATCTAACTAAGAACTATGTTCTACATCTTAAGATCTTGATTAGTTAGTTTACTTTCTAGTTTGTAGTTCAATATTACTTTTATAGTTCATGTATGTGTTAAATCTAAGACTTTGATGTAACTTTGGTTCATCAAACTATATACAACACTTAATTGAGTTGCGCTACATGTCTTAGACTTACACAAGTGTTATGATGGTGAAACCATGGTTAAGATGATGCAAACACATCAATGAGTTGTACACTTGAAGCTATATATCAAGGATGAGAACCGTGATAAGCATCAAGTACCAAGAACCACCAGAACCTACTATTTTACTGTTTCTGTGTCTGATCAATACGACCTGGGCTATTGTAAAGATGATTTTCAGTTATCTCTGTTCGAGTAAATAACTTTTCATTTACAACTCGTCTCAATCTGAGTTACGGTTTAGGATTTATGGCCCTCCGATCGTCACTATGTCCTTTTATCGTTGTGCTGAAAATTCTGACCTACTCGCACTTAGACCGTCGCCACGGTCAAACGAAGATGAGTTTGCTTCTGGAATTTTTACCACAACTAGAGGACTCATATACAAAGCCATGGCCACTGGTGTCACCTTATTTCAGTAGGTATAGAGGCCGTGGTGACTGACCGAAGTCAGCCCTTGTTTTAAACTCCTTTCATGAACAAAACTTACTTTACACCTTTTGTTTGATGATGAATGATGATGACCTTTAAGACCTAATTTACATGATTTTAAACCTATTGAGACGATTTACTGACTTAGTACTATTTGACTTAGGTTGAGGACTTTCCGGACCTACGTACTTGCTTATTTCCCGACTCGACTTTACCACTACTTTACCACTGTGAGTTATAGCATTCCCTTTTTACTTTAACTATTTTGGGACTGAGAATGCATGCGTGTTTTACGTTTTACATACTAGGCACGAGTACTTAAACTTTATATATGTGTGGGTTATACAACGGCATAAACATTCCCTTTAGCTCGGTAACGTTTAGTCATTGGTTTTTGAACCGGTGAATGCGAATCTTAGATATGGATCCATAGGGTTTGACATCCCCACTCGGGCTAGTAGCGCTAGCATTTAACGGGTGTTTAATACTTCGTAATACATACGCACTTGGCAGGTGTACTTTCAGGGGGTATAAACGTTAAGTTAGTTACCAAGTGCCCATGGTTAAGCATATACTTGATCATACAGTTTTGAAACGCTCTTTGTAGCACTGAAATCTCGTGGCCTACCTTACATTACTGTTATACTTAAACTATAGCTCACCAACCTTTGTGTTGACGTTTTTAAGCATGTTTTTCTCAGGTGCTTAAGGTTGCTTCTGCTGTGTACTAGTCTTGCTGTAGACACCCGCTGCTCTTGAGTTATCACCGCATGAACTGTTTATCTTGCATTCATAACTTTAATACTTTTGAAACTATGATTTGTAACAACCTATGGGTCATATACTATTATCCTTGCTTCTATTCATTGAAGCATACTTTGGTTGTTAAACATTGATGTTGGTTAAGACATAACCTTTTATCATGAATGCAAACGTATTTTGAAATAGCATATAGTGTTTGACCTTGTAATGATCCTGTTGTTGATGATTCATACACGATGGTTTTGTTCGGGGCATCACATTTGGTATCAGAGAATTGGTTGTAGGGAATTAGGTTGCATTAGTGAGTCTAAGACCGACCCGAGTAGGATTCACTAATAGGACTAATCTACAACTTGCTAGTTTACTTGTTTTCGCTGAACTTACTGCATGCTGCTGCTTACTTTTACTACTATATGCCGTATGCTATTACATGATTTCACTACTGCATGCTATTATCTGCTTTCGATTGCATGATACTTGTCGTTATTGCCATGCTACTTACTGTTACACTTGATTTAGACTGTTGGCCTAATACGTGCTTGCTTTATGACTTACTGACATGGAAAATTTATTTTTCCTTGTTTAGATGTCAGATATTCCACCTGCTATCATTTTGGGCAGTTCAGACACTTCAGCCACTTAACCTGCCACTGTTGCCGATCAACCGATCCCGTTGGCGACATCCTCCGGTGACCCCGACGCTTCATCTTCTGGAGCTAGCAGCCATGTACCTACCCCAGTGGTTATTACTGATGGAGCCCAGGACCCCCTGGAGATTCCAGCTCCATCTTCCCCAGGACCCTCGGGGTCACAGCCTCGCTCCGGTGATGTTGTGATTCCCGCGGAATTTGGGGAGGGTCCATTCCGTAACCAGTATCGCCATTGGTGCCGACACACTCCTGATGGACGCCTCGTGCCGATCCCGCCTTTTAGATACCGACAGATGATGGCCGCCAGAGGAGAGCCAGTACAGCCACCCGTGCAGCCACCTCCACATGATTCTGATGAATCCGACGACTCATCCACAGACGACTCGAGTGACGATGACTCCGATGAGGAGGACCTTGATGATGCACCTGTTCAGCCACCCTCCACCCCGCCGAAGAAGCGGTACCGTTTCGACGGAACCATTATTCCGGGAATCGACGGAGGTCGAGCATTCACTGACGCATTTGGTCGGCATCGTAGGGTTACCGCCCGTAAGCGGTTTGTGCCGTATCCTGCTGATCCTTTCATCCGTAAGCCTTACCGCCTCGCAGCCTCTACTTCTGGAGCCGAACCGTCAGCACCACCAGCTCCACCAGCACCACCCATACAGACTGCACCTTCTACCCCACCCACTCCCTCTGTCGAGGAACTGATAAGGGAGGTGGAGATCCTCCGTGCTCGGGTAACTGAGCTCGAGGACCAGATGTCCCACGTATTGGACATCTTACACCCACCTTCACCATAGGACTTTTGTAGTAGATTTCATTATGTAATCTAGCTGTATTTTTATGTTTCACTTATGTATTGTACGAACTTATACAGATGTATGCAACTTATTATTATTAATGAATGGAACTTTGCGTTATTTAATTCTTGCACGATGTTCTATTTACGTTACTATATGATTTTGTGGTATTTGTACCTAGATGCGTTACTTAATAAACATGTGATGTGTTGATTCCGTGTTGGTTACATATACTGTATTATTACTATTTGCATACTGGATTTTGACTTGAGTCAAAACTTTTGTTTAGAACACCATGGCCAACGGACGATCAACATCAACACCTACCGCAGCCCAAATCGAGGAGATGATTGCCGAAAGGGTAGCCGCAGCCATTGCGGAAATGCAACCTCAAGCTCCACCGCCACCGGTTATTCAACCCATTCGTAATAGGTGCACGTACAAAGATTTCCAAAGCTGCAAACCTCATAACTTCAGTGGAACAGAGGGACCGGTTGGTCTCACTAGATGGTTCGAGAAATTAGACTCTGTGTTTCGAGTTAGCAACTGCTCGGAAGTGAATAAAACCAAGTATGCTTCATGCACGCTG